>NC_092815.1:248404238-248715905 GCF_023375885.2 Dermacentor andersoni
GCACAAGTATAGAGTTTCTCTCATTCTTTCGATACACGCTCAACTTTATGATTTCTCTCAGGCTTTCGTGCCACGCACAACTATAGAGTTTCTCCCATTCTTTCGTGCCAAACACAACTATAGAGTTTCTCTCATTCTTTCGTGCCACACACAACTATAGAGTTTCTCTCATTCTTTCGTGCAACGCACAACTATAAAGTTTCTCTCATGCTTTCGTATCACGCACAACAATAGAGTTTGTCTCATGCTTTCGTGCCAGGCACAACTATAGAGTTTCTCTCATGCTTTCGTGCCACGCACAACTATAGAGATTCTCTCATTCTTTCGTGCCACGCACAAAGATAGAGTTTCTCTCGTTCTTTCGTGCCAAGCACAACTATAGAGTTTCTCTCATTAAATCATGCTATACTCAATTATAGAGTTTCTCTCTTTCTCTCGTGCCACGCACAACTATAGAGTTTCTCTCATTCTTTTGTGCCACGCACAACCATAGAGTTTTTCTCATTCTTTCGTGCCACGCACAACTATATAGTTTCTCTCATGCTATCGTGCCACGCAAGACTATAGAGTTTCTCTCATGCTTTCGTGCCACGCACAACTATAGAGTTTCTCTCATGCTTTCGTGACACGCACTATAGAGTTTCTCTCATTCTTTCGTGCAAAGTACAACTATAGAGTTTCTCTCATTCTTTCGTGCCAAGCACAACTATAGAGTTTCTCTCATTCTTTCGAGCCACGCACAACTATAGAATCTATCTCACGCTTTCGTGCCACGCACAACTATAGATTTTCTCTCATTCTTTCGTGGCACGCAAAACTATACAGTTTCTCTCAAGCTTTCGTGCAACGCAAGACTATAGATTTTCTCTCATGCTTTCGTGCCACGCACAACTATAAAGTTTCTCTCATGCTTTCGTGCCATACACAACTATAGAGTTTCGCATACTTTCGTACAATGTACAACTATAGAGTTTCGCTTATTCTTTCGTGCCACGCACAACTATAGAGTTTTTCTCATTCTTTTGTGCCACGCATTACAATAGAGTTTTTCTCATGCTTTCGTTCCGCGCACAACTATAGAGTTTCTCTTATTCTTTCGTGCCAAGCACAACTATAGAGTTGCTCTCATTGTGTCGAGCCACGCTCAACTATAGAGTTTCTCTCATGCTTTCGTACCACGCACAACTATACAGTTTTTCTCATTCTTTCCTGCCACGTACAACTATAGAGTTTCTCTCATTAAATTGTGCTATACTCAATTATAGAGTTTCTCTCTTTCTTTCGTGCCACGCACAACTATAGAGTTTCTCTCATTATTTCGTGATATGCACTATAGAGTTTCTCTCATATTTTCGTGCAAAGTACAACTATAGATTTTCTCTCATTCGTTCGTGCCACGCACAGCTATAGAGTTTCTCTCATTGTTTTGTGCCACGCTACAATAGAGTTTTTCTCATGCTTTCGTTCCACGCACAGCCATAGAGTTTCTATCATTCTTCCGTGGAAAGCACAACTATAGAGTTTCTCTCATGGTTTCGTGCCACGGACAACTACTAAGTTTCTCTCATTCATACGTGCCACGCACAACTATAGAGTTTCTCTCATACTTTCGTTCCACGCACACCTTTGGAGTTTCTCTCATTGTTTTGTACGACGCAAAACTATGGAGTTTACCCCATTTTGCCACGCACAAGTATCGAGTTTTCCTCTTTCTATCGAGGTACACGTAACTGTAGAGTTTCTCTCACTCTTTCGTACCTCACGAAACTACAGGAGTTTCTCTCATTAAGTCGTGCTACACGCAACTATAGAATTTCTCTCATTCTTTCGTGCCGCGCACAACTATAGAGTTTCTCTTATTGTTTCGTGATATGCACAAATATAGAGTTCCGCTCTTTCTTTCGTGCCACACACAACTATAGCGTTTCTCTCATTCTTTGTGCCACTCACAACTATAGTTTGTCATGCTATCGTGCCTCGCACAACTGTAGTGTCTCTCTCATGCTTTCGTTCCGCGCACAGCTATAGAGTTTGTTTCATTTTTTTGTACGACGCACAGCTATGGAGTTTACCCCATTCTATCATGCCACGCACAAGTATAGAGTTTCTCTCATTCTTTCTTGCCACGCACAACTATAGAGTCTCTCTAATCCTTTCGTTCCGCTCACAACTATAGAGTTTCTCTCATTCATTCGTGCAACGCACAACTACAGAGTTTCTCTCATTCTTTCGTGTCACGCACAACGATGGAGTTTCTCCCATTCTATCGATGCATGCACAACTATAGAGATTCTTTCATTCTATTGTGCTACATGCAACAATAGTTTCTTTCATTCTTTCGTGCCACGCACAACTATAGAGTTACTCTCATTCTTTTGTGGCGCGGACAACTATAGAGTTTCTCTCATTCATTCGTGCCACGCACAACTATAGAATTTCTCTCATACTTTTGTTCCACGCACAACTTTGGAGTTTCTCTTTCTTTTGCACGACGCACAACTATGGAGTTTACCCCATTGTGCCACGCACAACTATAGAGTTTCTCTCATTAAATCGTACTATACGCAGCTTTAGAGTTTCTCTCCTTCTTTCGTGCCACGCACAACTATAGGGTTTCTCTCATTTTTTGTGCCACGCAAAAAAATAGAGTTTCCCTCATGCTTTCGTGCCAAGCACAACTATAGGGTTTTTCTCAATCTTTCGTGCCACGCACAACTATAGAGTTTCTCTCATGCTTTCGTGCCACGCACAACTATTAAGTTTCTCTCATTCATACGTGCCACGCACAACTATAGTTTACAACTATAGAGTTTTTCTCATTCTTTCCTGCCACGTACAACTATAGAGTTTCTCTCATTAAATCGTGCTATACTCAAATATAGAGTTTCTCTCTTTCTTTCGTGCCACGCACAACTATAGAGTTTCTCTCATTCTTTTGTCTCACGCACAACAATACAGTTTTTCTCATTCTTTTGTGCCACGCACAACTATACAGTTTCTCTCATGCTTTCGTGCCACGCAAGACTATAGAGTTTCTCTCATGCTTTCGTGCCACGCACAACTATAGAGTTTCTCTCATGCTTTCGTGCCACGCACTATAGAGTTTCTGTCATTCTTTCGTGCAAAGTACAACTATAGATTTTCTCTCATTCGTTCGTGCCACGCACAACTATAGAGTTTCTCTCATTCTTTTGTGCCACGCACTACAATAGTTTTTCTCATGCTTTCGTTCCACGCACAACTATAGAGTTTTTCTCATTCTTTCGTGCCAAGCACAAGTATAGAGTTTCTCTCATTCTTTCGATACACGCTCAACTTTATGATTTCTCTCAGGCTTTCGTGCCACGCACAACTATAGAGTTTCTCCCATTCTTTCGTGCCAAGCACAACTATAGAGTTTCTCTCATTCTTTCGTGCCACACACAACTATAGAGTTTCTCTCATTCTTTCGTGCAACGCACAACTATAAAGTTTCTCTCATGCTTTCGTATCACGCACAACAATAGAGTTTGTCTCATGCTTTCGTGCCAGGCACAACTATAGAGTTTCTCTCATGCTTTCGTGCCACGCACAACTATAGAGATTCTCTCATTCTTTCGTGCCACGCACAAAGATAGAGTTTCTCTCGTTCTTTCATGCCAAGCACAACTATAGAGTTTCTCTCATTAAATCATGCTATACTCAATTATAGAGTTCCTCTCTTTCTCTCGTGCCACGCACAACTATAGAGATTCTCTCATTCTTTTGTGCCACGCACAACCATGGAGTTTTTCTCATTCTTTCGTGCCACGCACAACTATATAGTTTCTCTCATGCTATCGTGCCACGCAAGACTATAGAGTTTCTCTCATGCTTTCGTGCCACGCACAACTATAGAGTTTTTCTCATGCTTTCGTGACACGCACTATAGAGTTTCTCTCATTCTTTCGTGCAAAGTACAACTATAGAGTTTCTCTCATTCTTTCGTGCCAAGCACAACTATAGAGTTTCTCTCATTCTTTCGAGCCACGCACAACTATAGAATTTATTTCAGGCTTTCGTGCCACGCACAACTATAGATTTTCTCTCATTCTTTCGTGCCACGCAAAACTATACAGTTTCTCTCAAGCTTTTGTGCAACGCAAGACTATAGAGTTTCTCTCATGCTTTCGTGCCACGCACAACTATAAAGTTTCTCTCATGCTTTCGTGCCATACACAACTATAGAGTTTCGCATACTTTCGTACAATGTACAACTATAGAGTTTCGCTTATTCTTTCGTGCCACGCACAACTATAGAGTTTCTCTCATTCTTTTGTGCCACGCACTACAATAGAGTTTTTCTCATGCTTTCGTTCCGCGCACAACTATAGAGTTTCTCTTATTCTTTCGTGCCAAGCACAACTATAGAGTTGCTCTCATTGTGTCGAGCCACGCTCAACTATAGAGTTTCTCTCATGCTTTCGTACCACGCACAACTATACAGTTTTTCTCATTCTTTCCTGCCTCGCACAACTGTAGTGTCTCTCTCATGCTTTCGTTCCGCGCACAGCTATAGAGTTTGTTTCATTTTTTTGTACGACGCACAGCTATGGAGTTTACCCCATTCTATCATGCCACGCACAAGTATAGAGTTTCTCTCATTCTTTCTTGCCACGCACAACTATAGAGTCTCTCTAATCCTTTCGTTCCGCTCACAACTATAGAGTTTCTCTCATTCCTTCGTGCAACGCACAACTACAGAGTTTCTCTCATTCTTTCGTGTCACGCACAACGATGGAGTTTCTCCCATTCTATCGATGCATGCACAACTATAGAGCTTCTTTCATTCTATTGTGCTACATGCAACAATAGTTTCTTTCATTCTTTCGTGCCATGCACAACTATAGAGTTACTCTCATTCTTTTGTGGCGCGGACAACTATAGAGTTTCTCTCATTCATTCGTGCCACGCACAACTATAGAATTTCTCTCATACTTTTGTTCCACGCACAACTTTGGAGTTTCTCTTTCTTTTGCACGACGCACAACTATGGAGTTTACCCCATTGTGCCACGCACAACTATAGAGTTTCTCTCATTAAATCGTACTATACGAAGCTTTAGAGTTTCTCTCCTTCTTTCGTGCCACGCACAACTATAGGGTTTCTCTCATTTTTTGTGCCACGCAAAAAAATAGAGTTTCCCTCATGCTTTCGTGCCAAGCACAACTATAGGGTTTTTCTCAATCTTTCGTGCCACGCACAACTATAGAGTTTCTCTCATGCTTTCGTGCCACGCACAACTATTAAGTTTCTCTCATTCATACGTGCCACGCACAACTATAGTTTACAACTATAGAGTTTTTCTCATTCTTTCCTGCCACGTACAACTATAGAGTTTCTCTCATTAAATCGTGCTATACTCAAATATAGAGTTTCTCTCTTTCTTTCGTGCCACGCACAACTATAGAGTTTCTCTCATTCTTTTGTGCCACGCACAACAATACAGTTTTTCTCATTCTTTTGTGCCACGCACAACTATACAGTTTCTCTCATGCTTTCGTGCCACGCAAGACTACAGAGTTTCTCTCATGCTTTCGTGCCACGCACAACTATAGAGTTTCTCTCATGCTTTCGTGCCACGCACTATAGAGTTTCTGTCATTCTTTCGTGCAAAGTACAACTATAGATTTTCTCTCATTCGTTCGTGCCACGCACAACTATAGAGTTTCTCTCATTCTTTCGTGCCAAGCACAAGTATAGAGTTTCTCTCATTCTTTCGATACACGCTCAACTTTATGATTTCTCTCAGGCTTTCGTGCCACGCACAACTATAGAGTTTCTCCCATTCTTTCGTGCCAAACACAACTATAGAGTTTCTCTCATTCTTTCGTGCCACACACAACTATAGAGTTTCTCTCATTCTTTCGTGCAACGCACAACTATAAAGTTTCTCTCATGCTTTCGTATCACGCACAACAATAGAGTTTGTCTCATGCTTTCGTGCCAGGCACAACTATAGAGTTTCTCTCATGCTTTCGTGCCACGCACAACTATAGAGATTCTCTCATTCTTTCGTGCCACGCACAAAGATAGAGTTTCTCTCGTTCTTTCGTGCCAAGCACAACTATAGAGTTTCTCTCATTAAATCATGCTATACTCAATTATAGAGTTTCTCTCTTTCTCTCGTGCCACGCACAACTATAGAGTTTCTCTCATTCTTTTGTGCCACGCACAACCATAGAGTTTTTCTCATTCTTTCGTGCCACGCACAACTATATAGTTTCTCTCATGCTATCGTGCCACGCAAGACTATAGAGTTTCTCTCATGCTTTCGTGCCACGCACAACTATAGAGTTTCTCTCATGCTTTCGTGACACGCACTATAGAGTTTCTCTCATTCTTTCGTGCAAAGTACAACTATAGAGTTTCTCTCATTCTTTCGTGCCAAGCACAACTATAGAGTTTCTCTCATTCTTTCGAGCCACGCACAACTATAGAATTTATCTCACGCTTTCGTGCCACGCACAACTATAGATTTTCTCTCATTCTTTCGTGGCACGCAAAACTATACAGTTTCTCTCAAGCTTTCGTGCAACGCAAGACTATAGATTTTCTCTCATGCTTTCGTGCCACGCACAACTATAAAGTTTCTCTCATGCTTTCGTGCCATACACAACTATAGAGTTTCGCATACTTTCGTACAATGTACAACTATAGAGTTTCGCTTATTCTTTCGTGCCACGCACAACTATAGAGTTTCTCTCATTCTTTTGTGCCACGCATTACAATAGAGTTTTTCTCATGCTTTCGTTCCGCGCACAACTATAGAGTTTCTCTTATTCTTTCGTGCCAAGCACAACTATAGAGTTGCTCTCATTGTGTCGAGCCACGCTCAACTATAGAGTTTCTCTCATGCTTTCGTACCACGCACAACTATACAGTTTTTCTCATTCTTTCCTGCCACGTACAACTATAGAGTTTCTCTCATTAAATTGTGCTATACTCAATTATAGAGTTTCTCTCTTTCTTTCGTGCCACGCACAACTATAGAGTTTCTCTCATTATTTCGTGATATGCACTATAGAGTTTCTCTCATATTTTCGTGCAAAGTACAACTATAGATTTTCTCTCATTCGTTCGTGCCACGCACAGCTATAGAGTTTCTCTCATTGTTTTGTGCCACGCTACAATAGAGTTTTTCTCATGCTTTCGTTCCACGCACAGCCATAGAGTTTCTATCATTCTTCCGTGGAAAGCACAACTATAGAGTTTCTCTCATGGTTTCGTGCCACGGACAACTACTAAGTTTCTCTCATTCATACGTGCCACGCACAACTATAGAGTTTCTCTCATACTTTCGTTCCACGCACACCTTTGGAGTTTCTCTCATTGTTTTGTACGACGCAAAACTATGGAGTTTACCCCATTTTGCCACGCACAAGTATAGAGTTTTCCTCTTTCTATCGAGGTACACGTAACTGTAGAGTTTCTCTCACTCTTTCGTACCACACGAAACTACAGGAGTTTCTCTCATTAAGTCGTGCTACACGCAACTATAGAATTTCTCTCATTCTTTCGTGCCGCGCACAACTATAGAGTTTCTCTTATTGTTTCGTGATATGCACAAATATAGAGTTCCGCTCTTTCTTTCGTGCCACACAAAACTATAGCGTTTCTCTCATTCTTTGTGCCACTCACAACTATAGAGTTTGTCATGCTATCGTGCCTCGCACAACTGTAGTGTCTCTCTCATGCTTTCGTTCCGCGCACAGCTATAGAGTTTGTTTCATTTTTTTGTACGACGCACAGCTATGGAGTTTACCCCATTCTATCATGCCACGCACAAGTATAGAGTTTCTCTCATTCTTTCTTGCCACGCACAACTATGGAGTCTCTCTAATCCTTTCGTTCCGCTCACAACTATAGAGTTTCTCTCATTCATTCGTGCAACGCACAACTACAGAGTTTCTCTCATTCTTTCGTGTCACGCACAACGATGGAGTTTCTCCCATTCTATCGATGCATGCACAACTATAGAGATTCTTTCATTCTATTGTGCTACATGCAACAATAGTTTCTTTCATTCTTTCGTGCCACGCACAACTATAGAGTTACTCTCATTCTTTTGTGGCGCGGACAACTATAGAGTTTCTCTCATTCATTCGTGCCACGCACAACTATAGAATTTCTCTCATACTTTTGTTCCACGCACAACTTTGGAGTTTCTCTTTCTTTTGCACGACGCACAACTATGGAGTTTACCCCATTGTGCCACGCACAACTATAGAGTTTCTCTCATTAAATCGTACTATACGCAGCTTTAGAGTTTCTCTCCTTCTTTCGTGCCACGCACAACTATAGGGTTTCTCTCATTTTTTGTGCCACGCAAAAAAATAGAGTTTCCCTCATGCTTTCGTGCCAAGCACAACCATAGGGTTTTTCTCAATCTTTCGTGCCACGCACAACTATAGAGTTTCTCTCATGCTTTCGTGCCACGCACAACTATTAAGTTTCTCTCATTCATACGTGCCACGCACAACTATAGTTTACAACTATAGAGTTTTTCTCATTCTTTCCTGCCACGTACAACTATAGAGTTTCTCTCATTAAATCGTGCTATACTCAAATATAGAGTTTCTCTCTTTCTTTCGTGCCACGCACAACTATAGAGTTTCTCTCATTCTTTTGTGCCACGCACAACAATACAGTTTTTCTCATTCTTTTGTGCCACGCACAACTATACAGTTTCTCTCATGCTTTCGTGCCACGCAAGACTATAGAGTTTCTCTCATGCTTTCGTGCCACGCACAACTATAGAGTTTCTCTCATGCTTTCGTGCCACGCACTATAGAGTTTCTGTCATTCTTTCGTGCAAAGTACAACTATAGATTTTCTCTCATTCGTTCGTGCCACGCACAACTATAGAGTTTCTCTCATTCTTTTGTGCCACGCACTACAATAGTTTTTCTCATGCTTTCGTTCCACGCACAACTATAGAGTTTTTCTCATTCTTTCGTGCCAAGCACAAGTATAGAGTTTCTCTCATTCTTTCGATACACGCTCAACTTTATGATTTCTCTCAGGCTTTCGTGCCACGCACAACTATAGAGTTTCTCCCATTCTTTCGTGCCAAGCACAACTATAGAGTTTCTCTCATTCTTTCGTGCCACACACAACTATAGAGTTTCTCTCATTCTTTCGTGCAACGCACAACTATAAAGTTTCTCTCATGCTTTCGTATCACGCACAACAATAGAGTTTGTCTCATGCTTTCGTGCCAGGCACAACTATAGAGTTTCTCTCATGCTTTCGTGCCACGCACAACTATAGAGATTCTCTCATTCTTTCGTGCCACGCACAAAGATAGAGTTTCTCTCGTTCTTTCATGCCAAGCACAACTATAGAGTTTCTCTCATTAAATCATGCTATACTCAATTATAGAGTTTCTCTCTTTCTCTCGTGCCACGCACAACTATAGAGATTCTCTCATTCTTTTGTGCCACGCACAACCATGGAGTTTTTCTCATTCTTTCGTGCCACGCACAACTATATAGTTTCTCTCATGCTATCGTGCCACGCAAGACTATAGAGTTTCTCTCATTCTTTCTTGCCACGCACAACTATAGAGTCTCTCTAATCCTTTCGTTCCGCTCACAACTATAGAGTTTCTCTCATTCATTCGTGCAACGCACAACTACAGAGTTTCTCTCATTCTTTCGTGTCACGCACAACGATGGAGTTTCTCCCATTCTATCGATGCATGCACAACTATAGAGCTTCTTTCATTCTATTGTGCTACATGCAACAATAGTTTCTTTCATTCTTTCGTGCCATGCACAACTATAGAGTTACTCTCATTCTTTTGTGGCGCGGACAACTATAGAGTTTCTCTCATTCATTCGTGCCACGCACAACTATAGAATTTCTCTCATACTTTTGTTCCACGCACAACTTTGGAGTTTCTCTTTCTTTTGCACGACGCACAACTATGGAGTTTACCCCATTGTGCCACGCACAACTATAGAGTTTCTCTCATTAAATCGTACTATACGAAGCTTTAGAGTTTCTCTCCTTCTTTCGTGCCACGCACAACTATAGGGTTTCTCTCATTTTTTGTGCCACGCAAAAAAATAGAGTTTCCCTCATGCTTTCGTGCCAAGCACAACTATAGGGTTTTTCTCAATCTTTCGTGCCACGCACAACTATAGAGTTTCTCTCATGCTTTCGTGCCACGCACAACTATTAAGTTTCTCTCATTCATACGTGCCACGCACAACTATAGTTTACAACTATAGAGTTTTTCTCATTCTTTCCTGCCACGTACAACTATAGAGTTTCTCTCATTAAATCGTGCTATACTCAAATATAGAGTTTCTCTCTTTCTTTCGTGCCACGCACAACTATAGAGTTTCTCTCATTCTTTTGTGCCACGCACAACAATACAGTTTTTCTCATTCTTTTGTGCCACGCACAACTATACAGTTTCTCTCATTCTTTCGTGCAAAGTACAACTATAGAGTTTCTCTCATTCTTTCGTGCCAAGCACAACTATAGAGTTTCTCTCATTCTTTCGAGCCACGCACAACTATAGAATTTATTTCAGGCTTTCGTGCCACGCACAACTATAGATTTTCTCTCATTCTTTCGTGCCACGCAAAACTATACAGTTTCTCTCAAGCTTTCGTGCAACGCAAGACTATAGAGTTTCTCTCATGCTTTCGTGCCACGCCCAACTATAAAGTTTCTCTCATGCTTTCGTGCCATACACAACTATAGAGTTTCGCATACTTTCGTACAATGTACAACTATAGAGTTTCGCTTATTCTTTCGTGCCACGCACAACTATAGAGTTTCTCTCATTCTTTTGTGCCACGCACTACAATAGAGTTTTTCTCATGCTTTCGTTCCGCGCACAACTATAGAGTTTCTCTTATTCTTTCGTGCCAAGCACAACTATAGAGTTGCTCTCATTGTGTCGAGGCACGCTCAACTATAGAGTTTCTCTCATGCTTTCGTACCACGCACAACTATACAGTTTTTCTCATTCTTTCCTGCCTCGCACAACTGTAGTGTCTCTCTCATGCTTTCGTTCCGCGCACAGCTATAGAGTTTGTTTCATTTTTTTGTACGACGCACAGCTATGGAGTTTACCCCATTCTATCATGCCACGCACAAGTATAGAGTTTCTCTCATTCTTTCTTGCCACGCACAACTATAGAGTCTCTCTAATCCTTTCGTTCCGCTCACAACTATAGAGTTTCTCTCATTCATTCGTGCAACGCACAACTACAGAGTTTCTCTCATTCTTTCGTGTCACGCACAACGATGGAGTTTCTCCCATTCTATCGATGCATGCACAACTATAGAGCTTCTTTCATTCTATTGTGCTACATGCAACAATAGTTTCTTTCATTCTTTCGTGCCATGCACAACTATAGAGTTACTCTCATTCTTTTGTGGCGCGGACAACTATAGAGTTTCTCTCATTCATTCGTGCTATACTCAATTATAGAGTTTCTCTCTTTCTTTCGTGCCACGCACAACTATAGGGTTTCTCTCATTATTTCGTGATATGCACTATAGAGTTTCTCTCATTGTTTCGTGCAAAGTACAACTATAGATTTTCTCTCATTCGTTCGTGCCACGCACAGCTATAGAGTTTCTCTCATTGTTTTGTGCCACGCTACAATAGAGTTTTTCTCATGCTTTCGTTCCACGCACAGCCATAGAGTTTCTATCATTCTTTCGTGCAAAGCACAACTATAGAGTTTCTCTCATGCTTTCGTGCAACGCAAGACTATAGAGTTTCTGTCATGCTTCCGTGCCACGCACAACTATTAATTTTCTCTCATGCTTTCGTGCCACACACAACTATAGAGTTTCGCATTCTTTCGTACAAAGTACAACTATAGAGTTTCTCTTATTCTTTCGTGCCACGCACAACTATAGAGTTTCTCTCATTCTTTTGTGCCACGCACTACAATAGAGTTTTTCTCATGCTTTCGTTCCACGCACAACTATAGAGTTTCCCTCATTCTTTCGTGCCAAGCACAACTATAGAGTTTCTCTCATTCTTTCGAGCCACGCTCAACTTTAGAGTTTCTCTCAGGCTCTCATGCCACGCACAACTATAGAGTTTCTCTCATTCTTTCGTTTCAGGCACAACGATGGAGTTTCTCTCATTCTTTTGTGCCACGCACAACAATAGAGTTTTTCTCATGATTTCGTTCCACGCTCAACTTTAGAGTTTCTCTCAGGCTTTCGTTCCACGCACAACTATAGAGTTTCTCTCATGCTTTCGTGCCACGCACAACTATAGAGTTTCTCTCGTGCTTTCGTGCCACGCACAACTATAGAGTTTCTCTCATTCTTTTGTGCCACGCACTACAATAGAGTTTTTCTCATGCTTTCGTTCCACGCACAACTATAGAGTTTCTCTTATTCTTTCGTGCCAAGCACAACTGTAGCGTTGCTCTCATTGTTTCGAGCCACGCTCAACTATAGAGTTTCTCTCATGCTTTCGTGCCACGCACAACTATACAGTTTGTCTCATTCTTTCCTGCCACGTACAACTATAGAGTTTCTCTCATTAAATCGTGCTATACTCAATTATAGAGTTTCTCTCTTTCTTTCGTGCCACGCACAACTATAGAGTTTCTCTCATTGTTTTGTGCCACGGACAACAATAGAGTTTTTCTCATTCTTTCGTGCAACGCACAACTGTGCAGTTTCTCTCATGCTTTCGTGCCACGCAAGACTATATAGTTTCTCTCATGCTTTCGTGCCACGCACAACTATAGAGTTTCTCTCATGCTTTCGTGACATGCACTATAGAGTTTCTCTCAATTGTTTCGTGCAAAGTACAACTATAGATTTTCTCTCATTCGTTCGTGCCACGCACAGCTATAGAGTATCTCTCATTGTTTTGTGCCACGCTACAATAGAGTTTTTCTCATGCTTTCGTTTCACGCACAGCCGTAGAGTTTCTCTCATTCTTTCGTGCAAAGCACAACTATAGAGTTTTTCTCATGCTTTCGTGCAACGCAAGACTATAGAGTTTCTCTCATGCTTCCGTGCCACGCACAACTATAAATTTTCTCTCATGCTTTCGTGCCACACACAACTATAGAGTTTCGCATTCTTTCGTACAAAGTACAACTATAGAGTTTCTCTTATTCTTTCGTGCCACGCACAACTATAGAGTTTCTCTCATTCTTTTGTGCCACGCACTACAATAGAGTTTTTCTCATGCTTTCGTTCCACGCACAACTATAGAGTTTCCCTCATTCTTTCGTGCCAAGCACAACTATAGAGTTTCTCTCATTCTTTCGAGCCACGCTCAACTTTAGAGTTTCTCTCAGGCTCTCATGCCACGCACAACTGTAGAGTTTCTCTCATTCTTTCGTTTCAGGCACAACGATGGAGTTTCTCTCATTCTTTTGTGCCACGCACAACAATAGAGTTTTTCTCATGCTTTCGTTCCACGCTCAACTTTAGAGTTTCTCTCAGGCTTTCGTTCCACGCACAACTATAGAGTTTCTCTCATGCTTTCGTGCCACGCACAACTATAGAGTTTCTCTCGTGCTTTCGTGCCACGCACAACTATAGAGTTTCTCTTATTCTTTCGTGCCAAGCACAACTATAGAGTTGCTCTCATTGTTTCGAGCCACGCTCAACTATAGAGTTTCTCTCATGCTTTCGTGCCACGCACCACTATTAAGTTTCTCTCATTCATACGTGCCACGCACAACTATAGAGTTTCTCTCATACTTTCGTTCCACGCACAGCTTTGGAGTTTCTCTCATTGTTTTGTACGACGCACAACTATGGAGTTTACCCCATTGTGCCACGCACAAGTATAGAGTTTTCCTCTTTCTATCGATGTACACGTACCTGTAGAGTTCCTCTCACTCTTTCATACCACACGAAACTACAGGAGTTTCTCTCATTGGGTCGTGCTACACGCAACTATAGAGTTTCTCTCATTCTTTCGTGCCACGCACAACTATAGAGTTTCTCTTATTCTTTCGAGCCACGCACACCTATAGAATTTATCTCAGGCTTTCGTACCACGCACAACTATAGAGTTTCTCTCATTCTTTCGTGCCACGCACAACTATACAGTTTCTCTCATGCTTTCGTGCAACGCAAGACTATAGAGTTTTTCTGATGCTTTCGTGCCACGCAAAACTATAAAGTTTCTCTCATGCTTTCGTGCCACTCACAACTATAGAGTTTCGCATTCTTTCGTACAATGTACAACTATAGAGTTTCTCTTATTCTTTCGTGCCACGCACAACTATAGAGTTTCTCTCATTCTTTTGTGCCACGCACTACAACAGAGTTTTTCTCATGCTTTCGTTCCACGCACAACTATAGAGTTTCTCTTATTCTTTCGTGCCAAGCACAACTATAGAGTTGCTCTCATTGTTTCGAGCCACGCTCAACTATAGAGTTTCTCTCATGCTTTCGTGCCACGCAAGACTATGGAGTTTCTCTCATGCTTTCGTGCCACGCAAGACTATAGAGTTTCTCTCATGCTTTCGTGCCACGCACAACTATAGTTTCTCTCATGCTTTCGTGACATGCACTATAGAGTTTCTCTCATTCTTTCGTGCAAAGTAAAACTATAGATTTTCTCTCATTCGTTCGTGCCACGCACAGCCATAGAGTTTCTCTCATTGTTTTGTGCCACGCTACAATAGAATTTTTCTCATGCTTTCGTTCCACGCACAGCCATAGAGTTTCTCTCATTCTTTCGTGCAAAGCACAACTATAGAGTTTCTCTCATGCTTTCGTGCAACGCAAGACTATAGAGTTTCTCTCATCCTTTCGTGCCACGCACAACTATATATTTTCTCTCATGCTTTCGTGCCACACACAAATATAGAGTTTCGCATTCTTTCGTACAAAGTACAACTATAGAGTTTCTCTTATTCTTTCGTGCCACGCACAACTATAGAGTTTCTCTCATTCTTTCGTGCCAAGCACAACTATAGAGTTGCTCTCATTGTTTCGAGCCACGCTCAACTATAGAGTTTCTCTCATGCTTTCGTGCCACGCACAACTATACAGTTTTTCTCATTCTTTCCTGCCACGTACAACTATAGAGTTTCTCTCATTAAATCGTGCTATACTCAATTATAGAGTTTCTCTCGTTCTTTCGTGCCACGCACAACTATAGAGTTTCTCTCATTATTTTGTGCCACGCACAACAATAGAGTTTTACTCATTATTTCGTGCCACGCACAACTATGCAGTTTCTCTCGTGCTTTCGTGCCACGCAAGACTATAGAGTTTCTCATGCTTTCGTGCTACGCAAGACTATAGAGTTTCTCTGATGCTTTCGTGCCACGCACAACTATAGAGTTTCTCTCATGCTTTCGTGACATGCACTATAGAGTTTCTCTCATTCATTCGTGCAAAGTACAACTATAGATTTTCTCTCATTCGTTCGTGCCACGCACAGCTATAGAGTTTCTCTCATTGTTTTGTGCCACGCTACAATAGAATTTTTATCATGCTTTCGTTCCATGCACAGCCGTAGAGTTTCTATCATTCTTTCGTGCAAAGCACAACTAAAGAGTTTCTCTCATGCTTTCGTGCAGCGCAAGACTAAAGAGTTTCTCTCATGCTTTCGTGCCACGCACAACTATAAATTTTCTCTCATGCTTTCGTGCCACACACAACTTTAGAGTTTCGCATTCTTTCGTACAAAGTACAACTATAGAGTTTCTCTTATTCTTTCGTGCCACGCACAACTATAGAGTTTCTCTCATTCTTTTGTGCCACGCACTAGAATAGAGTTTTTCTCATGCTTTCGTTCCACGCACAACTATAGAGTTTCTCTCATTCTTTCGAGCCACGCTCAACTTTAGAGTTTCTCTCAGGCTCTCGTGCCACGCACAACTATAGAGTTTCTCTCATTCTTTCGTTTCAGGCACAACGATGGAGTTTCTCACATTCTTTTGTGCCACGCAAAACAATAGAGTTTTTCTCATGCTTTCGTTCCACGCTCAACTATGCAGTTTCTCTCATGCTTTCGTGCAACGCACAACTATAGAGTTTCTCTCATGCTTTCGTGACATGCACTATAGAGTTTCTCTCATTCTTTCGTGCAAAGTACAACTATAGAATTTCTCTCATTCGTTCGTGCCACGCACAGCTATAGAGTTTCTCTCATTGTTTTGTGCCACGCTACAATAGAGTTTTTCTCATGCTTTCGCTCCACGCACAGCCATCGAGTTTCTCTCATTCTTTCGTGCAAAGCACAACTATAGAGTTTCTCTCATGCTTTCGTGCAACGCAAGACTATAGAGTTTCTCTCATGCTTTCGTGCCACGCACAACTATAAATTTTTTCTCATGCTTTCGTGCCACACACAACTATAGAGTTTCTCTCATTCGTTCGTTTCAGGCACAACGATGGAGTTTCTCTCATTCTTTTGTGCCACGCACAACAATAGAGTTTTTCTCATGCTTTCGTTCCACGCTCAACTTTAGAGTTTCTCTCAGGCTTTCGTTCCACGCACAACTATAGAGTTTCTCTCATGCTTTCGTGCCACGCACAACTATAGAGTTTCTCTCATGCTTTCGTGCCACGCACAACAATAGAGTTTTTCTCATGCTTTCATGCCAAGCACTACTATAGAGTTTTTCTCAATCTTTCGTGCCACGCACAACTATAGAGATTCTCTCATGCTTTCGTGCCACGGACAACTTTGGAGTTTCTCTCATTGTTTTATACGACGCACAACTATGGAGTTTACCCCATTGTGCCATGCACAAGTATAGAGTTTTCCTCATTCTATCGAGGTACACGTACCTGTAGAGTTTCTCTCACTCTTTCGTACCACACGAAACTACAGGAGTTTCTCTCATTAAGTCGTGCTACACGCAACTATAGAGTTTCAATAATTCTTTCGTGCCACGCACAACTATAGAGTTTCTCTTATTGTTTCGTGATATGCACAAATATACAGTTCCGCTCTTTCTTTCGTGCCACACACAACAATAGCGTTTCTCTCATTCTTTGTGCCACGCACAACTATAGAGTTTCTCATGCTATCGTGCCTCGCACAACTCTAGTGTCTCTCTCATGCTTTCGCTCCACGCACAGCTATAGAGTTTGTTTCATTTTTTTTGTACGACGCACAACTACGGAGTTTACCCCAATATATCGTGCCACGCACAAGTATAGAGTTTCTCTCATTCTATCGTGTTACACACAACTATGGAGTTTCTCTCGTGCTTTCGTGCCACGCACAACTATAGATTTTTTCTCATTCTTTCCTGCCACGTACAACTATAGAGTTTCTCTCATTAAATCGTGCTATACTCAATTATAGAGTTTCTCTCTTTCTTTCGTGCACCGCACAACTATAGAGTTTCTCTCATTCTTTTGTGCCACGCACAACAATAGAGTTTTACTCATGATTTCGTGCCACGCACTATAGAGTTTCTGTCATCCTTTCGTGCAAAGTACAACTATAGATTTTCTCTCACTCGTTCGTGCCACGCACAACTATAGAGTTTTTATCATTCTTCGTGCCAAGCACAACTATAGAGTTTCTCTCATTCTTTCGAGCCACGCTCAACTTTAGAGTTTCTCTCAGGCTTTCGCGCCACGCACAACTATAGTGTTTCTCCCATTCTTTCGTGCCAAGCACAACTATAGAGTTTCTCTCATTCTTTCGTGCCACGCACAACTATAAGGTTTCTCTTATGCTTTCGTATCACGCACAATAGAGTTTGTCTCATGCTTTCGTGCCAGGCACAACTATAGAGTTTCTCTCATGCTTTCGTGCCACGCACAACTATAGAGTTTCTCTCATTCTTACGTGCCAAGCACAACTATAGAGTTTCTCTCATTCTTTCGTGCCACGCAGAAATATAAAGTTTCTCTCATTCTTTCGTGCCACGCACAACTATACAGTTTCTCTCATTCTTTTGTGCCACGCACAACAATAGAGTTTTTCTCAATCTTTCGTTCCACGCACAACTATAGAGTTTCTCTCATGCTTTCGTGCCACGCACAACTATAGAGTTTCTCTCATGCTTTCGTGCCACGCACAACAATAGAGTTTCTCTCATGCTTTCGTGCCGAGCACTACTATAGGGTTTTTCTCAATCTTTCGTGCCACGCACAACTATAGAGATTCTCTCATGCTTTCGTGCCACGGACAACTCTTAGGTTTCTCTCATTCATACGTGCCACGCACAACTATAGAGTTTCTCTCATACTTTCGTTCCACGCACAACTTTGGAGTTTCTCTCATTGTTTTGTACGACGCACAACTATGGAGTTTACCCCATTGTGCCACGCACAAGTATAGAGTTTTCCTCTTTCTATCGAGGTACACGTACCTGTAGAGTTTCTCTCACTCTTTCGTACCACACGAAACTACAGTAGTTTCTCTCATTAAGTCGTGCTACACGCAACTATAGAGTTTCTTTCATTCTTTCGGGCCACGCACAACTATAGAGTTTCTCTTATTCTTTCGAGCGACGCACAACTATAGAATTTATCTCAGGCTTTCGTGCCACGCATAACTTTAGAGTTTCTCTCATTCTTTCGTGCCACGCACAACTATACAGTTTCTCTCATGCTTTCGTGCAACGCAAGACTATAGAGTTTCTCTAATGCTTTCGTGCCACGCACAACTATAAAGTTTCTCTCATGCTTTCGTGCCACAAACAACTATAGAGTTTCGCATTTTTTCGTACAATGTACAACTATAGAGTTTCTCTTATTCTTTCGTGCCACGCACAACTATAGAGTTTCTCTCATTCTTTCGTGCCACGTACTACAATAGAGTTTTTCTCATGCTTTCGTTCCACGCACAACTATAGAGTTTCTCTTATTCTTTCGTGCCAAGCACAACTATAGAGTTGCTCTCATTGTTTCGAGCCACGCTCAACTATAGAGTTTCTCTCATGCTTTCGTGCCACGCACAACTATACACTTTTTCTCCTTCTTTCCTGCCACGTACAACTATAGAGTTTCTCTCATTAAATCGTGCTATACTCAATTATAGAGTTTCTCTCTTTCTTTCGTGCCACGCACAACTATGCAGTTTCTCTCATGCTTTCGTGCCACGCACAACTATAGAGTTTCTCTCATGCTTTCGTGACATGCACTATAGAGTTTCTCTCACTCTTTCGTGCAAAGTACAACTATAGATTTTCTCTCATTCGTTCGTGCCACGCACAGCTATAGAGTTTCTCTCATTGTTTTGTGCCACGCTACAATAGAGTTTTTCTCATGCTTTCGTTCCACGCACAGCCATAGAGTTTCTCTCATTCTTTTGTGCAAAGCACAACTATAGAGTTTCTCTCATGCTTTCGTGCAACGCAAGACTATAGAGTTTCTCTCATGCTTTCGTGCCACGCACAACTATAAATTTTTTCTCATGCTTTCGTGCCACACACAACTATAGAGTTTCTCTCATTCGTTCGTTTCAGGCACAACGATAGAGTTTCTCTCATTCTTTTGTGCCACGCACAACAATAGAGTTTTTCTCATGCTTTCGTTCCACGCTCAACTATAGAGTTTCTCTCATGCTTTCGTGCCACGCAAAACTATAGAGTTTTTCTCAATCTTTCGTGCCACGCACAACTATAGAGATTCTCTCATGCTTTCGTGCCACGGACAACTTTGGAGTTTCTCTCATTGTTTTGTACGACGCACAACTATGGAGTTTACCCCATTGTGCCACGCACAAGTATAGAGTTTTCCTCTTTCTATCGAGGTACACGTACCTGTAGAGTTTCTCTCACTCTTTCGTACCACACGAAACTACAGGAGTTTCTCTCATTAAGTCGTGCTACACGCAACTATAGAGTTTCTCTAATTCTTTCGTGCCACGCACAACTATAGAGTTTCTCTTATTGTTTCGTGATATGCACAAATATACAGTTCCGCTCTTTCTTTCGTGCCACACACAACTATAGCGTTTCTCTCATTCTTTGTGCCACGCACAACTATAGAGTTTCTCATGCTATCGTGCCTCGCACAACTGTAGTGTCTCTCTCATGCTTTCGCTCCACGCACAGCTATAGAGTTTGTTTCATTTTTTTGTACGACGCACAACTACGGAGTTTACCCCATTATATCGTGCCACGCACAAGTATAGAGTTTCTCTCATTCTATCGTGTTACACACAACTATGGAGTTTCTCTCATGCTTTCGTGCCACGCACAACTATAGATTTTTTCTCATTCTTTCCTGCCACGTACAACTATAGAGTTTCTCTCATTAAATCGTGCTATACTCAATTATAGAGTTTCTCTCTTTCTTTCGTGCACCGCACAACTATAGAGTTTCTCTCATTCTTTTGTGCCACGCACAACAATAGAGTTTTTCTCATGCTTTCGTGCCACGCACTATAGAGTTTCTGTCATCCTTTCGTGCAAAGTACAACTATAGATTTTCTCTCACTCGTTCGTGCCACGCACTACAATAGAGTTTTTCTCATGCTTCCGTTCCACGCACAACTATAGAGTTTTTCTCATTCTTCGTGCGAAGCACAACTATAGAGTTTCTCTCATTCTTTCGAGCCACGCTCAACTTTAGAGTTTCTCTCAGGCTTTCGTGCCACGCACAACTATAGAGTTTCTCCCATTCTTTCGTGCCAAGAACAACTATAGAGTTTCTCTCATTCTTTCGTGCCACACACAACTATAGAGTTTCTCTCATTCTTTCGTGCCACGCACAACTATAAGGTTTCTCTCATGCTTTCGTATCATGCACAACAATAGAGTTTGTCTCATGCTTTCGTGCCAGGCACAACTATAGAGTTTCTCTCATGCTTTCGTGCCACGCACAACTATAGAGTTTCTCTCATTCTTACGTGCCAAGCACAACTATAGAGTTTCTCTCATTCTTTCGTGCCACGCACAAATATAGAGTTTCTCTCATTCTTCCGTGCCACGCACAACTATAGAGTTTCTCTCATTCTTTTGTGCCACGCACAACAAAAGGGTTTTTCTCAATCTTTCGTGCCAAGGACAACTATACAGTTTCTCTCATGCTTTCGTGCCGCGCAAGACTATAGATTTTCTCTCATCCTTTCGTGCCACGCACAACTATCGAGTATCTCTCATGCTTTCGTGCCTCTCATGCTTTCGTGCCACGCACTATAGAGTTTCTCATTCTTTCGTGCAAAGTGCAACTATAGAGTTTTTCTCATTCTTTCGTGCCATGCACAACTATAGAGTTTCTCTCATGCTTTCGTGCCACGCGCAACTATAGATTTTCTCTCATTCGTTCGTGCCACGCACAACTATAGAGTTTCCCTCATTCTTTCGTGCCATGCACAACTATAGAATTTCTCTCATGCTTTCGTGCCACGCACAACTATAGAGTTTCTCACATTCTTTTGTGCCAAGCACAACTATCGAGTTTCTCTCATTCTTTCGAGCCACGCACAACTATAGAATTTATCTCAGGCTTTCGTGCCACGCACAACTATAGAGTTTCTCTCATTCTTTCGTGCCACGCACAACCTTACAGTTTCTCTCATGCTTTCTTTCAACGCAAGACTATAGAGTTTCCCTCATGCTTTCGTGCCACGCACAACTATAAAGTTTCTCTCATGCTTTCGTGCCACACACAACTATAGAGTTTCGCATTCTTTCGTACAAAGTACAACTATAAAGTTTCTCTTATTCTTTCATGCCACGCACAACTATAGAGTTTCTTTAATTCTTTTGTGCCACGCACTACAATAGAGTTTTTCTCATGCTTTCGTTCCACGCACAACTATAGAGTTGCTCTCATTCTTTCGAGCCACGCTCAACTATAGAGTTCCTCTCATGCTTTCGTGCCACGCACAACTATACAGTTTTTCTCATTCCTTCCTGCCACGTACAACTATAGAGTTTCTCTCATTAAATCGTGCTATACTCAATTATAGAGTTTCTCTCTTTCTTTCGTGCCACGCACAACTATAGAGTTTCTCTCATTATTTTGTGCCACGCACAACAATAGAGTTTTTCTCATTCTTTCGTGCCACGCACAACTATACAGTTTCTCTCATGCTTTCGTGCCACGCAAGACTATATAGTTTCTCTCATGCTTTCGTGCCACGCACATCTACAGAGTTTCTCTCATGCTTTCGTATCACGCACAACAATAGAGTTTCTCTCATTCTTTCGTGCCACGCACAACTATAAAGTTAATCTCATGCTTTCGTATCACGCACAACAATAGAGTTTGTCTCATGTTTTCGTGCCACGCACAACTATAGAGTTTCTCTCATGCTTTCGTGCCACGCACAACTATAGTTTCTCTCATTCTTTCGTGCCAAGCACAACTATAGAGTTTCTCTCATTCTTTCGTGCCACGCACAAATATAGAGTTTCTCTCATTCTATCGTGCTACACGCAACTATAGAGTTTCTCTCATTCTTTCGTGCCACGCACAACTGTAGAGTTTCTCTCATGCTTTCGTGCCACGCACAACTATAGAGTTTCTCTCATTCTTTCCTGTCACGCACAATGATAGAGTTTCCCCCATTCTATCGTTCCACGCACAACTATAAGGTTTCTTTCATTCTTTGGTGCCACGCACAAATATGGAGTTTCTCTCATTCTTTCGTGTCACACACAACTATAGAATTTCTCTCATTAAATCGTACTATACGCAACTTTAGAGTTTCTCTCCTTCTTTCGTGCCACGCACAACTATAGGGTTTTGCTCAATCTTTCGTGCCACGCACAACTATACAGTTTCTCTCATACTTTCGTTCCACGCACGACTTTGGAGTTTCTCTCATTGTTTTGTACGACGCAAAACTATGGAGTTTACCCCATTGTGCCACGCACAAGTATAGAGTTTTCCTCTTTCTATCGAGGTACACGTAACTGTAGAGTTTCTCTCACTCTTTCGTACCACACGAAACTACAGGAGTTTCTCTCATTAAGTCGTGCTACACGCAACTATAGAATTTCTCTCATTCTTTCGTGCCACGCACAACTATAGAGTTTCTCTTATTGTTTCGTGATATGCACAAATATAGAGTTCCGTTCTTTCTTTCGTGCCACACACAACTATAGCGTTTCTCTCATTCTTTGTGCCACGCACAACTATAGAGTTTCTCATGCTATCGTGCCTCACACAACTGTAGTGTCTCTCTCATGCTTTTGCTCCACGCACAGCTATACAGTTTGTTTCATTTTTTTGTACGACGCACAACTATGGAGTTTACCCCATTCTATCGTGCCACGCACAAGTATAGAGTTTCTCTCATTCTTTCGTGCCACGCACAACTATAGAGTCTCTCTAATCCTTTCGTTCCACTCACAACTATACACTTTCTCTCATTCATTCGTGCAACGCACAACTACAGAGTTTCTCTCCTTCTTTCGTGTCGCGCACAACGATGGAGTTTCTCCCATTCTATCGATGCGTGCACAACTATAGAGCTTATCTCATTCTATTGTGCTACATGCAACAATAGTTTCTTTCATTCTTTAGTGCCACGCACAACAATAGAGTTTCTCTCAGTAAAACGTGCTATACGCAACTATAGAATTTCTCTCCTTCTTTCGTGCCACGCACAGCTATAGAGTTACTGTCATTTTTTTGTGCCACGCACAACAATGGAGTTTCTCTCATGCTTTCGTGCAACGCACAAATATAGAGTTTCTCTCATTCTCTTGTATGGAGTACAACTACGGAGTTTACCCCATTATATCCTGCCACGCACAAGTATAGAGTTTCTCTCATTCTGTCGTGCTACACGCAACTATAGAGTTTCTATCATTCTTTCGTCCCACGCACAACTATAGAGTTTCTCTCATGCTTTCGTGCCACGTACAACTATAGAGTTTCTCTCATTCTTCCGTGTCACGCACAACGATGAAGTTTCTCCCATTCTATCCATGCAGGCACAACTATAGAGTTTCTCTCATTCTATTGTGCTACATGCAACAATAGAGTTTCTCTCCTTCTTTCGTGCCACGCACAACTATAGAGTTACTCTCATTCTTTTGTGGCGCGGACAAGTATAGAGTTTCTCTCATTCATTCGTGCCACGCACAACTATAGAATTTCTCTCATACTTTTGTTCCACGCACAACTTTGGAGTTTCTCTCATTCTTTTGCACGACGCACAACTATGGAGTTTACCCCATTGTGCCACTCACAAGTATAGAGTTTTCCCCATTCTATCGGGTTACACGTAACTATAGAGTTTCTCTCTTTCTTGCCACACGCAACTACAGAGTTTCTCTCATGAATTTGTGCTACACGCAACCATAGACTTTCTCTTATTCTTTCGTGCAAAGGACAATTCTAGAGTTTCTCTCATTCTTTCGTGTCACGCACAACTATAGACTTTCTCTCATTAAATCGTACTATACGCAACTTTAGAGTTTCTCTCCTTCTTTCGTGCCACGCACAACTATAGGGTTTCTCTCATTTTTTGTGCCACGCACAACAATAGAGTTTCCCTCATGCTTTCGTGCAAAGCACAACTATAGGGTTTTTCTCAATCTTTTGTGCCACGCACAACTATAGAGTTTCTCTCATGCTTTCGTGCCACGGACAAATATTAAGTTTCTCTCATTCATACGTGCCACGCACAACTATAGTTTACAACTATAGAGTTTTTCTCATTCTTTCCTGCCACGTACAACTATAGAGTTTCTCTCAATAAATCGTGCTATACTCAAATATAGAGTTTCTCTCTTTCTTTCGTGCCACGCACAACTATAGAGTTTCTCTCATTCTTTTGTGCCACGCACAACAATACAGTTTTTCTCATTCTTTTGTGCCACGCACAGCTATACAGTTTCTCTCATGCTTTCGTGCCACGCAAGACTATAGTGTTTCTCTCATGCTTTCGTGCCACGCACAACTATAGAGTTTCTCTCATGCTTTCGTGCCCCGCACTATAGAGTTTCTGTCATTCCTTCGTGCAAAGTGCAACTATAGATTTTCTCTCATTCGTTCGTGCCACGCACAACTATAGAGTTTCTCTCATTCTTTTGTGCCACGCACTACAATAGTTTTTCTCATGCTTTCGTTCCACGCACAACTATAGAGTTTTTCGCATTCTTTCGTACAAAGTACAACTATAGAGTTTCTCTTATTCTTTCGTGCCACGCACAACTATAGAGTTTCTCTAATTCTTTTGTGCCACGCACTACAATAGAGTTTTTCTCATGCTTTCGTTCCACGCACAACTATAGAGTTTCTCTTATTCTTTCGTGCCAAGCACAACTATAGAGTTGCTCTCATTCTTTCGAGCCACGCTCAACTATAGAGTTTCTCTCATGCTTTCGTGCCACACACATCTATACAGTTTTTCTCATTCCTTCCTGCCACGTACAACTATAGAGTTTCTCTCATTAAATCGTGCTATACTCAATTATAGAGTTTCTCTCTTTCTTTCGTGTCACGCACAACGATAGAGTTTCTCTCATTATTTTGTGCCACGCACAACAATAGAGTTTTTCTCATTCTTTCGTGCCACGCACAACTATACAGTTTCTCTCATGCTTTCGTGCCACGCAAGACTATATAGTTTCTCTCATGCTTTCGTGCCACGCACATCTATAGAGTTTCTCTCATGCTTTCGTGCAACGCACAACTATAGAGTTTCTCTCATTCTCTTGTATGGAGCACAACTACGGAGTTTACCCCATTATATCGTGCCACGCACAAGTATAGAGTTTCTCTCATTCTATCGTGCTACACGCAACTATAGAGTTTCTATCATTCTTTCGTGCCACGCACAACTATAGAGTTTCTCTCATGCTTTCGTGCCACGTACAACTATAGAGTTTCTCTCATTCTTCCGTGTCACGCACAACGATGAAGTTTCTCCCATTCTATCCATGCAGGCACAACTATAGAGTTTCTCTCATTCTATTGTGCTACATGCAACAATAGAGTTTCTCTCCTTCTTTCGTGCCACGCACAACTATAGAGTTACTCTCATTCTTTTGTGGCGCGGACAACTATAGAGTTTCTCTCATTCATTCGTGCCACGCACAACTATAGAATTTCTCTCATACTTTTGTTCCACGCACAACTTTGGAGTTTCTCTCATTCTTTTGCACGACGCACAACTATGGAGTTTACCCCATTGTGCCACGCACAAGTATAGAGTTTTCCCCATTCTATCGGGGTACACGTAACTATAGAGTTTCTCTCTTTCTTGCCACACGCAACTACAGAGTTTCTCTCATGAATTTGTGCTACACGCAACCATAGACTTTTTCTTATTCTTTCGTGCAAAGGACAATTCTAGAGTTTCTCTCATTCTTTCGTGTCACGCACAACTATAGACTTTCTCTCATTAAATCGTACTATACGCAAATTTAGAGTTTCTCTCCTTCTTTCGTGCCACGCACAACTATAGGGTTTCTCTCATTTTTTGTGCCACGCACAACAATAGAGTTTCCCTCATGCTTTCGTGCCAAGCACAACTATAGTGTTTTTCTCAATCTTTTGTGCCACGCACAACTATAGAGTTTCTCTCATGCTTTCGTGCCACGGACAACTATTAAGTTTCTCTTATTCATACGTGCCACGCACAACTATAGTTTACAACTATAGAGTTTTTCTCATTCTTTCCTGCCACGTACAACTATAGAGTTTCTCTCAATAAATCGTGCTATACTCAAATATAGAGTTTCTCTCTTTCTTTCGTGCCACGCACAACTATAGAGTTTCTCTCATTCTTTTGTGCCACGCACAACAATACAGTTTTTCTCATTCTTTTGTGCCACGCACACCTATACAGTTTCTCTCATGCTTTCGTGCCACGCAAGACTATAGAGTTTCTCTCATGCTTTCGTGCCACGCACAACTATAGAGTTTCTCTCATGCTTTCGTGCCACGCACTATAGAGTTTCTGTCATTCCTTCGTGCAAAGTGCAACTATAGATTTTCTCTCATTCGTTCGTGCCACGCACAACTATAGAGTTTCTCTCATTCTTTTGTGCCACGCACTACAATAGTTTTTCTCATGCTTTCGTTCCACGCACAACTATAGAGTTTCTCTTATTCTTTCGTGCCACGCACAACTATAGAGTTTCTCTAATTCTTTTGTGCCACGCACTACAATAGAGTTTTTCTCATGCTTTCGTTCCACGCACAACTATAGAGTTTCTCTTATTCTTTCGTGCCAAGCACAACTATAGAGTTGCTCTCATTCTTTCGAGCCACGCTCAACTATAGAGTTTCTCTCATGCTTTCGTGCCACGCACATCTATACAGTTTTTCTCATTCCTTCCTGCCACGTACAACTATAGAGTTTCTCTCATTAAATCGTGCTATACTCAATTATAGAGTTTCTCTCTTTCTTTCGTGTCACGCACAACTATAGAGTTTCTCTCATTATTTTGTGCCACGCACAACAATAGAGTTTTTCTCATTCTTTCGTGCCACGCACAACTATACAGTTTCTCTCATGCTTTCGTGCCACGCAAGACTATATAGTTTCTCTCATGCTTTCGTGCCACGCACATCTATAGAGTTTCTCTCATGCTTTCGTGCAACGCACAACTATAGAGTTTCTCTCATTCTCTTGTATGGAGCACAACTACGGAGTTTACCCCATTATATCGTGCCACGCACAAGTATAGAGTTTCTCTCATTCTATCGTGCTACACGCAACTATAGAGTTTCTATCATTCTTTCGTGCCACGCACAACTATAGAGTTTCTCTCATGCTTTCGTGCCACGTACAACTATAGAGTTTCTCTCATTCTTCCGTGTCACGCACAACGATGAAGTTTCTCCCATTCTATCCATGCAGGCACAACTATAGAGTTTCTCTCATTCTATTGTGCTACATGCAACAATAGAGTTTCTCTCCTTCTTTCGTGCCACGCACAACTATAGAGTTACTCTCATTCTTTTGTAGCGCGGACAACTATAGAGTTTCTCTCATTCATTCGTGCCACGCACAACTATAGAATTTCTCTCATACTTTTGTTCCACGCACAACTTTGGAGTTTCTCTCATTCTTTTGCACGACGCACAACTATGGAGTTTACCCCATTGTGCCACGCACAAGTATAGAGTTTTCCCCATTCTATCGGGGTACACGTAACTATAGAGTTTCTCTCTTTCTTGCCACACGCAACTACAGAGTTTCTCTCATGAATTTGTGCTACACGCAACCATAGACTTTTTCTTATTCTTTCGTGCAAAGGACAATTCTAGAGTTTCTCTCATTCTTTCGTGTCACGCACAACTATAGACTTTCTCTCATTAAATCGTACTATACGCAAATTTAGAGTTTCTCTCCTTCTTTCGTGCCACGCACAACTATAGGGTTTCTCTCATTTTTTGTGCCACGCACAACAATAGAGTTTCCCTCATGCTTTCGTGCCAAGCACAACTATAGTGTTTTTCTCAATCTTTTGTGCCACGCACAACTATAGAGTTTCTCTCATGCTTTCGTGCCACGGACAACTATTAAGTTTCTCTTATTCATACGTGCCACGCACAACTATAGTTTACAACTATAGAGTTTTTCTCATTCTTTCCTGCCACGTACAACTATAGAGTTTCTCTCAATAAATCGTGCTATACTCAAATATAGAGTTTCTCTCTTTCTTTCGTGCCACGCACAACTATAGAGTTTCTCTCATTCTTTTGTGCCACGCACAACAATACAGTTTTTCTCATTCTTTTGTGCCACGCACACCTATACAGTTTCTCTCATGCTTTCGTGCCACGCAAGAATATAGAGTTTCTCTCATGCTTTCGTGCCACGCACAACTATAGAGTTTCTCTCATGCTTTCGTGCCACGCACTATAGAGTTTCTGTCATTCCTTCGTGCAAAGTGCAACTATAGATTTTCTCTCATTCGTTCGTGCCACGCACAACTATAGAGTTTCTCTCATTCTTTTGTGCCACGCACTACAATAGTTTTTCTCATGCTTTCGTTCCACGCACAACTATAGAGTTTCTCTTATTCTTTCGTGCCACGCACAACTATAGAGTTTCTCTAATTCTTTTGTGCCACGCACTACAATAGAGTTTTTCTCATGCTTTCGTTCCACGCACAACTATAGAGTTTCTCTTATTCTTTCGTGCCAAGCACAACTATAGAGTTGCTCTCATTCTTTCGAGCCACGCTCAACTATAGAGTTTCTCTCATGCTTTCGTGCCACGCACAACTATACAGTTTTTCTCATTCCTTCCTGCCACGTACAACTATAGAGTTTCTCTCATTAAATTGTGCTATACTCAATTATAGAGTTTCTCTCTTTCTTTCGTGTCACGCACAACTATAGAGTTTCTCTCATTATTTTGTGCCACGCACAACAATAGAGTTTTTCTCATTCTTTCGTGCCACGCACAACTATACAGTTTCTCTCATGTTTTCGTGCCACGCAAGACTATATAGTTTCTCTCATGCTTTCGTGCCACGCACATCTATAGAGTTTCTCTCATGCTTTCGTATCACGCACAACAATAGAGTTTCTCTCATTCTTTCGTGCCACGCACAACTATAAAGTTATTCTCATGCTTTCGTATCACGCACAACAATAGAGTTTGTCTCATGTTTTCGTGCCACGCACAACTATAGAGTTTCTCTCATTCTATCGTGCTACACGCAACTATAGAGTTTCTCTCATTCTTTCGTGCCACGCACAACTATAGAGTTTCTCTCATGCTTTCGTGCCACGCACAACTTTAGAGTTTCTCTCATTCTTTCCTGTCACGCACAATGATTGAGTTTCCCCCATTCTATCGTTCCACGCACAACTATAGGGTTTCTTTCATTCTTTGGTGCCACGCACAAATAAGGAGTTTCTCTCATTCTTTCGTGTCACACACAACTATAGAGTTTCTCTCATTAAATCGTACTCTACGCAACTTTAGAGTTTCTCTCCTTCTTTCGTGCCACGCACAACTATAGGGTTTCGCGCATTTTTTGTGCCACGCACAACAATAGTTTCTCTCATGCTTTCGTGCCAAGCTCAACTATAGGGTTTTGCTCAATCTTTCGTGCCACGCACAACTATACAGTTTCTCTCATGCTTTCGTGCCACGGACAACCATTAAGTTTCTCTCATTCATACGTGCCATGCACAACTATAGAGTTTCTCCCATACTTTCGTTCCACGCACAACTTTGGAGTTTCTCTCATTGTTTTGTACGACGCAAAACTATGGAGTTTACCCCATTGTGCCACGCACAAGTATAGAGTTTTCCTCTTTCTATCGAGGTACACGTAACTGTAGAGTTTCTCTCACTCTTTCGTACCACACGAAACTACAGGAGTTTCTCTCATTAAGTCGTGCTACACGCAACTATAGAATTTCTCTCATTCTTTCGTGCCACGCACAACTATAGCGTTTCTCTCATTCTTTGTGCCACGCACAACTATAGAGTTTCTCATGCTATCGTGCCTCACACAACTGTAGTGTCTCTCTCATGCTTTCGTTCCACGCACAGCTATAGAGTTTGTTTCATTTTTTTGTACGACGCACAACTATGGAGTTTACCCCATTCTATCGTGCCACGCACAAGTATAGAGTTTCTCTCATTCTTTCGTGCCACGCACAACTATAGAGTCTCTCTAATCCTTTCGTTCCACTCACAACTATAGAGTTTCTCTCATTCATTCGTGCAACGCACAACTACAGAGTTTCTCTCCTTCTTTCGTGTCGCGCACAACGATGGAGTTTCTCCCATTCTATCGATGCATGCACAACAATAGAGCTTATCTCATTCTATTGTGCTACATGCAACAATAGTTTCTTTCATTCTTTAGTGCCACGCACAACAATAGAGTTTCTCTCAGTAAAACGTGCTATACGCAACTATAGAATTTCTCTCCTTCCTTCGTGCCACGCACAGCTATAGAGTTACTGTCATTTTTTTGTGCCACGCACAACAATGGAGTTTCTCTCATGCTTTCGTGCAACGCACAACTATAGAGTTTCTCTCATTCTCTTGTATGGAGCACAACTACGGAGTTTACCCCATTATATCGTGCCACGCACAAGTATAGAGTTTCTCTCATTCTATCGCGCTACACGCAACTATAGAGTTTCTATCATTCTTTCGTGCCACGCACCACTATAGAGTTTCTCTCATGCTTTCGTGCCACGTACAACTATAGAGTTTCTCTCCTTCTTTCGTGCCACGCACAACTATAGAGTTACTCTCATTCTTTTGTGGCGCGGACAACTATAGAGTTTCTCTCATTCATTCGTGCCACGCACAACTATAGAATTTCTCTCATACTTTTGTTCCACGCACAACTTTGGAGTTTCTCTCATTCTTTTGCACGACGCACAACTATGGAGTTTACCCCATTGTGCCACGCACAAGTATAGAGTTTTCCCCATTCTATCGGGGTACACGTAACTATAGAGTTTCTCTCTTTCTTGCCACACGCAACTACAGAGTTTCTCTCATGAATTTGTGCTACACGCAACCATAGACTTTCTCTTATTCTTTCGTGCAAAGGACAATTCTAGAGTTTCTCTCATTCTTTCGTGTCACGCACAACTATAGACTTTCTCTCATTAAATCGTACTATACGCAACTTTAGAGTTTCTCTCCTTTTTTCGTGCCACGCACAACTATAGGGTTTCTCTCATTTTTTGTGCCACGCACAACAATAGAGTTTCCCTCATGCTTTCGTGCCAAGCACAACTATAGGGTTTTTCTCAATCTTTTGTGCCACGCACAACTATAGAGTTTCTCTCATGCTTTCGTGCCACGGACAACTATTAAGTTTCTCTCATTCATACGTGCCACGCACAACTATAGTTTACAACTATAGAGTTTTTCTCATTCTTTCCTGCCACGTACAACTATAGAGTTTCTCTCAATAAATCGTGCTATACTCAAATATAGAGTTTCTCTCTTTCTTTCGTGCCACGCACAACTATAGAGTTTCTCTCATTCTTTTGTGCCACGCACAACAATACAGTTTTTCTCATTCTTTTGTGCCACGCACAGCTATACAGTTTCTCTCATGCTTTCGTGCCACGCAAGACTATAGAGTTTCTCTCATGCTTTCGTGCCACGCACAACTATAGAGTTTCTCTCATGCTTTCGTGCCACGCACTATAGAGTTTCTGTCATTCCTTCGTGCAAAGTGCAACTATAGACTTTCTCTCATTCGTTCGTGCCACGCACAACTATAGAGTTTCTCTCATTCTTTTGTGCCACGCACTACAATAGTTTTTCTCATGCTTTCGTTCCACGCACAACTATAGAGTTTCTCTTATTCTTTCGTGCCACGGACAACTATAGAGTTGCTCTCATTCTTTCGAGCCACGCTCAAGTATAGAGTTTCTCTCATGCTTTCGTGCCACGCACAACTATACAGTTTTTCTCATTCCTTCCTGCCACGTACAACTATAGAGTTTCTCTCATTAAATCGTGCTATACTCAATTATAGAGTTTCTCTCTTTCTTTCGTGTCACGCACAACTATAGAGTTTCTCTCATTATTTTGTGCCACGCACAACAATAGAGTTTTTCTCATTCTTTCGTGCCACGCACAACTATACAGTTTCTCTCATGCTTTCGTGCCACGCAAGACTATATAGTTTCTCTCATGCTTTCGTGCCACGCACAACTATAAAGTTTCTCTCATGCTTTCGTGCCACACACAACTATAGAGTTTCTGTCATTCTTTCGTGCAAAGTACAAATATTGATTTTCACTCATTCTTTTGTGCCACGCACTACAATAGAGTTTTTCTCATGCTTTCGTTCCACGCACAACTATAGAGTTTTTCTCATTCTTTCGTGCAAAGCACAACTATAGAGTTTCTCTCATTCTTTCAAGCCACGCTCAACTTTACAGTTTCTGTCAGGCTTTCGTGCCACGCACAACAATAGAGTTTCTCCCATTCTTTCGTGCCAAGCACAACTATACAGTTTCTCTCATTCTTTCGTGCCACGCACAACTATAGCGTTTCTCTCATTCTTTCGTGCAACGCACAACTATAAAGTTTCTCTCATGCTTTCGTATCACGCACAACAATGGAGTTTGTCTCATGCTTTCGTGCCAGGCACAACTATAGAGTTTCTCTCATGCTTTCGTGCCACGCACAACTATAGAGTTTCTCTCATTCTTACGTGCCAAGCACAACCATAGAGTTTCTCTCATTCTTTCGTGCCACGCACAAATATAGAGTTTCTCTCATTCTTTCGTGCCAAGCACAACTATAGAGGTTCTCTAATTGAATCGTGCTATACTCAATTATAGAGTTTCTCTCTTTCTTTCGTGCCGCGCACAACTATAGAGTTTCTCTCATTCTTTTGTGCCACGCACAACAATAGAGTTTTTCTCATTCTTTCATGCCACCCACAGCTATACAGTTTCTCTCATGCCTTTGTGCCACGCCAGACTATAGAGTTTCTCTGATGCTTTCGTGCCACGCACAACTATAGAGTTTCTCTCATGCTTTCGTGCCACGCACTATAGAGTTTCTCATTCTTTCGTGCAAAGTACAACTATAGAGTTTCTCTCGTTTTTTCGTGCCATGCAGAACTATAGAGTTTCTCTCATGCTTTTGTGCCACGCACAACTATAGATTTTCTCTCATTCGTTCGTGCCACGCACAACTATTGAGTTTCTCATTCTTTCGTGCCATGCACAACTATAGGATTTCTCTCATGCTTTCGTGCCACGCACAACTATAGAGTTTCTCTCATTCTTTCGTGTCAAGCACAACTATAGAGTTTCTCTCATTCGAGCCACGCACAACTATAGAATTTATCTCAGGCTTTCGTGCAACGCAAGACTATAGAGTTTCTCTCATGCTTTCGTGCGACGCACAACTATAAACTGTCTCTCATGCTTTCGTGCCACACACAACTATAGAGTTTCGCATTCTTTCGTACAAAGTACAACTATAGAGTTTCTCTCATTCTTTCGTGCCAAGCACAACTATAGAGTTTCTCTCATTCTTTCGAGCCACGCTCAACTTTAGAGTTTCTCTCAGGCTTTCGTGCCACGCACAACTATAGAGTTTCTCTCATTCTTTCGAGCCACACACAACTATAGAGTTTCTCTCATTCTTTCGTGCCACGCACAACTATAATGTTTCTCTCATGCTTTCGTATCACGCACAACAATAGAGTTTGTCTCATGCCTTCGTGCCACGCACAACTATAGAGTTTCTCTCACGCTTTCGTGCCACGCACAACTATAAAATTTCTCTCATTCTATTGTGCTACACGCAACCATAGAGTTTCTCTCATACTTTCGTGCCACGCACAACTATAGAGTTTCTCTCATTAAATCGTGCTATACGCAACTACAGAGTTTCTCTCATTCTTTTGTGCCATGCACAATAGAGTTTTTCTTATGCTTTTGTGCCACGCACAACTATAGAGTTTCTCTCAATCTCTTGTGCCAAGCACAACTATAGAGTTTCTCTCAATCTTTTGTGGCAAGCACAACTATAGAGTTTCTCTCATGCTTTCGTGCCACGCACAACTATACAGTTTCTCTCATTCTTTCGTGCCAAGCACAACTATAGAGTTTCTCTCATTCTTTCAAGCCACGCTCAACTTTACAGTTTCTCTCAGGCTTTCGTGCCACGCACAACTATAGAGTTTCTCCCATTCTTTCGTGCCAATCACAACTATAGAGTTTCTCTCATTCTTTCGTGCCACACACAACTATAGAGTTTCTCTCATTCTCTCGTGCCACGCACAACTATAGAGTTTCTCTCATTCTTTCATGCCATGCACAAATATAGAGTTTCTCTCATTCTTTCGTGCCAAGCACAACTATAGAGTTTCTATCATTGAATCGTGCTATACTCAATTATAGAGTTTCTCTCTTTCTGTCGTGCCGCGCACAACTATAGAGTTTCTCTCATTCTTTTGTGCCACGCACAACAATAGAGTTTTTCTCATTCTTTCATGCCACGCACAGCTATACAGTTTCTCTCATGTTTTCGTGCCACGCACTATAGAGTTTTTCATTCTTTCGCGCAAAGTACAACTATAGAGTTTCTCTCATTCTTTCGTGCCATGCACAACTATAGAGTTTCTCTCATGCTTTTGTGCCATGCACAACTATAGATTTTCTCTCATTCTTTCGTGCGACGCACAACTATTGAGTTTCTCATTCTTTCGTGCCATGCACAACTAGAGAATTTCTCTCATGCTTTCGTGCCACGCACTATAGTGTTTCTCTCATTCTTTTGTGTCAAGCACAACTATAGAGTTTCTCTCATTCGAGCCACGCACAACTATAGAATTTATCTCAGGCTTTCGTACAACGCAAGACTATAGAGTTTCTCTCATGCTTTCGTGCCACACACAACTATAGAGCTTCGCATTCTTTCGTACAAAGTACAACTATAGAGATTCTCTTATTCTTTCGTGCCACGCACAACTATAGAGTTTCTCTCATTCTTTTGTGCCACGCACTACAATAGAGTTTTTCTCATGCTTTCGTTCCACGCACAACTATAGAGTTTCTCTCATTCTTTCGAGCCACGCTCAACTTTAGAGTTTCTCTCATTCTTTCGTGCCACACACAACTATAGAGTTTCTCTCATTCTTTCGTGCCACGCACAACTATAAAGTTTCTCTCATGCTTTCGTATCACGCACAAGAATAGAGTTTGTCTCATGCTTTCGTGCCACACAGAACTATAGAGTTTCTCTCATGCTTTCGTGCCACGCACAACTATAGAGTTTCTCTCATTCTTTCGCGCCAAGCACAATTATAGAGTTTCTCTCATTCTTTCGTGCCAAGCACAAATATAGAGTTTCTCTCATTCTTTCGTGCAACGTACAACTATAGAGTTTCTCTTATGCTTCCGCGCCACGCACAACTATAGAGTTTTTCTATAAATCGTGGTATACTCAATTATAGAGTTTCTCTCTTTCTTTCGTGCCATGCACAACAACAGAGTTTTTCTCATTATTTCGTGCCACGCACAACTATACACTTTCTCTCATGCTTTCGTGCCACGCAAGACTATAGAGTTTCTCTCATGCTTTCGTGCTACGCACTATAGAGTTTCTCTCATTCTTTCGTGCAAAGTACAACTATAGCATTTCTCTCATTCTTTCGTGCCATGCACAACTATAGAGTTTCCCTCTTGCTGTCGTGCCACGCACAACTCTATATTTTCTCTCATTCGTTCGTGCCACGCACAACTATAGAGTTTCTCTCATTCTATCGTGCCAAGCACAACTATAGAGTTTCTCTCATTCTTTCGTGCCACGCACAACTATACAGTTTCTCTCATGCATTCGTGCAACGCAAGACTATAGAGTTTTTCTTATGCTTTTGTGCCACGCACAACTATAGAGTTTCTCTCAATCTCTTGTGCCAAGCACAACTATAGAGTTTCTCTCAATCTTTTGTGGCAAGCACAACTATAGAGTTTCTCTCATTCTTTCGAGCCACGCACAACTATTGAATTTATCTCAGGCTTTTATGCCACGCACAACTATAGAGTTTCTCTCATTCTTTCGCGCCAAGCACAACTATAGAGTTTCTCTCATTCTTTCGTGCCACGCACAAATATAGAGTTTCTCTCATTCTTTCGTGCAACGTACAACTATAGAGTTTCTCTCATGCTTCCGTGCCACGCACAACTATAGAGTTTTTCTCATTCTTTCCTGCCACGTACAACTATAGAGTTTTTCTATAAATCGTGCTATACTCAATTATAGAGTTTCTCTCATTCTTTCGTGCCACACACAACTATAGAGTTTCTCTCATTCTTTCGTGCCACGCACAACTATAAAGTTTCTCTCATGCTTTAGTGCCACGCACAAATATAGAGTTTCTCTCATTCTTTCGTGCAACGCACAACTATAGAGTTTCTCTCATGGTTTCGTGCCACGCACAACTATAGAGTTTCGGTATTTCTTTCGTGCCACGCTCAACTATAGAGTTTCTCTCATTCTTCTGTGCCACGCACAACAATAGAGTTTTTCTCATTCTTTCGTGCCACGCACAACTATACAGTTTCTATCATGCTTTCGTGCCACGCAAGACTATAGAGTTTCTCTCATGCTTTCGTGCCAAGCGCAACTATAGAGTTTCTCTCATGCTTTCGTGCCACGCACTATAGAGTTTCTGTCATTCTTTCGTGCAAAGTACAACTATAGATTTGCTCTCATTCTTTTGTGCCACGCACTACAATAGAGTTTTTCTCATGCTTTCGTTCCACGCACAACTATAGAGTTTTTCTCATTCTTTCGTGCCAAGCACAACTATAGAGTTTCTCTCATTCTTTCGAGCCACGCACAACTATAGAGTTTCTCTCATTCGTTTGTGCCACGCACTACAATAGAGTTTTTCTCATGCTTTCGTTCCACGCACAACTATACAGTTTCTCTCATTCTTTCGTGCCACGCACAACTATACAGTTTCTCTCATGCTTTCGTGCAACGCAAGACTATAGAGTTTCTTTCATGCTTTCGTGCCACGCACAACTATAGAGTTTCTCTCATTCGTTTGTGCCACGCACTACAATAGAGTTTTTCTCATGCTTTCGTTCCACGCACAACTATAGAGTTTCTCTCATTCTTTCGTGCAACGCACAACTATACAGTTTCTCTCATGCTTTCGTGCCCCGCAAGACTATAGAGTTTCTGTCATGCTTTCGTGCCACGCACAACTATAGAGTTTCTCTCATGCTTTCGTGCCACGCACTATGGCGTTTCTCTCAATTTTTCGTGCAAAGTACAACTATAGAGTTTGTCTCATTCTTTCGTGCCACACACAGCTATAGAGTTTCTCTCATTCTTTCGTGCCACGCACAACTATAGAGTTTCTCTCATTCTTTCGAGCCACGCACAACTATAGAATTAATCTCAGGCTTTCGTGCAACGCAAGACTATAGAGTTTCTCTCATGCTTTCGTGCCACGCACAACTATAAAGTGTCTCTCATGCTTTCGTGCCACACACAACTATAGAGTTGCGCATTCTTTCGTACAAAGTACAACTATAGAGTTTCTCTTATTCTTTCGTGCCACGCACAACAATAGAGTTTCTCTCATTCTTTTGTGCCACGCACTACAATAGAGTTTTTCTCATGCTTTCGTTCCACGCACAACTATAAAATTTCTCTTATTCTTTCGTGCCAAGCACAACTATAGCGTTGATCTCATTCTTTCGTGCCACGCACAACTATACAGTTTCTCTCATGCTTTCGTGCAACGCAAGACTATAGAGTTTCTTTCATGCTTTCGTGCCACGCACAACTATAATGTTTCTCTCATGCTTTCGTGCCACACACAACTATAGAGTTTCGCATTCTTTCGTGCAAAGTACAACTATAGAGTTTCTCTTATTCTTTCGTGCCACGCACAACTATAGAGTTTCTCTCATTCTTTCGTGCCAAGCACAACTATTGAGTTTCTCTCATTCTTTCGAGCCACGCTCAACTTTAGAGTTTCTCTCAGGCTTTCGTACCACGCACAAGTATAGAGTTTCTTTCATTCTTTCGTGCCACACACAACTATAGAGTTTCTCTCATGCTTTCGTGCCCCGCAAGACTATAGAGTTTCTCTCATGCTTTCGTGCCACGCACAACTATAGAGTTTCTCTCATTCTTTCGTGCCACACACAACTATAGTGTTTCTCTCATTCTTTCGTGCCACGCACAACTATAAAGTTTCTCTCATGCTTTAGTGCCACGCACAAATATAGAGTTTCTCTCATTCTTTCGTGCAACGCACAACTATAGAGTTTCTCTCATGGTTTCATGCCACGCACAACTATAGAGTTTCTGTATTTCTTTCGTGCCACGGTCAACTATAGAGTTTCTCTCATTCTTCTGTGCCACGCACAACAATAGAGTTTTTCTCATTCTTTCGTGCCACGCACAACTATACAGTTTCTCTCATGCATTCGTGCAACGCAAGACTATAGAGTTTCTCTCATGCTTTCGTGCCACGCACAACTATAAAGTTTCTCTCATGCTTTCGTGCCACACACAACTATAGAGTTTCTGTCATTCTTTCGTGCAAAGTACAAATATTGATTTTCACTCATTCTTTTGTGCCACGCACTACAATAGAGTTTTTCTCATGCTTTCGTTCCACGCACAACTATAGAGTTTTTCTCATTCTTTCGTGCCAAGCACAACTATACAGTTTCTCTCATTCTTTCAAGCCACGCTCAACTTTACAGTTTCTGTCAGGCTTTCGTGCCACGCACAACTATAGGATTTCTCTCATGCTTTCGTGCCACGCACAACTATAGAGTTTCTCTCATTCTTTCGTGTCAAGCACAACTATAGAGTTTCTCTCATTCGAGCCACGCACAACTATAGAATTTATCTCAGGCTTTCGTGCAACGCAAGGCTATAGAGTTTCTCTCATGCTTTCGTGCGACGCACAACTATAAAGTGTCTCTCATGCTTTCGTGCCACACACAACTATAGAGTTTCGCATTCTTTCGTACAAAGTACAACTGTAGAGTTTCTCTCATTCTTTCGTGCCAAGCACAACTATAGAGTTTCTCTCATTCTTTCGAGCCACGCTCAACTTTAGAGTTTCTCTCAGGCTTTCGTGCCACGCACAACTATAGAGTTTCTCTCATTCTTTCGAGCCACACACAACTATAGAGTTTCTCTCATTCTTTCGTGCCACGCACAACTATAATGTTTCTCTCATGCTTTCGTATCACGCACAACAATAGAGTTTGTCTCATGCCTTCGTGCCACGCACAACTATAGAGTTTCTCTCACGCTTTCGTGCCACGCACAACTATAAAATTTCTCTCATTCTATTGTGCTACACGCAACCATAGAGTTTCTCTCATACTTTCGTGCCACGCACAACTATAGAGTTTCTCTCATTAAATCGTGCTATACGCAACTACAGAGTTTCTCTCATTCTTTTGTGCCATGCACAATAGAGTTTTTCTTATGCTTTTGTGCCACGCACAACTATAGAGTTTCTCTCAATCTCTTGTGCCAAGCACAACTATAGAGTTTCTCTCAATCTTTTGTGGCAAGCACAATTATAGAGTTTCTCTCATGCTTTCGTGCCACGCACAACTATACAGTTTCTCTCATTCTTTCGTGCCAAGCACAACTATAGAGTTTCTCTCATTCTTTCAAGCCACGCTCAACTTTACAGTTTCTCTCAGGCTTTCGTGCCACGCACAACTATAGAGTTTCTCCCATTCTTTCGTGCCAATCACAACTATAGAGTTTCTCTCATTCTTTCGTGCCACACACAACTATAGAGTTTCTCTCATTCTCTCGTGCCACGCACAACTATAGAGTTTCTCTCATTCTTTCATGCCATGCACAAATATAGAGTTTCTCTCATTCTTTCGTGCCAAGCACAACTATAGAGTTTCTATCATTGAATCGTGCTATACTCAATTATAGAGTTTCTCTCTTTCTGTCGTGCCGCGCACAACTATAGAGTTTCTCTCATTCTTTTGTGCCACGCACAACAATAGAGTTTTTCTCATTCTTTCATGCCACGCACAGCTATACAGTTTCTCTCATGTTTTCGTGCCACGCACTATAGAGTTTTTCATTCTTTCGCGCAAAGTACAACTATAGAGTTTCTCTCATTCTTTCGTGCCATGCACAACTATAGAGTTTCTCTCATGCTTTTGTGCCATGCACAACTATAGATTTTCTCTCATTCTTTCGTGCGACGAACAACTATTGAGTTTCTCATTCTTTCGTGCCATGCACAAATAGAGAATTTCTCTCATGCTTTCGTGCCACGCACTATAGTGTTTCTCTCATTCTTTTGTGTCAAGCACAACTATAGAGTTTCTCTCATTCGAGCCACGCACAACTATAGAATTTATCTCAGGCTTTCGTACAACGCAAGACTATAGAGTTTCTCTGATGCTTTCGTGCCACACACAACTATAGAGCTTCGCATTCTTTCGTACAAAGTACAACTATAGAGATTCTCTTATTCTTTCGTGCCACGCACAACTATAGAGTTTCTCTCATTCTTTTGTGCCACGCACTACAATAGAGTTTTTCTCATGCTTTCGTTCCACGCACAACTATAGAGTTTCTCTCATTCTTTCGAGCCACGCTCAACTTTAGAGTTTCTCTCATTCTTTCGTGCCACACACAACTATAGAGTTACTCTCATTCTTTCGTGCCACGCACAACTATAAAGTTTCTCTCATGCTTTCGTATCACGCACAAGAATAGAGTTTGTCTCATGCTTTCGTGCCACACAGAACTATAGAGTTTCTCTCATGCTTTCGTGCCACGCACAACTATAGAGTTTCTCTCATTCTTTCGCGCCAAGCACAACTATAGAGTTTCTCTCATTCTTTCGTGCCAAGCACAAATATAGAGTTTCTCTCATTCTTTCGTGCAACGTACAACTATAGAGTTTCTCTTATGCTTCCGCGCCACGCACAACTATAGAGTTTTTCTATAAATCGTGCTATACTCAATTATAGAGTTTCTCTCTTTCTTTCGTGCCATGCACAACAACAGAGTTTTTCTCATTATTTCGTGCCACGCACAACTATACACTTTCTCTCATGCTTTCGTGCCACGCAAGACTATAGAGTTTCTCTCATGCTTTCGTGCTACGCACTATAGAGTTTCTCTCATTCTTTCGTGCAAAGTACAACTATAGCATTTCTCTCATTCTTTCGTGCCATGCACAACTATAGAGTTTCCCTCTTGCTGTCGTGCCACGCACAACTCTATATTTTCTCTCATTCGTTCGTGCCACGCACAACTATAGAGTTTCTCTCATTCTATCGTGCCAAGCACAACTATAGAGTTTCTCTCATTCTTTCGTGCCACGCACAACTATACAGTTTCTCTCATGCATTCGTGCAACGCAAGACTATAGAGTTTCTCTCATGCTTTCGTGCCACGCACAACTATAAAGTTTCTCTCATGCTTTCGTGCCACACACAACTATAGAGTTTCTGTCATTCTTTCGTGCAAAGTACAAATATAGATTTTCACTCATTCTTTTGTGCCACGCACAACAATAGAGTTTTTCTCATGCTTTCGTTCCACGTACAACTATAGAGTTTTTCTCATTCTTTCGTGCCAAGCCCAACTATAGAGTTTCTCTCATTCTTTCAAGCCACGCTCAACTTTACAGTTTCTGTCAGGCTTTCGTGCCACGCACAACAATAGAGTTTCTCCCATTCTTTCGTGCCAAGCACAACTATACAGTTTCTCTCATTCTTTCGTGCCACGCACAACTATAGAGTTTCTCTCATTCTTTCGTGCAACGCACAACTATAAAGTTTCTCTCATGCTTTCGTATCACGCACAACAATGGAGTTTGTCTCATGCTTTCGTGCCAGGCACAACTATAGAGTTTCTCTCATGCTTTCGTGCCACGCACAGCTATAGAGTTTCTCTTATTCTTACGTCCCAAGCACAACTATAGAGTTTCTCTCATTGAATCGTGCTATACTCAATTATAGAGTTTCTCTCTTTCTTTCGTGCCGCGAACAACTATAGAGTTTCTCTCATTCTTTTGTGCCACGCACAACAATAGAGTTTTTCTCATTCTTTCATGCCACGCACAGCTATACAGTTTCTCTCATGCCTTTGTGCCACGCCAGACTATAGAGTTTCTCTCATGCTTTCGTGCCACGCACAACTATAGAGTTTCTCTCATGCTTTCGTGCCACGCACTATAGAGTTTCTCATTCTTTCGTGCAAAGTACAACTATAGAGTTTCTCTCATTTTTTCGTGCCATGCACAACTATAGAGTTTCTCTCATGCTTTTGTGCCACGCACAACTATAGATTTTCTCTCATTCGTTCGTGCCACACACAACTATTGAGTTTCTCATTCTTTCGTGCCATGCACAACTATAGGATTTCTCTCATGCTTTCGTGCCACGCACAACTATAGAGTTTCTCTCATTCTTTCGTGTCAAGCACAACTATAGAGTTTCTCTCATTCGAGCCACGCACAACTATAGAATTTATCTCAGGCTTTCGTGCAACGCAAGACTATAGAGTTTCTCTCATGCTTTCGTGCGACGCACAACTATAAAGTGTCTCTCATGCTTTCGTGCCACACACAACTATAGAGTTTCGCATTCTTTCGTACAAAGTACAACTATAGAGTTTCTCTCATTCTTTCGTGCCAAGCACAACTATAGAGTTTCTCTCATTCTTTCGAGCCACGCTCAACTTTAGAGTTTCTCTCAGGCTTTCGTGCCACGCACAACTATACAGTTTCTCTCATTCTTTCGAGCCACACACAACTATAGAGTTTCTCTCATTCTTTCGTGCCACGCACATTTATAATGTTTCTCTCATGCTTTCGTATCACGCACAATAATAGAGTTTGTCTCATGCCTTCGTGCCACGCACAACTATAGAGTTTCTCTCACGCTTTCGTGCCACGCACAACTATAAAATTTCTCTCATTCTATTGTGCTACACGCAACCATAGAGTTTCTCTCATACTTTCGTGCCACGCACAACTATAGAGTTTCTCTCCTTAAATCGTGCTGTACGCAACTACAGAGTTTCTCTCATTCTTTTGTGCCATGCACAATAGAGTTTTTCTTATGCTTTTGTGCCACGCACAACTATAGAGTTTCTCTCAATCTCTTGTGCCAAGCACAACTATAGAGTATCTCTCAATCTTTTGTGGCAAGCACAACTATAGAGTTTCTCTCATTCTTTCGAGCCACGCACAACTATTGAATTTATCTCAGGCTTTTGTGCCACGCACAACTATAGAGTTTCTCTCATTCTTTCGCGCCAAGCACAACTATAGAGTTTCTCTCATTCTTTCGTGCCACGCACAAATATAGAGTTTCTCTCATTCTTTCGTGCAACGTACAACTATAGAGTTTCTCTCATGCTTCCGTGCCACGCACAACTATAGAGTTTTTCTCATTCTTTCCTGCCACGTACAACTATAGAGTTTTTCTATAAATCGTGCTATACTCAATTATAGAGTTTCTCTCATACTTTCGTGCCACACACAACTATAGAGTTTCTCTCATTCTTTCGTGCCACGCACAACTATAAAGTTTCTCTCATGCTTTAGTGCCACGCACAAATATAGAGTTTCTCTCATTCTTTCGTGCAACGCACAACTATAGAGTTTCTCTCATGGTTTCGTGCCACGCACAACTATAGAGTTTCGGTAATTCTTTCGTGCCACGCTCAACTATAGAGTTTCTCTCATTCTTCTGTGCCACGCACAACAATAGAGTTTTTCTCATTCTTTCGTGCCACGCACAACTATACAGTTTCTATCATGCTTTCGTGCCACGCAAGACTATAGAGTTTCTCTCATGCTTTCGTGCCAAGCACAACTATAGAGTTTCTCTCATGCTTTCGTGCCACGCACTATAGAGTTTCTGTCATTCTTTCGTGCAAAGTACAACTATAGATTTGCTCTCATTCTTTTGTGCCATGCACTACAATAGAGTTTTTCTCATGCTTTCGTTCCACGCACAACTATAGAGTTTTTCTCATTCTTTCGTGCCAAGCACAACTATAGAGTTTCTCTCATTCTTTCGAGCCACGCACAACTATAGAGTTTCTCTCATTCGTTTGTGCCACGCACTACAATAGAGTTTTTCTCATGCTTTCGTTCCACGCACAACTATACAGTTTCTCTCATTCTTTCGTGCCACGCACAACTATACAGTTTCTCTCATGCTTTCGTGCAACGCAAGACTATAGAGTTTCTTTCATGCTTTCGTGCCACGCACAACTATAGAGTTTCTCTCATTCGTTTGTGCCACGCACTACAATAGAGTTTTTCTCATGCTTTCGTTCCACGCACAACTATAGAGTTTCTCTCATTCTTTCGTGCAACGCACAACTATACAGTTTCTCTCATGCTTTCGTGCCCCGCAAGACTATAGAGTTTCTGTCATGCTTTCGTGCCACGCACAACTATAGAGTTTCTCTCATGCTTTCGTGCCACGCACTATGGCGTTTCTCTCAATTTTTCGTGCAAAGTACAACTATAGAGTTTCTCTCACGCTTTCGTGCCACGCACAACTATAAAATTTCTCTCATTCTATTGTGCTACACGTAACCATAGAGTTTCTCTCATACTTTCGTGCCACGCACAACTATAGAGTTTCTCTCATTAAATCGTGCTATACGCAACTACAGAGTTTCTCTCATTCTTTTGTGCCATGCACAATAGAGTTTTTCTTATGCTTTTGTGCCACGCACAACTATAGAGTTTCTCTCAATCTCTTGTGCCAAGCACAACTATAGAGTTTCTCTCAATCTTTTGTGGCAAGCACAACTATAGAGTTTCTCTCATGCTTTCGTGCCACGCACAACTATACAGTTTCTCTCATTCTTTCGTGCCAATCACAACTATAGAGTTTCTCTCATTCTTTCGTGCCACACACAACTATAGAGTTTCTCTCATTCTCTCGTGCCACGCACAACTATAGAGTTTCTCTCATTCTTTCATGCCATGCACAAATATAGAGTTTCTCTCATTCTTTCGTGCCAAGCACAACTATAGAGTTTCTATCATTGAATCGTGCTATACTCAATTATAGAGTTTCTCTCTTTCTGTCGTGCCGCGCACAACTATAGAGTTTCTCTCATTCTTTTGTGCCACGCACAACAATAGAGTTTTTCTCATTCTTTCATGCCACGCACAGCTATACAGTTTCTCTCATGTTTTCGTGCCACGCACTATAGAGTTTTTCATTCTTTCGCGCAAAGTACAACTATAGAGTTTCTCTCATTCTTTCGTGCCATGCACAACTATAGAGTTTCTCTCATGCTTTTGTGCCATGCACAACTATAGATTTTCTCTCATTCTTTCGTGCGACGCACAACTATTGAGTTTCTCATTCTTTCGTGCCATGCACAACTAGAGAATTTCTCTCATGCTTTCGTGCCACGCACTATAGTGTTTCTCTCATTCTTTTGTGTCAAGCACAACTATAGAGTTTCTCTCATTCGAGCCACGCACAACTATAGAATTTATCTCAGGCTTTCGTACAACGCAAGACTATAGAGTTTCTCTCATGCTTTCGTGCCACACACAACTATAGAGCTTCGCATTCTTTCGTACAAAGTACAACTATAGAGATTCTCTTATTCTTTCGTGCCACGCACAACTATAGAGTTTCTCTCATTCTTTTGTGCCACGCACTACAATAGAGTTTTTCTCATGCTTTCGTTCCACGCACAACTATAGAGTTTCTCTCATTCTTTCGAGCCACACTCAACTTTAGAGTTTCTCTCATTCTTTCGTGCCACACACAACTATAGAGTTTCTCTCATTCTTTCGTGCCACGCACAACTATAAAGTTTCTCTCATGCTTTCGTATCACGCACAAGAATAGAGTTTGTCTCATGCTTTCGTGCCACACAGAACTATAGAGTTTCTCTCATGCTTTCGTGCCACGCACAACTATAGAGTTTCTCTCATTCTTTCGCGCCAAGCACAACTATAGAGTTTCTCTCATTCTTTCGTGCCAAGCACAAATATAGAGTTTCTCTCATTCTTTCGTGCAACGTACAACTATAGAGTTTCTCTTATGCTTCCGCGCAACGCACAACTATAGAGTTTTTCTATAAATCGTGCTATACTCAATTATAGAGTTTCTCTCTTTCTTTCGTGCCATGCACAACAACAGAGTTTTTCTCATTATTTCGTGCCACGCACAACTATACACTTTCTCTCATGCTTTCGTGCCACGCAAGACTATAGAGTTTCTCTCATGCTTTCGTGCTACGCACTATAGAGTTTCTCTCATTCTTTCGTGCAAAGTACAACTATAGCATTTCTCTCATTCTTTCGTGCCATGCACAACTATAGAGTTTCCCTCTTGCTGTCGTGCCACGCACAACTCTATATTTTCTCTCATTCGTTCGTGCCACGCACAACTATAGAGTTTCTCTCATTCTATCGTGCCAAGCACAACTATAGAGTTTCTCTCATTCTTTCGTGCCACGCACAACTATACAGTTTCTCTCATGCATTCGTGCAACGCAAGACTATAGAGTTTCTCTCATGCTTTCGTGCCACGCACAACTATAAAGTTTCTCTCATGCTTTCGTGCCACACACAACTATAGAGTTTCTGTCATTCTTTCGTGCAAAGTACAAATATAGATTTTCACTCATTCTTTTGTGCCACGCACAACAATAGAGTTTTTCTCATGCTTTCGTTCCACGTACAACTATAGAGTTTTTCTCATTCTTTCGTGCCAAGCCCAACTATAGAGTTTCTCTCATTCTTTCAAGCCACGCTCAACTTTACAGTTTCTGTCAGGCTTTCGTGCCACGCACAACAATAGAGTTTCTCCCATTCTTTCGTGCCAAGCACAACTATACAGTTTCTCTCATTCTTTCGTGCCACGCACAACTATAGAGTTTCTCTCATTCTTTCGTGCAACGCACAACTATAAAGTTTCTCTCATGCTTTCGTATCACGCACAACAATGGAGTTTGTCTCATGCTTTCGTGCCAGGCACAACTATAGAGTTTCTCTCATGCTTTCGTGCCACGCACAGCTATAGAGTTTCTCTTATTCTTACGTGCCAAGCACAACTATAGAGTTTCTCTCATTGAATCGTGCTATACTCAATTATAGAGTTTCTCTCTTTCTTTCGTGCCGCGCACAACTATAGAGTTTCTCTCATTCTTTTGTGCCACGCACAACAATAGAGTTTTTCTCATTCTTTCATGCCACGCACAGCTATACAGTTTCTCTCATGCCTTTGTGCCACGCCAGACTATAGAGTTTCTCTCATGCTTTCGTGCCACGCACAACTATAGAGTTTCTCTCATGCTTTCGTGCCACGCACTATAGAGTTTCTCATTCTTTCGTGCAAAGTACAACTATAGAGTTTCTCTCATTTTTTCGTGCCATGCACAACTATAGAGTTTCTCTCATGCTTTTGTGCCACGCACAACTATAGATTTTCTCTCATTCGTTCGTGCCACGCACAACTATTGAGTTTCTCATTCTTTCGTGCCATGCACAACTATAGGATTTCTCTCATGCTTTCGTGCCACGCACAATTATAGAGTTTCTCTCATTCTTTCGTGTCAAGCACAACTATAGAGTTTCTCTCATTCGAGCCACGCACAACTATAGAATTTATCTCAGGCTTTCGTGCAACGCAAGACTATAGAGTTTCTCTCATGCTTTCGTGCGACGCACAACAATAAAATGTCTCTCATGCTTTCGTGCCACACACAACTATAGAGTTTCGCATTCTTTCGTACAAAGTACAACTATAGAGTTTCTCTCATTCTTTCGTGCCAAGCACAACTATAGAGTTTCTCTCATTCTTTCGAGCCACGCTCAACTTTAGAGTTTCTCTCAGGCTTTCGTGCCACGCACAACTATAGAGTTTCTCTCATTCTTTCGAGCCACACACAACTATAGAGTTTCTCTCATTCTTTCGTGCCACGCACATTTATAATGTTTCTCTCATGCTTTCGTATCACGCACAATAATAGAGTTTGTCTCATGCCTTCGTGCCACGCACAACTATAGAGTTTCTCTCACGCTTTCGTGCCACGCACAACTATAAAATTTCTCTCATTCTATTGTGCTACACGCAACCATAGAGTTTCTCTCATACTTTCGTGCCACGCACAACTATAGAGTTTCTCTCCTTAAATCGTGCTATACGCAACTACAGAGTTTCTCTCATTCTTTTGTGCCATGCACAATAGAGTTTTTCTTATGCTTTTGTGCCACGCACAACTATAGAGTTTCTCTCAATCTCTTGTGCCAAGCACAACTATAGAGTTTCTCTCAATCTTTTGTGGCAAGCACAACTATAGAGTTTCTCTCATTCTTTCGAGCCACGCACAACTATTGAATTTATCTCAGGCTTTTATGCCACGCACAACTATAGAGTTTCTCTCATTCTTTCGCGCCAAGCACAACTATAGAGTTTGTCTCATTCTTTCGTGCCACGCACAAATATAGAGTTTCTCTCATTCTTTCGTGCAACGTACAACTATAGAGTTTCTCTCATGCTTCCGTGCCACGCACAACTATAGAGTTTTTCTCATTCTTTCCTGCCACGTACAACTATAGAGTTTTTCTATAAATCGTGCTATACTCAATTATAGAGTTTCTCTCATTCTTTCGTGCCACACACAACTATAGAGTTTCTCTCATTCTTTCGTGCCACGCACAACTATAAAGTTTCTCTCATGCTTTAGTGCCACGCACAAATATAGAGTTTCTCTCATTCTTTCGTGCAACGCACAACTATAGAGTTTCTCTCATGGTTTCGTGCCACGCACAACTATAGAGTTTCGGTATTTCTTTCGTGCCACGCTCAACTATAGAGTTTCTCTCATTCTTCTGTGCCACGCACAACAATAGAGTTTTTCTCATTCTTTCGTGCCACGCACAACTATACAGTTTCTATCATGCTTTCGTGCCACGCAAGACTATAGAGTTTCTCTCATGCTTTCGTGCCAAGCGCAACTATAGAGTTTCTCTCATGCTTTCGTGCCACGCACTATAGAGTTTCTGTCATTCTTTCGTGCAAAGTACAACTATAGATTTGCTCTCATTCTTTTGTGCCATGCACTACAATAGAGTTTTTCTCATGCTTTCGTTCCACGCACAACTATACAGTTTCTCTCATTCTTTCGTGCCACGCACAACTATACAGTTTCTCTCATGCTTTCGTGCAACGCAAGACTATAGAGTTTCTTTCATGCTTTCGTGCCACGCACAACTATAGAGTTTCTCTCATTCGTTTGTGCCACGCACTACAATAGAGTTTTTCTCATGCTTTCGTTCCACGCACAACTATAGAGTTTCTCTCATTCTTTCGTGCAACGCACAACTATACAGTTTCTCTCATGCTTTCGTGCCCCGCAAGACTATAGAGTTTCTGTCATGCTTTCGTGCCACGCACAACTATAGAGTTTCTCTCATGCTTTCGTGCCACGCACTATGGCGTTTCTCTCAATTTTTCGTGCAAAGTACAACTATAGAGTTTGTCTCATTCTTTCGTGCCACACACAGCTATAGAGTTTCTCTCATTCTTTCGTGCCACGCACAACTATGAAGTTTCTCTCATGCTTTCGTATCATGCACAACAACAGAGTTTGTCTCATGCTTTTGTGCCAGGCACAACTATAGAATTTCTCTCATGCTTTCGTGCCACGCACAACTATACAGTTTCTCTCATTCTTTCGTGCCAAGCACAACTATAGAGTTTCTCTCATTCTTTCGAGCCACGCACAACTATAGAATTAATCTCAGGCTTTCGTGCAACGCAAGACTATAGAGTTTCTCTCATGCTTTCGTGCCACGCACAACTATAAAGTGTCTCTCATGCTTTCGTGCCACACACAACTATAGAGTTGCGCATTCTTTCGTACAAAGTACAACTATAGAGTTTCTCTTATTCTTTCGTGCCACGCACAACAATAGAGTTTCTCTCATTCTTTTGTGCCACGCACTACAATAGAGTTTTTCTCATGCTTTCGTTCCACGCACAACTATAAAATTTCTCTTATTCTTTCGTGCCAAGCACAACTATAGCGTTGATCTCATTCTTTCGTGCCACGCACAACTATACAGTTTCTCTCATGCTTTCGTGCAACGCAAGACTATAGAGTTTCTTTCATGCTTTCGTGCCACGCACAACTATAATGTTTCTCTCATGCTTTCGTGCCACACACAACTATAGAGTTTCGCATTCTTTCGTGCAAAGTACAACTATAGAGTTTCTCTTATTCTTTCGTGCCACGCACAACTATAGAGTTTCTCTCATTCTTTCGTGCCAAGCACAACTATTGAGTTTCTCTCATTCTTTCGAGCCACGCTCAACTTTAGAGTTTCTCTCAGGCTTTCGTACCACGCACAAGTATAGAGTTTCTTTCATTCTTTCGTGCCACACACAACTATAGAGTTTCTCTCATGCTTTCGTGCCCCGCAAGACTATAGAGTTTCTCTCATGCTTTCGTGCCACGCACAACTATAGAGTTTCTCTCATTCTTTCGTGCCACACACAACTATAGTGTTTCTCTCATTCTTTCGTGCCACGCACAACTATAAAGTTTCTCTCATGCTTTAGTGCCACGCACAAATATAGAGTTTCTCTCATTCTTTCGTGCAACGCACAACTATAGAGTTTCTCTCATGGTTTCATGCCACGCACAACTATAGAGTTTCTGTATTTCTTTCGTGCCACGCTCAACTATAGAGTTTCTCTCATTCTTCTGTGCCACGCACAACAATAGAGTTTTTCTCATTCTTTCGTGCCACGCACAACTATACAGTTTCTCTCATGCATTCGTGCAACGCAAGACTATAGAGTTTCTCTCATGCTTTCGTGCCACGCACAACTATAAAGTTTCTCTCATGCTTTCGTGCCACACACAACTATAGAGTTTCTGTCATTCTTTCGTGCAAAGTACAAATATTGATTTTCACTCATTCTTTTGTGCCACGCACTACAATAGAGTTTTTCTCATGCTTTCGTTCCACGCACAACTATAGAGTTTTTCTCATTCTTTCGTGCCAAGCACAACTATACAGTTTCTCTCATTCTTTCAAGCCACGCTCAACTTTACAGTTTCTGTCAGGCTTTCGTGCCACGCACAACTATAGGATTTCTCTCATGCTTTCGTGCCACGCACAACTATAGAGTTTCTCTCATTCTTTCGTGTCAAGCACAACTATAGAGTTTCTCTCATTCGAGCCACGCACAACTATAGAATTTATCTCAGGCTTTCGTGCAACGCAAGGCTATAGAGTTTCTCTCATGCTTTCGTGCGACGCACAACTATAAAGTGTCTCTCATGCTTTCGTGCCACACACAACTATAGAGTTTCGCATTCTTTCGTACAAAGTACAACTGTAGAGTTTCTCTCATTCTTTCGTGCCAAGCACAACTATAGAGTTTCTCTCATTCTTTCGAGCCACGCTCAACTTTAGAGTTTCTCTCAGGCTTTCGTGCCACGCACAACTATAGAGTTTCTCTCATTCTTTCGAGCCACACACAACTATAGAGTTTCTCTCATTCTTTCGTGCCACGCACAACTATAATGTTTCTCTCATGCTTTCGTATCACGCACAACAATAGAGTTTGTCTCATGCCTTCGTGCCACGCACAACTATAGAGTTTCTCTCACGCTTTCGTGCCACGCACAACTATAAAATTTCTCTCATTCTATTGTGCTACACGCAACCATAGAGTTTCTCTCATACTTTCGTGCCACGCACAACTATAGAGTTTCTCTCATTAAATCGTGCTATACGCAACTACAGAGTTTCTCTCATTCTTTTGTGCCATGCACAATAGAGTTTTTCTTATGCTTTTGTGCCACGCACAACTATAGAGTTTCTCTCAATCTCTTGTGCCAAGCACAACTATAGAGTTTCTCTCAATCTTTTGTGGCAAGCACAATTATAGAGTTTCTCTCATGCTTTCGTGCCACGCACAACTATACAGTTTCTCTCATTCTTTCGTGCCAAGCACAACTATAGAGTTTCTCTCATTCTTTCAAGCCACGCTCAACTTTACAGTTTCTCTCAGGCTTTCGTGCCACGCACAACTATAGAGTTTCTCCCATTCTTTCGTGCCAATCACAACTATAGAGTTTCTCTCATTCTTTCGTGCCACACACAACTATAGAGTTTCTCTCATTCTCTCGTGCCACGCACAACTATAGAGTTTCTCTCATTCTTTCATGCCATGCACAAATATAGAGTTTCTCTCATTCTTTCGTGCCAAGCACAACTATAGAGTTTCTATCATTGAATCGTGCTATACTCAATTATAGAGTTTCTCTCTTTCTGTCGTGCCGCGCACAACTATAGAGTTTCTCTCATTCTTTTGTGCCACGCACAACAATAGAGTTTTTCTCATTCTTTCATGCCACGCACAGCTATACAGTTTCTCTCATGTTTTCGTGCCACGCACTATAGAGTTTTTCATTCTTTCGCGCAAAGTACAACTATAGAGTTTCTCTCATTCTTTCGTGCCATGCACAACTATAGAGTTTCTCTCATGCTTTTGTGCCATGCACAACTATAGATTTTCTCTCATTCTTTCGTGCGACGAACAACTATTGAGTTTCTCATTCTTTCGTGCCATGCACAAATAGAGAATTTCTCTCATGCTTTCGTGCCACGCACTATAGTGTTTCTCTCATTCTTTTGTGTCAAGCACAACTATAGAGTTTCTCTCATTCGAGCCACGCACAACTATAGAATTTATCTCAGGCTTTCGTACAACGCAAGACTATAGAGTTTCTCTGATGCTTTCGTGCCACACACAACTATAGAGCTTCGCATTCTTTCGTACAAAGTACAACTATAGAGATTCTCTTATTCTTTCGTGCCACGCACAACTATAGAGTTTCTCTCATTCTTTTGTGCCACGCACTACAATAGAGTTTTTCTCATGCTTTCGTTCCACGCACAACTATAGAGTTTCTCTCATTCTTTCGAGCCACGCTCAACTTTAGAGTTTCTCTCATTCTTTCGTGCCACACACAACTATAGAGTTACTCTCATTCTTTCGTGCCACGCACAACTATAAAGTTTCTCTCATGCTTTCGTATCACGCACAAGAATAGAGTTTGTCTCATGCTTTCGTGCCACACAGAACTATAGAGTTTCTCTCATGCTTTCGTGCCACGCACAACTATAGAGTTTCTCTCATTCTTTCGCGCCAAGCACAACTATAGAGTTTCTCTCATTCTTTCGTGCCAAGCACAAATATAGAGTTTCTCTCATTCTTTCGTGCAACGTACAACTATAGAGTTTCTCTTATGCTTCCGCGCCACGCACAACTATAGAGTTTTTCTATAAATCGTGCTATACTCAATTATAGAGTTTCTCTCTTTCTTTCGTGCCATGCACAACAACAGAGTTTTTCTCATTATTTCGTGCCACGCACAACTATACACTTTCTCTCATGCTTTCGTGCCACGCAAGACTATAGAGTTTCTCTCATGCTTTCGTGCTACGCACTATAGAGTTTCTCTCATTCTTTCGTGCAAAGTACAACTATAGCATTTCTCTCATTCTTTCGTGCCATGCACAACTATAGAGTTTCCCTCTTGCTGTCGTGCCACGCACAACTCTATATTTTCTCTCATTCGTTCGTGCCACGCACAACTATAGAGTTTCTCTCATTCTATCGTGCCAAGCACAACTATAGAGTTTCTCTCATTCTTTCGTGCCACGCACAACTATACAGTTTCTCTCATGCATTCGTGCAACGCAAGACTATAGAGTTTCTCTCATGCTTTCGTGCCACGCACAACTATAAAGTTTCTCTCATGCTTTCGTGCCACACACAACTATAGAGTTTCTGTCATTCTTTCGTGCAAAGTACAAATATAGATTTTCACTCATTCTTTTGTGCCACGCACAACAATAGAGTTTTTCTCATGCTTTCGTTCCACGTACAACTATAGAGTTTTTCTCATTCTTTCGTGCCAAGCCCAACTATAGAGTTTCTCTCATTCTTTCAAGCCACGCTCAACTTTACAGTTTCTGTCAGGCTTTCGTGCCACGCACAACAATAGAGTTTCTCCCATTCTTTCGTGCCAAGCACAACTATACAGTTTCTCTCATTCTTTCGTGCCACGCACAACTATAGAGTTTCTCTCATTCTTTCGTGCAACGCACAACTATAAAGTTTCTCTCATGCTTTCGTATCACGCACAACAATGGAGTTTGTCTCATGCTTTCGTGCCAGGCACAACTATAGAGTTTCTCTCATGCTTTCGTGCCACGCACAGCTATAGAGTTTCTCTTATTCTTACGTCCCAAGCACAACTATAGAGTTTCTCTCATTGAATCGTGCTATACTCAATTATAGAGTTTCTCTCTTTCTTTCGTGCCGCGAACAACTATAGAGTTTCTCTCATTCTTTTGTGCCACGCACAACAATAGAGTTTTTCTCATTCTTTCATGCCACGCACAGCTATACAGTTTCTCTCATGCCTTTGTGCCACGCCAGACTATAGAGTTTCTCTCATGCTTTCGTGCCACGCACAACTATAGAGTTTCTCTCATGCTTTCGTGCCACGCACTATAGAGTTTCTCATTCTTTCGTGCAAAGTACAACTATAGAGTTTCTCTCATTTTTTCGTGCCATGCACAACTATAGAGTTTCTCTCATGCTTTTGTGCCACGCACAACTATAGATTTTCTCTCATTCGTTCGTGCCACACACAACTATTGAGTTTCTCATTCTTTCGTGCCATGCACAACTATAGGATTTCTCTCATGCTTTCGTGCCACGCACAACTATAGAGTTTCTCTCATTCTTTCGTGTCAAGCACAACTATAGAGTTTCTCTCATTCGAGCCACGCACAACTATAGAATTTATCTCAGGCTTTCGTGCAACGCAAGACTATAGAGTTTCTCTCATGCTTTCGTGCGACGCACAACTATAAAGTGTCTCTCATGCTTTCGTGCCACACACAACTATAGAGTTTCGCATTCTTTCGTACAAAGTACAACTATAGAGTTTCTCTCATTCTTTCGTGCCAAGCACAACTATAGAGTTTCTCTCATTCTTTCGAGCCACGCTCAACTTTAGAGTTTCTCTCAGGCTTTCGTGCCACGCACAACTATACAGTTTCTCTCATTCTTTCGAGCCACACACAACTATAGAGTTTCTCTCATTCTTTCGTGCCACGCACATTTATAATGTTTCTCTCATGCTTTCGTATCACGCACAATAATAGAGTTTGTCTCATGCCTTCGTGCCACGCACAACTATAGAGTTTCTCTCACGCTTTCGTGCCACGCACAACTATAAAATTTCTCTCATTCTATTGTGCTACACGCAACCATAGAGTTTCTCTCATACTTTCGTGCCACGCACAACTATAGAGTTTCTCTCCTTAAATCGTGCTGTACGCAACTACAGAGTTTCTCTCATTCTTTTGTGCCATGCACAATAGAGTTTTTCTTATGCTTTTGTGCCACGCACAACTATAGAGTTTCTCTCAATCTCTTGTGCCAAGCACAACTATAGAGTATCTCTCAATCTTTTGTGGCAAGCACAACTATAGAGTTTCTCTCATTCTTTCGAGCCACGCACAACTATTGAATTTATCTCAGGCTTTTGTGCCACGCACAACTATAGAGTTTCTCTCATTCTTTCGCGCCAAGCACAACTATAGAGTTTCTCTCATTCTTTCGTGCCACGCACAAATATAGAGTTTCTCTCATTCTTTCGTGCAACGTACAACTATAGAGTTTCTCTCATGCTTCCGTGCCACGCACAACTATAGAGTTTTTCTCATTCTTTCCTGCCACGTACAACTATAGAGTTTTTCTATAAATCGTGCTATACTCAATTATAGAGTTTCTCTCATACTTTCGTGCCACACACAACTATAGAGTTTCTCTCATTCTTTCGTGCCACGCACAACTATAAAGTTTCTCTCATGCTTTAGTGCCACGCACAAATATAGAGTTTCTCTCATTCTTTCGTGCAACGCACAACTATAGAGTTTCTCTCATGGTTTCGTGCCACGCACAACTATAGAGTTTCGGTAATTCTTTCGTGCCACGCTCAACTATAGAGTTTCTCTCATTCTTCTGTGCCACGCACAACAATAGAGTTTTTCTCATTCTTTCGTGCCACGCACAACTATACAGTTTCTATCATGCTTTCGTGCCACGCAAGACTATAGAGTTTCTCTCATGCTTTCGTGCCAAGCACAACTATAGAGTTTCTCTCATGCTTTCGTGCCACGCACTATAGAGTTTCTGTCATTCTTTCGTGCAAAGTACAACTATAGATTTGCTCTCATTCTTTTGTGCCATGCACTACAATAGAGTTTTTCTCATGCTTTCGTTCCACGCACAACTATAGAGTTTTTCTCATTCTTTCGTGCCAAGCACAACTATAGAGTTTCTCTCATTCTTTCGAGCCACGCACAACTATAGAGTTTCTCTCATTCGTTTGTGCCACGCACTACAATAGAGTTTTTCTCATGCTTTCGTTCCACGCACAACTATACAGTTTCTCTCATTCTTTCGTGCCACGCACAACTATACAGTTTCTCTCATGCTTTCGTGCAACGCAAGACTATAGAGTTTCTTTCATGCTTTCGTGCCACGCACAACTATAGAGTTTCTCTCATTCGTTTGTGCCACGCACTACAATAGAGTTTTTCTCATGCTTTCGTTCCACGCACAACTATAGAGTTTCTCTCATTCTTTCGTGCAACGCACAACTATACAGTTTCTCTCATGCTTTCGTGCCCCGCAAGACTATAGAGTTTCTGTCATGCTTTCGTGCCACGCACAACTATAGAGTTTCTCTCATGCTTTCGTGCCACGCACTATGGCGTTTCTCTCAATTTTTCGTGCAAAGTACAACTATAGAGTTTCTCTCACGCTTTCGTGCCACGCACAACTATAAAATTTCTCTCATTCTATTGTGCTACACGCAACCATAGAGTTTCTCTCATACTTTCGTGCCACGCACAACTATAGAGTTTCTCTCATTAAATCGTGCTATACGCAACTACAGAGTTTCTCTCATTCTTTTGTGCCATGCACAATAGAGTTTTTCTTATGCTTTTGTGCCACGCACAACTATAGAGTTTCTCTCAATCTCTTGTGCCAAGCACAACTATAGAGTTTCTCTCAATCTTTTGTGGCAAGCACAACTATAGAGTTTCTCTCATGCTTTCGTGCCACGCACAACTATACAGTTTCTCTCATTCTTTCGTGCCAATCACAACTATAGAGTTTCTCTCATTCTTTCGTGCCACACACAACTATAGAGTTTCTCTCATTCTCTCGTGCCACGCACAACTATAGAGTTTCTCTCATTCTTTCATGCCATGCACAAATATAGAGTTTCTCTCATTCTTTCGTGCCAAGCACAACTATAGAGTTTCTATCATTGAATCGTGCTATACTCAATTATAGAGTTTCTCTCTTTCTGTCGTGCCGCGCACAACTATAGAGTTTCTCTCATTCTTTTGTGCCACGCACAACAATAGAGTTTTTCTCATTCTTTCATGCCACGCACAGCTATACAGTTTCTCTCATGTTTTCGTGCCACGCACTATAGAGTTTTTCATTCTTTCGCGCAAAGTACAACTATAGAGTTTCTCTCATTCTTTCGTGCCATGCACAACTATAGAGTTTCTCTCATGCTTTTGTGCCATGCACAACTATAGATTTTCTCTCATTCTTTCGTGCGACGCACAACTATTGAGTTTCTCATTCTTTCGTGCCATGCACAACTAGAGAATTTCTCTCATGCTTTCGTGCCACGCACTATAGTGTTTCTCTCATTCTTTTGTGTCAAGCACAACTATAGAGTTTCTCTCATTCGAGCCACGCACAACTATAGAATTTATCTCAGGCTTTCGTACAACGCAAGACTATAGAGTTTCTCTCATGCTTTCGTGCCACACACAACTATAGAGCTTCGCATTCTTTCGTACAAAGTACAACTATAGAGATTCTCTTATTCTTTCGTGCCACGCACAACTATAGAGTTTCTCTCATTCTTTTGTGCCACGCACTACAATAGAGTTTTTCTCATGCTTTCGTTCCACGCACAACTATAGAGTTTCTCTCATTCTTTCGAGCCACGCTCAACTTTAGAGTTTCTCTCATTCTTTCGTGCCACACACAACTATAGAGTTTCTCTCATTCTTTCGTGCCACGCACAACTATAAAGTTTCTCTCATGCTTTCGTATCACGCACAAGAATAGAGTTTGTCTCATGCTTTCGTGCCACACAGAACTATAGAGTTTCTCTCATGCTTTCGTGCCACGCACAACTATAGAGTTTCTCTCATTCTTTCGCGCCAAGCACAACTATAGAGTTTCTCTCATTCTTTCGTGCCAAGCACAAATATAGAGTTTCTCTCATTCTTTCGTGCAACGTACAACTATAGAGTTTCTCTTATGCTTCCGCGCAACGCACAACTATAGAGTTTTTCTATAAATCGTGCTATACTCAATTATAGAGTTTCTCTCTTTCTTTCGTGCCATGCACAACAACAGAGTTTTTCTCATTATTTCGTGCCACGCACAACTATACACTTTCTCTCATGCTTTCGTGCCACGCAAGACTATAGAGTTTCTCTCATGCTTTCGTGCTACGCACTATAGAGTTTCTCTCATTCTTTCGTGCAAAGTACAACTATAGCATTTCTCTCATTCTTTCGTGCCATGCACAACTATAGAGTTTCCCTCTTGCTGTCGTGCCACGCACAACTCTATATTTTCTCTCATTCGTTCGTGCCACGCACAACTATAGAGTTTCTCTCATTCTATCGTGCCAAGCACAACTATAGAGTTTCTCTCATTCTTTCGTGCCACGCACAACTATACAGTTTCTCTCATGCATTCGTGCAACGCAAGACTATAGAGTTTCTCTCATGCTTTCGTGCCACGCACAACTATAAAGTTTCTCTCATGCTTTCGTGCCACACACAACTATAGAGTTTCTGTCATTCTTTCGTGCAAAGTACAAATATAGATTTTCACTCATTCTTTTGTGCCACGCACAACAATAGAGTTTTTCTCATGCTTTCGTTCCACGTACAACTATAGAGTTTTTCTCATTCTTTCGTGCCAAGCCCAACTATAGAGTTTCTCTCATTCTTTCAAGCCACGCTCAACTTTACAGTTTCTGTCAGGCTTTCGTGCCACGCACAACAATAGAGTTTCTCCCATTCTTTCGTGCCAAGCACAACTATACAGTTTCTCTCATTCTTTCGTGCCACGCACAACTATAGAGTTTCTCTCATTCTTTCGTGCAACGCACAACTATAAAGTTTCTCTCATGCTTTCGTATCACGCACAACAATGGAGTTTGTCTCATGCTTTCGTGCCAGGCACAACTATAGAGTTTCTCTCATGCTTTCGTGCCACGCACAGCTATAGAGTTTCTCTTATTCTTACGTGCCAAGCACAACTATAGAGTTTCTCTCATTGAATCGTGCTATACTCAATTATAGAGTTTCTCTCTTTCTTTCGTGCCGCGCACAACTATAGAGTTTCTCTCATTCTTTTGTGCCACGCACAACAATAGAGTTTTTCTCATTCTTTCATGCCACGCACAGCTATACAGTTTCTCTCATGCCTTTGTGCCACGCCAGACTATAGAGTTTCTCTCATGCTTTCGTGCCACGCACAACTATAGAGTTTCTCTCATGCTTTCGTGCCACGCACTATAGAGTTTCTCATTCTTTCGTGCAAAGTACAACTATAGAGTTTCTCTCATTTTTTCGTGCCATGCACAACTATAGAGTTTCTCTCATGCTTTTGTGCCACGCACAACTATAGATTTTCTCTCATTCGTTCGTGCCACGCACAACTATTGAGTTTCTCATTCTTTCGTGCCATGCACAACTATAGGATTTCTCTCATGCTTTCGTGCCACGCACAATTATAGAGTTTCTCTCATTCTTTCGTGTCAAGCACAACTATAGAGTTTCTCTCATTCGAGCCACGCACAACTATAGAATTTATCTCAGGCTTTCGTGCAACGCAAGACTATAGAGTTTCTCTCATGCTTTCGTGCGACGCACAACAATAAAATGTCTCTCATGCTTTCGTGCCACACACAACTATAGAGTTTCGCATTCTTTCGTACAAAGTACAACTATAGAGTTTCTCTCATTCTTTCGTGCCAAGCACAACTATAGAGTTTCTCTCATTCTTTCGAGCCACGCTCAACTTTAGAGTTTCTCTCAGGCTTTCGTGCCACGCACAACTATAGAGTTTCTCTCATTCTTTCGAGCCACACACAACTATAGAGTTTCTCTCATTCTTTCGTGCCACGCACATTTATAATGTTTCTCTCATGCTTTCGTATCACGCACAATAATAGAGTTTGTCTCATGCCTTCGTGCCACGCACAACTATAGAGTTTCTCTCACGCTTTCGTGCCACGCACAACTATAAAATTTCTCTCATTCTATTGTGCTACACGCAACCATAGAGTTTCTCTCATACTTTCGTGCCACGCACAACTATAGAGTTTCTCTCCTTAAATCGTGCTATACGCAACTACAGAGTTTCTCTCATTCTTTTGTGCCATGCACAATAGAGTTTTTCTTATGCTTTTGTGCCACGCACAACTATAGAGTTTCTCTCAATCTCTTGTGCCAAGCACAACTATAGAGTTTCTCTCAATCTTTTGTGGCAAGCACAACTATAGAGTTTCTCTCATTCTTTCGAGCCACGCACAACTATTGAATTTATCTCAGGCTTTTATGCCACGCACAACTATAGAGTTTCTCTCATTCTTTCGCGCCAAGCACAACTATAGAGTTTGTCTCATTCTTTCGTGCCACGCACAAATATAGAGTTTCTCTCATTCTTTCGTGCAACGTACAACTATAGAGTTTCTCTCATGCTTCCGTGCCACGCACAACTATAGAGTTTTTCTCATTCTTTCCTGCCACGTACAACTATAGAGTTTTTCTATAAATCGTGCTATACTCAATTATAGAGTTTCTCTCATTCTTTCGTGCCACACACAACTATAGAGTTTCTCTCATTCTTTCGTGCCACGCACAACTATAAAGTTTCTCTCATGCTTTAGTGCCACGCACAAATATAGAGTTTCTCTCATTCTTTCGTGCAACGCACAACTATAGAGTTTCTCTCATGGTTTCGTGCCACGCACAACTATAGAGTTTCGGTATTTCTTTCGTGCCACGCTCAACTATAGAGTTTCTCTCATTCTTCTGTGCCACGCACAACAATAGAGTTTTTCTCATTCTTTCGTGCCACGCACAACTATACAGTTTCTATCATGCTTTCGTGCCACGCAAGACTATAGAGTTTCTCTCATGCTTTCGTGCCAAGCGCAACTATAGAGTTTCTCTCATGCTTTCGTGCCACGCACTATAGAGTTTCTGTCATTCTTTCGTGCAAAGTACAACTATAGATTTGCTCTCATTCTTTTGTGCCATGCACTACAATAGAGTTTTTCTCATGCTTTCGTTCCACGCACAACTATACAGTTTCTCTCATTCTTTCGTGCCACGCACAACTATACAGTTTCTCTCATGCTTTCGTGCAACGCAAGACTATAGAGTTTCTTTCATGCTTTCGTGCCACGCACAACTATAGAGTTTCTCTCATTCGTTTGTGCCACGCACTACAATAGAGTTTTTCTCATGCTTTCGTTCCACGCACAACTATAGAGTTTCTCTCATTCTTTCGTGCAACGCACAACTATACAGTTTCTCTCATGCTTTCGTGCCCCGCAAGACTATAGAGTTTCTGTCATGCTTTCGTGCCACGCACAACTATAGAGTTTCTCTCATGCTTTCGTGCCACGCACTATGGCGTTTCTCTCAATTTTTCGTGCAAAGTACAACTATAGAGTTTGTCTCATTCTTTCGTGCCACACACAGCTATAGAGTTTCTCTCATTCTTTCGTGCCACGCACAACTATGAAGTTTCTCTCATGCTTTCGTATCATGCACAACAACAGAGTTTGTCTCATGCTTTTGTGCCAGGCACAACTATAGAATTTCTCTCATGCTTTCGTGCCACGCACAACTATACAGTTTCTCTCATTCTTTCGTGCCAAGCACAACTATAGAGTTTCTCTCATTCTTTCGAGCCACGCACAACTATAGAATTAATCTCAGGCTTTCGTGCAACGCAAGACTATAGAGTTTCTCTCATGCTTTCGTGCCACGCACAACTATAAAGTGTCTCTCATGCTTTCGTGCCACACACAACTATAGAGTTGCGCATTCTTTCGTACAAAGTACAACTATAGAGTTTCTCTTATTCTTTCGTGCCACGCACAACAATAGAGTTTCTCTCATTCTTTTGTGCCACGCACTACAATAGAGTTTTTCTCATGCTTTCGTTCCACGCACAACTATAAAATTTCTCTTATTCTTTCGTGCCAAGCACAACTATAGCGTTGATCTCATTCTTTCGTGCCACGCACAACTATACAGTTTCTCTCATGCTTTCGTGCAACGCAAGACTATAGAGTTTCTTTCATGCTTTCGTGCCACGCACAACTATAATGTTTCTCTCATGCTTTCGTGCCACACACAACTATAGAGTTTCGCATTCTTTCGTGCAAAGTACAACTATAGAGTTTCTCTTATTCTTTCGTGCCACGCACAACTATAGAGTTTCTCTCATTCTTTCGTGCCAAGCACAACTATTGAGTTTCTCTCATTCTTTCGAGCCACGCTCAACTTTAGAGTTTCTCTCAGGCTTTCGTACCACGCACAAGTATAGAGTTTCTTTCATTCTTTCGTGCCACACACAACTATAGAGTTTCTCTCATGCTTTCGTGCCCCGCAAGACTATAGAGTTTCTCTCATGCTTTCGTGCCACGCACAACTATAGAGTTTCTCTCATTCTTTCGTGCCACACACAACTATAGTGTTTCTCTCATTCTTTCGTGCCACGCACAACTATAAAGTTTCTCTCATGCTTTAGTGCCACGCACAAATATAGAGTTTCTCTCATTCTTTCGTGCAACGCACAACTATAGAGTTTCTCTCATGGTTTCATGCCACGCACAACTATAGAGTTTCTGTATTTCTTTCGTGCCACGCTCAACTATAGAGTTTCTCTCATTCTTCTGTGCCACGCACAACAATAGAGTTTTTCTCATTCTTTCGTGCCACGCACAACTATACAGTTTCTCTCATGCATTCGTGCAACGCAAGACTATAGAGTTTCTCTCATGCTTTCGTGCCACGCACAACTATAAAGTTTCTCTCATGCTTTCGTGCCACACACAACTATAGAGTTTCTGTCATTCTTTCGTGCAAAGTACAAATATTGATTTTCACTCATTCTTTTGTGCCACGCACTACAATAGAGTTTTTCTCATGCTTTCGTTCCCCGCACAACTATAGAGTTTTTCTCATTCTTTCGTGCCAAGCACAACTATACAGTTTCTCTCATTCTTTCAAGCCACGCTCAACTTTACAGTTTCTGTCAGGCTTTCGTGCCACGCACAACTATAGGATTTCTCTCATGCTTTCGTGCCACGCACAACTATAGAGTTTCTCTGATTCTTTCGTGTCAAGCACAACTATAGAGTTTCTCTCATTCGAGCCACGCACAACTATAGAATTTATCTCAGGCTTTCGTGCAACGCAAGGCTATAGAGTTTCTCTCATGCTTTCGTGCGACGCACAACTATAAAGTGTCTCTCATGCTTTCGTGCCACACACAACTATAGAGTTTCGCATTCTTTCGTACAAAGTACAACTATAGAGTTTCTCTCATTCTTTCGTGCCAAGCACAACTATAGAGTTTCTCTCATTCTTTTGAGCCACGCTCAACTTTAGAGTTTCTCTCAGGCTTTCGTGCCACGCACAACTATAGAGTTTCTCTCATTCTTTCGAGCCACACACAACTATAGAGTTTCTCTCATTCTTTCGTGCCACGCACAACTATAATGTTTCTCTCATGCTTTCGTATCACGCACAACAATAGAGTTTGTCTCATGCCTTCGTGCCACGCACAACTATAGAGTTTCTCTCACGCTTTCGTGCCACGCACAACTATAAAATTTCTCTCATTTTATTGTGCTACACGCAACCATAGAGTTTCTCTCATACTTTCGTGCCACGCACAACTATAGAGTTTCTCTCATTAAATCGTGCTATACGCAACTACAGAGTTTCTCTCATTCTTTTGTGCCATGCACAATAGAGTTTTTCTTATGCTTTTGTGCCACGCACAACTATAGAGTTTCTCTCAATCTCTTGTGCCAAGCACAACTATAGAGTTTCTCTCAATCTTTTGTGGCAAGCACAATTATAGAGTTTCTCTCATGCTTTCGTGCCACGCACAACTATACAGTTTCTCTCATTCTTTCGTGCCAAGCACAACTATAGAGTTTCTCTCATTCTTTCAAGCCACGCTCAACTTTACAGTTTCTCTCAGGCTTTCGTGCCACGCACAACTATAGAGTTTCTCCCATTCTTTCGTGCCAATCACAACTATAGAGTTTCTCTCATTCTTTCGTGCCACACACAACTATAGAGTTTCTCTCATTCTCTCGTGCCACGCACAACTATGGAGTTTCTCTCATTCTTTCATGCCATGCACAAATATAGAGTTTCTCTCATTCTTTCGTGCCAAGCACAACTATAGAGTTTCTATCATTGAATCGTGCTATACTCAATTATAGAGTTTCTCTCTTTCTGTCGTGCCGCGCACAACTATAGAGTTTCTCTCATTCTTTTGTGCCACGCACAACAATAGAGGTTTTCTCATTCTTTCATGCCACGCACAGCTATACAGTTTCTCTCATGTTTTCCTGCCACGCACTATAGAGTTTTTCATTCTTTCGCGCAAAGTACAACTATAGAGTTTCTCTCATTCTTTCGTGCCATGCACAACTATAGAGTTTCTCTCATGCTTTTGTGCCATGCACAACTATAGATTTTCTCTCATTCTTTCGTGCGACGCACAACTATTGAGTTTCTCATTCTTTCGTGCCATGCACAACTAGAGAATTTCTCTCATGCTTTCGTGCCACGCACTATAGTGTTTCTCTCATTCTTTTGTGTCAAGCACAACTATAGAGTTTCTCTCATTCGAGCCACGCACAACTATAGAATTTATCTCAGGCTTTCGTACAACGCAAGACTATAGAGTTTCTCTCATGCTTTCGTGCCACACACAACTATAGAGCTTCGCATTCTTTCGTACAAAGTACAACTATAGAGATTCTCTTATTCTTTCGTGCCACGCACAACTATAGAGTTTCTCTCATTCTTTTGTGCCACGCACTACAATAGAGTTTTTCTCATGCTTTCGTTCCACGCACAACTATAGAGTTTCTCTCATTCTTTCGAGCCACGCTCAACTTTAGAGTTTCTCTCATTCTTTCGTGCCACACACAACTATAGAGTTTCTCTCATTCTTTCGTGCCACGCACAACTATAAAGTTTCTCTCATGCTTTCGTATCACGCACAAGAATAGAGTTTGTCTCATGCTTTCGTGCCACACAGAACTATAGAGTTTCTCTCATGCTTTCGTGCCACGCACAACTATAGAGTTTCTCTCATTCTTTCGCGCCAAGCACAACTATAGAGTTTCTCTCATTCTTTCGTGCCAAGCACAAATATAGAGTTTCTCTCATTCTTTCGTGCAACGTACAACTATAGAGTTTCTCTTATGCTTCCGCGCCACGCACAACTATAGAGTTTTTCTATAAATCGTGCTATACTCAACTATAGAGTTTCTCTCTTTCTTTCGTGCCATGCACAACAACAGAGTTTTTCTCATTATTTCGTGCCACGCACAACTATACACTTTCTCTCATGCTTTCGTGCCACGCAAGACTATAGAGTTTCTCTCATGCTTTCGTGCTACGCACTATAGAGTTTCTCTCATTCTTTCGTGCAAAGTACAACTATAGCATTTCTCTCATTCTTTCGTGCCATGCACAACTATAGAGTTTCCCTCTTGCTGTCGTGCCACGCACAACTCTATATTTTCTCTCATTCGTTCGTGCCACGCACAACTATAGAGTTTCTCTCATTCTATCGTGCCAAGCACAACTATAGAGTTTCTCTCATTCTTTCGTGCCACGCACAACTATACAGTTTCTCTCATGCATTCGTGCAACGCAAGACTATAGAGTTTCTCTCATGCTTTCGTGCCACGCACAACTATAAAGTTTCTCTCATGCTTTCGTGCCACACACAACTATAGAGTTTCTGTCATTCTTTCGTGCAAAGTACAAATATAGATTTTCACTCATTCTTTTGTGCCACGCACAACAATAGAGTTTTTCTCATGCTTTCGTTCCACGTACAACTATAGAGTTTTTCTCATTCTTTCGTGCCAAGCACAACTATAGAGTTTCTCTCATTCTTTCGAATCACGCACAACTATAGAATTAATCTCAGGCTTTCGTGCAACGCAAGACTATAGAGTTTCTCTCATGCTTTCGTGCCACGCACAACTATAAAGTGTCTCTCATGCTTTCGTGCCACACACAACTATAGAGTTGCGCATTCTTTCGTACAAAGTACAACTATAGAGTTTCTCTTATTCTTTCGTGCCACGCACAACAATAGAGTTTCTCTCATTCTTTTGTGCCACGCACTACAATAGAGTTTTTCTCATGCTTTCGTTCCACGCACAACTATAAAATTTCTCTTATTCTTTCGTGCCAAGCACAACTATAGCGTTGATCTCATTCTTTCGTGCCACGCACAACTATACAGTTTCTCTCATGCTTTCGTGCAACGCAAGACTATAGAGTTTCTTTCATGCTTTCGTGCCACGCACAACTATAATGTTTCTCTCATGCTTTCGTGCCACACACAACTATAGAGTTTCGCATTCTTTCGTGCAAAGTACAACTATAGAGTTTCTCTTATTCTTTCGTGCCACGCACAACTATAGAGTTTCTCTCATTCTTTCGTGCCAAGCACAACTATTGAGTTTCTCTCATTCTTTCGAGCCACGCTCAACTTTAGAGTTTCTCTCAGGCTTTCGTACCACGCACAAGTATAGAGTTTCTTTCATTCTTTCGTGCCACACACAACTATAGAGTTTCTCTCATGCTTTCGTGCCCCGCAAGACTATAGAGTTTCTCTCATGCTTTCGTGCCACGCACAACTATAGAGTTTCTCTCATTCTTTCGTGCCACACACAACTATAGTGTTTCTCTCATTCTTTCGTGCCACGCACAACTATAAAGTTTCTCTCATGCTTTAGTGCCACGCACAAATATAGAGTTTCTCTCATTCTTTCGTGCAACGCACAACTATAGAGTTTCTCTCATGGTTTCATGCCACGCACAACTATAGAGTTTCTGTATTTCTTTCGTGCCACGCTCAACTATAGAGTTTCTCTCATTCTTCTGTGCCACGCACAACAATAGAGTTTTTCTCATTCTTTCGTGCCACGCACAACTATACAGTTTCTCTCATGCATTCGTGCAACGCAAGACTATAGAGTTTCTCTCATGCTTTCGTGCCACGCACAACTATAAAGTTTCTCTCATGCTTTCGTGCCACACACAACTATAGAGTTTCTGTCATTCTTTCGTGCAAAGTACAAATATTGATTTTCACTCATTCTTTTGTGCCACGCACTACAATAGAGTTTTTCTCATGCTTTCGTTCCACGCACAACTATAGAGTTTTTCTCATTCTTTCGTGCCAAGCACAACTATACAGTTTCTCTCATTCTTTCAAGCCACGCTCAACTTTACAGTTTCTGTCAGGCTTTCGTGCCACGCACAACAATAGAGTTTCTCTCATTCTTTCGTGCCAAGCACAACTATACAGTTTCTCTCATTCTTTCGTGCCACGCACAACTATAGAGTTTCTCTCATTCTTTCGTGCAACGCACAACTATAAAGTTTCTCTCATGCTTTCGTATCACGCACAACAATGGAGTTTCTCTCATGCTTTCGTGCGACGCACAACTATAAAGTGTCTCTCATGCTTTCGTGCCACACACAACTATAGAGTTTCGCATTCTTTCGTACAAAGTACAACTATAGAGTTTCTCTCATTCTTTCGTGCCAAGCACAACTATAGAGTTTCTCTCATTCTTTCGAGCCACGCTCAACTTTAGAGTTTCTCTCAGGCTTTCGTGCCACGCACAACTATAGAGTTTCTCTCATTCTTTCGAGCCACACACAACTATAGAGTTTCTCTCATTCTTTCGTGCCACGCACAACTATAATGTTTCTCTCATGCTTTCGTATCACGCACAACAATAGAGTTTGTCTCATGCCTTCGTGCCACGCACAACTATAGAGTTTCTCTCACGCTTTCGTGCCACGCACAACTATAAAATTTCTCTCATTCTATTGTGCTACACGCAACCATAGAGTTTCTCTCATACTTTCGTGCCACGCACAACTATAGAGTTTCTCTCATTAAATCGTGCTATACGCAACTACAGAGTTTCTCTCATTCTTTTGTGCCATGCACAATAGAGTTTTTCTTATGCTTTTGTGCCACGCACAACTATAGAGTTTCTCTCAATCTCTTGTGCCAAGCACAACTATAGAGTTTCTCTGAATCTTTTGTGGCAAGCACAACTATAGAGTTTCTCTCATTCTTTCGAGCCACGCACAACTATTGAATTTATCTCAGGCTTTCGTGCCACGCACAACTATAGAGTTTCTCTCATTCTTTCGCGCCAAGCACAACTATAGAGTTTCTCTCATTCTTTTGTGCCACGCACTACAATAGAGTTTTTCTCATGCTTTCGTTCCACGCACAACTATAAAATTTCTCTTATTCTTTCGTGCCAAGCACAACTATAGCGTTGCTCTCATTCTTTCGTGCCACGCACAACTATACAGTTTCTCTCATGCTTTCGTGCAACGCAAGACTATGGAGTTTCTTTCATGCTTTCGTGCCACGCACAACTATAATGTTTCTCTCATGCTTTCGTGCCACACACAACTATAGAGTTTCGCATTCTTTCGTGCAAAGTACAACTTAAGAGTTTCTCTTATTCTTTCGTGCCACGCACAACTATAGAGTTTCTCTCATTCTTTCGTGCCAAGCACAACTATTGAGTTTCTCTCATTCTTTCGAGCCACGCTCAACTTTAGAGTTTCTCTCAGGCTTTCGTACCACGCACAAGTATAGAGTTTCTTTCATTCTTTCGTGCCACACACAACTATAGAGTTTCTCTCATGCTTTCGTGCCCCGCAAGACTATAGAGTTTCTCTCATGCTTTCGTGCCACGCACAACTATAGAGTTTCTCTCATTCTTTCGTGCCACACACAACTATAGAGTTTCTCCCATTCTTTCGTGCCACGCACAACTATAAAGTTTCTCTCATGCTTTAGTGCCACGCACAAATATAGAGTTTCTCTCATTCTTTCGTGCAACGCACAACTATAGAGTTTCTCTCATGGTTTCATGCCACGCACAACTATAGAGTTTCTGTATTTCTTTCGTGCCACGCTCATCTATAGAGTTTCTCTCATTCTTCTGTGCCACGCACAACAATAGAGTTTTTCTCATTCTTTCGTGCCACGCACAACTATACACTTTCTCTCATGCATTCGTGCAACGCAAGACTATAGAGTTTCTCTCATGCTTTCGTGCCACGCACAACTATAAAGTTTCTCTCATGCTTTCGTGCCACACACAACTATAGAGTTTCTGTCATTCTTTCGTGCAAAGTACAAATATTGATTTTCACTCATTCTTTTGTGCCACGCACTACAATAGAGTTTTTCTCATGCTTTCGTTCCACGCACAACTATAGAGTTTTTCTCATTCTTTCGTGCCAAGCACAACTATAGAGTTTGTCTCATGCTTTCGTGCCAGGCACAACTATAGAGTTTCTCTCATGCTTTCGTGCCACGCACAACTATAGAGTTTCTCTCATTCTTACGTGCCAAGCACAACCATAGAGTTTCTCTCATTGTTTCGTGCCACGCACAAATATAGAGTTTCTCTCATTCTTTCGTGCCAAGCACAACTATAGAGTTTCTCTCATTGAATCGTGCTATACTCAATTATAGAGTTTCTCTCTTTCTTTCGTGCCGCGCACAACTATAGAGTTTCTCTCATTCTTTTGTGCCACGCACAACAATAGAGTTTTTCTCATTCTTTCATGCCACGCACAGCTATACAGTTTCTCTCATGCCTTTGTGCCACGCCAGACTATAGAGTTTCTCTCATGCTTTCGTGCCACGCACAACTATAGAGTTTCTCTCATGCTTTCGTGCCACGCACTATAGAGTTTCTCATTCTTTCGTGCAAAGTACAACTATAGAGTTTCTCTCATTTTTTCGTGCCATGCACAACTATAGAGTTTCTCTCATGCTTTTGTGCCACGCACAACTATAGATTTTCTCTCATTCGTTCGTGCCACGCACAACTATTGAGTTTCTCATTCTTTCTTGCCATGCACAACTATAGGATTTCTCTCATGCTTTCGTGCCACGCACAACTATAGAGTTTCTCTCATTCTTTCGTGTCAAGCACAACTATAGAGTTTCTCTCATTCGAGCCACGCACAACTATAGAATTTATCTCAGGCTTTCGTGCAATGCAAGACTATAGAGTTTCTCTCATGCTTTCGTGCGACGCACAACTATAAAGTGTCTCTTATGCTTTCGTGCCACACACAACTATAGAGTTTCGCATTCTTTCGTACAAAGTACAACTATAGAGTTTCTCTCATTCTTTCGTGCCACGCACAACTATAGAGTTTCTCTCATTCTTTCGAGCCACACACAACTATAGAGTTTCTCTCATTCTTTCGTGCCACGCACAACTATAGAGTTTCTCTCACGCTTTCGTGCCACGCACAACTATAAAATTTCTCTCATTCTATTGTGCTACACGCAACCATAGAGTTTCTCTCATACTTTCGTTCCACGCACAACTATAGAGTTTCTCTCATTAAATCGTGCTATACGCAACTACAGAGTTTCTCTCATTCTTTTGTGCCATGCACAATAGAGTTTTTCTTATGCTTTTGTGCCACGCACAACTATAGAGTTTCTCTCAATCTCTTGTGCCAAGCACAACTATAGAGTTTCTCTCAATCTTTTGTGGCAAGCACAACTATAGAGTTTCTCTCATTCTTTCGAGCCACGCACAACTATTGAATTTATCTCAGGCTTTCGTGCCACGCACAACTATAGAGTTTCTCTCATTCTTTCGCGCCAAGCACAACTATAGAGTTTCTCTCATTCTTTCGTGCCACGCACAAATATAGTTTCTCTCATTCTTTCGTGCAACGTACAACTATAGAGTTTCTCTCATGCTTCCGTGCCACGCACAACTATAGAGTTTTTCTCATTCTTTCCTGCCACGTACAACTATAGAGTTTTTCTATAAATCGTGCTATACTCAATTATAGAGTTCCTCTCATTCTTTCGTGCCACACACAACTATAGAGTTTCTCTCATTCTTTCGCGCCACGCACAACTATAAAGTTTCTCTCATGCTTTAGTGCCACGCACAAATATAGTTTCTCTCATTCTTTCGTGCAACGCACAACTATAGAGTTTCTCTCATGCTTTCGTGCCACGCACTATAGAGTTTCTGTCATTCTTTCGTGCAAAGTACAACTATAGATTTGCTCTCATTCTTTTGTGCCATGCACTACAATGGAGTTTTTCTCATGCTTTCGTTCAACGCACAACTATAGAGTTTTTCTCATTCTTTCGTGCCAAGCACAACTATAGAGTTTCTCTCATTCTTTCGAGCCACGCACAACTATAGAGTTTCTCTCATTCGTTTGTTCCACGCACTACAATAGAGTTTTTCTCATGCTTTCGTTCCACGCACAACTATACAGTTTCTCTCATTCTTTCGTGCCACGCACAACTATACAGTTTCTCTCATGCTTTCGTGCAACGCAAGACTATAATGTTTCTTTCATGCTTTCGTGCCACGCACAACTATAGAGTTTCTCTCATTCGTTTGTGCCACGCACTACAATAGAGTTTTTCTCGTGCTTTCGTTCCACGCACAACTATAGAGTTTCTCTCATTCTTTCGTGCCACGCACAACTATACAGTTTCTCTCATGCTTTCGTGCCCCGCAAGACTATAGAGTTTCTGTCATGCTTTCGTGCCACGCACAACTATAGAGTTTGTCTCATTCTTTCGTGCCACACACAACTATAGAGTTTCTCTCATTCTTTCGTGCCACGCACAACTATGAAGTTTCTCTCATGCTTTCGTATCATGCACAACAACAGAGTTTGTCTCATGCTTTCGTGCCAGGCACAACTATAGAGTTTCTCTCACGCTTTCGTGCCACGCACAACTATAAAATTTCTCTCATTCTATTGTGCCAAGCACAACTATAGAGTTTCTCTCATACTTTCGTGCCACGCACAACTATAGAATTAATCTCAGGCTTTCGTGCAACGCAAGACTATAGAGTTTCTCTCATGCTTTCGTGCCACGCACAACTATAAAGTGTCTCTCATGCTTTCGTGCCACACACAACTATAGAGTTGCGCATTCTTTCGTACAAAGTACAACTATAGAGTTTCTCTTATTCTTTCGTGCCACGCACAACTATAGAGTTTCTCTCATTCTTTTGTGCCACGCACTACAATAGAGTTTTTCTCATGCTTTCGTTCCACGCACAACTATAGAATTTCTCTTATTCTTTCGTGCCAAGCACAACTATAGAGTTTCTCTCATTCTTTTGTGCCACGCACTACAATAGAGTTTTTCTCATGCTTTCGTTCCACGCACGACTATAAAATTTCTCTTATTCTTTCGTGCCAAGCACAACTATAGCGTTGCTCTCATTCTTTCGTGCCACGCACAACTATACAGTTTCTCTCATGCTTTCGTGCAACGCAAGACTATAGAGTTTCTTTCATGCTTTCGTGCCACGCACAACTATAATGTTTCTCTCATGCTTTCGTGCCACACACAACTATAGAGTTTCGCATTCTTTCGTGCAAAGTACAACTATAGAGTTTCTCTTATTCTTTCGTGCCACGCACAACTATAGAGTTTCTCTCATTCTTTTGTGCCACACACTACAATAGAGTTTTTCTCATGCTTTCGTTCCACGCACAACTATAGAGTTTCTCTCATTCTTTCGTGCCAAGCACAACTATTGAGTTTCTCTCATTCTTTCGAGCCACGCTCAACTTTAGAGTTTCTCTCAGGCTTTCGTACCACGCACAAGTATAGAGTTTCTTTCATTCTTTCGTGCCACACACAACTATAGAGTTTCTCTCATGCTTTCGTGCCCCGCAAGACTATAGAGTTTCTCTCATGCTTTCGTGCCACGCACAACTATAGAGTTTCTCTCATTCTTTCGTGCCACACACAACTATAGAGTTTCTCTCATTCTTTCGTGCCACGCACAACTATAAAGTTTCTCTCATGCTTTAGTTCCACGCACAAATATAGAGTTTCTCTCATTCTTTCGTGCAACGCACAACTATAGAGTTTCTCTTATTCTTTCGTGCCAAGCACAACTATAGAGTTTCTCTCATTCTTTTGTGCCACGCACTACAATAGAGTTTTTCTCATGCTTTCGTTCCACGCACGACTATAAAATTTCTCTTATTCTTTCGTGCCACGCTCAACTATAGAGTTTCTCTCATTCTTCTGTGCCACGCACAACAATAGAGTTTTTCTCATTCTTTCGTGCCACGCACAACTATACAGTTTCTATCATGCTTTCGTGCCACGCAAGACTATAGAGTTTCTCTCATGCTTTCGTGCCAAGCACAACTATAGAGTTTCTCTCATGCTTTCGTGCCACGCACTATAGAGTTTCTGTCATTCTTTCGTGCAAAGTACAACTATAGATTTGCTCTCATTCTTTTGTGCCACGCACTACATTAGAGTTTTTCTCATGCTTTCGTTCCACGCACAACTATAGAGTTTTTCTCATTCTTTCGTGCCAAGCACAACTATAGAGTTTCTCTCATTCTTTCGAGCCACGCACAACTATAGAGTTTCTCTCATTCGTTTGTGCCACGCACTACAATAGAGTTTTTCTCATGTTTTCGTTCCACGCACAACTATAGAGTTTCTCTCAGTCTTTCGTGCCACGCACAACTATACAGTTTCTCTCATGCTTTCGTGCAACGCAAGACTATAGAGTTTCTTTCATGCTTTCGTGCCACGCACAACTATAGAGTTTCTCTCATTCGTTTGTGCCACGCACTACAATAGAGTTTTTCTCATGCTTTCGTTCCACGCACAACTATACAGTTTCTCTCATGCTTTCGTGCCCCGCAAGACTATAGAGTTTCTGTCATGCTTTCGTGCCACGCACAACTATAGAGTTTCTCTCATGCTTTCGTGCCACGCACTATGGCGTTTCTCTCATTTTTTCGTGCAAAGTACAACTATAGAGTTTGTCTCATTCTTTCGTGCCACACACAACTATAGAGTTTCTCTCATTCTTTCGTGCCACGCACAACTATGAAGTTTCTTCCATGCTTTCGTATCATGCACAACAACAGAGTTTGTCTCATGCTTTCGTGCCAGGCACAACTATAGAATTTCTCTCATGCTTTCGTGCCACGCACAACTATACAGTTTCTCTCATTCTTTCGTGCCAAGCACAACTATAGAGTTTCTCTCATTCTTTCGAGCCACGCACAACTATAGAATTAATCTCAGGCTTTCGTGCAACGCAAGACTATAGAGTTTCTCTCATGCTTTCGTGCCACGCACAACTATAAAGTGTCTCTCATGCTTTCGTGCCACACACAACTATAGAGTTGCGCATTCTTTCGTACAAAGTACAACTATAGAGTTTCTCTTATTCTTTCGTGCCACGCACAACTATAGAGTTTCTCTCATTCTTTTGTGCCACGCACTACAATAGAGTTTTTCTCATGCTTTCGTTCCACGCACAACTATAAAATTTCTCTTATTCTTTCGTGCAAAGCACAACTATAGAGTTGCTCTCATTCTTTCGTGCCACGCACAACTATACAGTTTCTCTCATGCTTTCGTGCAACGCAAGACTATAGAGTTTCTCTCATGCTTTCGTGCCACGCAACACTATAATGTTTCTCTCATGCTTTCGTGCCACACACAACTATAGAGTTTCGCATTCTTTCGTGCAAAGTACAACTATAGAGTTTCTCTTATTCTTTCGTGCCACGCACAACTATAGAGTTTCTCTCATTCTTTTGTGCCACACACTACAATAGAGTTTTTCTCATGCTTTCGTTCCACGCACAACTATAGAGTTTCTCTCATTCTTTCGTGCCATGCACAACTATAGAATTTCTCTCCTGCTTTCGTGCCACGCACTATAGAGTTTCTCATTCTTTCGTGCAAAATACAACTATACAGTTTCTCTCATTCTATCGTGCCATGCACAACTATAGAGTTTCTCTCATGCTTTCGTGCCACGCACAACTATAGATTTTCTCTCATTCGTTCGTGCCACGCAAAACTACTGAGTTTGTCTCATTCTTTCGTGCCATGCACAACTATAGAATTTCTCTCATGCTTTCGTGCCACGCACAACTATACAGTTTCTCTCATTCTTTCGTGCCAAGCACAACTATAGAGTTTCTCTCATTCTTTCGAGCCACGCACAACTATAGAATTTATCTCAGGCTTTCGTGCAACGCAAGACTATAGAGTTTCTCTCATGCTTTCGTACCACGCACAGCTATAAAGTGTCTCTCATGCTTTCGTGCCACACACAACTATAGAGTTTCGCATTCTTTCGTACATAGTAACACTGCAGAGTTTCTCTTATTCTTTCGTGCCATGCACAACTATAGAGTTTCTCTCATTCTTTTGTGCCACGCACTACAATAGAGTTTTTCTCATGCTTTCGTTCCACGCACAACTATAGAGTTTCTCTCATTCTTTCGTGCCAAGCACAACTATACAGTTTCTCTCATGCTTTCGTGCAACGCAAGACTATAGAGTTTCTCTCATGCTTTCGTGCCACGCACAACTATAAAGTTTCTCTCATGCTTTCGTGCCACACACAAATATAGAGTTTCGCATTCTTTCGTACAAAGTACAACTATAGAGTTTCTCTTATTGTTTCGTGCCACGCACAACTATAGAGTTTCTCTCATTCTTTCGTGCCACACACAACTATAGAGTTTCTCTCATTCTTTCGTGCCACACACAATTATAAAGTTTCTCTCATGCTTTCGTATCACGCACAACAATAGAGTTTGTCTCATGCTTTCGTGCCACGCACAACTATAGAGTTTCTCTCATTCTTTCGTGCCAAGCAAAACTATAGAGTTTCTCTCATTCTTTCGTGCCACGCACAAATATAGAGTTTCTCTCATTCTTTCGTGCAACGCAGAACTATAGAGTTTCTCTCATGCTTTCGTGCCACGCACAACTATAGAGTTTTTCTCATTCTTTCCTGCCACGTACAACGATAGAGTTTCTCTCATTAAATCGTGCTATACTCAATTATAGAGTTTCTCTCTTTCTTTCGTGCCACGCACAACTATAGAGTTTCTCTCATTCTTTTGTGCCACACACAACAATAGTTTTTCTCATTCTTTCGTGCCACGCACAACTATAGTTTCTCTCATGCTTTCGTGCCACGCGAGACTATAGAGTTTCTCTCATGCTTTCGTGCCACGCACAACTATAGAGTTTCTCTCATGCTTTCGTGCCATGTACAACTATAGAGTTTCTCTCATTCTTTCGTGCCACGCACAACTATAAAGTTGCTCTAATGCATTCGCGCCATTCGCAACTATAGTTTCCTTCATTCTTTCGTTTCAAGCACAATGATATAGTTTTGCCAATTCCAACGTTCCACGCGCAACTATAGAGTTTCTCTCATTCTATTGTGCTACACGGAACCATAGAGTTTCTCTCATACTTTCGTGCGACGCACAACTATAGAGTTTCTCTCATTCTTTTGTGCCACGCACAACAATAGAGTTTTTCTCATGCCTTTGTGCCACGCACAACTATAGAGTTTCTCTCATTCTTTTGTGCCACGCACTACAATAGAGTTTTTCTCATGCTTTCGTTCCATGCGCAACTATCAAGTTTCTGTCATTCTTTCGTGCCACACACAACTATAGAGTTTCTCTCATTCTTTCGTGCCACACACAACTATAGAGTTTCTCTCATTCATTCGTGCCACGCACAACTATAAATTTTCTCTCATGCTTTCGTATCACGCACAACAATAGAGTTTGTCTCATGCTTTCGTGCCACGCACAACCATAGAGTTTCTCTCATGCTTTCGTGCCACGCACAACTATAGAGTTTCTCTCATTAAATCGTGCTATACTCAACTATAGAGTTTCTCTCATTCTTTTGTGCCACGCACGACAATAGAGTTTTTCTCATGCTTTTGTGCCACGCACAACTATAGAGTTTCTCTCAATCTTTTGTGCCAAGCACAACTATAGAGTTTCTCTCATTCTTTCCAGCCATGCACAACTATAGAGTTTCCCTCATTCTTTCGTTTCAGGCACAACGATGGAGTTTCTCTCATTCTTTTGTGCCACGCACAACAATAGAGTTTTTCTCATGCTTTCGTTCCACGCACAACAATAGAGTTTGTCTTATGCTTTCGTGCCACGCACAACTATAGAGTTTCTCTCATGCTTTCGTGCCACGCACAACTATAGAGTTTCTCTCATTCCTTCGCGCCAAGCACAACTATAGAGTTTCACTCATTCTTTCGTGCCAAGCACAACTATAGAGTTTCTCTCAATAAATCGTGCTATACTCAATCATAGAGTTTCTCTCTTTCGTGCCACGCACAACTATAGAGTTTCTTTCATTCTTTTGTGCCACGCACAACAATAGAGTTTTTCTCATTCTTTCGTGCCACGCACAACTATACAGTTTCTCTCATGCTTTCGTGCCACGCAAGACTATAGAGTTTCTCTCATTATTTCGAGCCACGCTCAACTTTAGAGTTTCCCTCATGCTTTCGTATCACGCAGAACTATAGAGTTTCTCTCATTCTTTCGTGCCATACACAACTATAGAATTTCTCTCATGCTTTCGTGCAACGCAGGACTATAGAGTTTCTCTCATGCTTTCGTGCCACGCAAAACTATAAAGTGTCTCTCATGCTTTCGTGCCACACACAACTATAGAGTTTCGCATTCTTTCGTACAAAGTACTATAGAGTTTCTCTTATTCTTTCGTGCCACGCACAACTATAGAGTTTCTCTCATTCTTTTGTGCCACGCACTACAATAGAGTTTTTCTCATGCTTTCGTTCCACGCACAACTATAAAGTTTCTCTTATTCTTTCTTGCCAAGCACAACTATAGAGTTGCTCTCATTCTTTCGAGCCACGCTCAACTATAGAGTTTCTCTCATGCTTTCGTGCCACGCACAACTATACAGTTTTTCTCATTCTTTCCTGCCACGTACAACTATAGTGTTTCTCTCAATTATTCGTGCTATACTCAATTATAGAGTTTCTCTCTTTCAATCGTGCACGCACAACTATAGAGTTTCTCTCATTATTTTGTGCCACGCACAACAATAGAGTTTTTCTCATTCTTTCGTGCAAAGTACAACTATAGATTTTCTCTCATTCGTTCGTGCCACGCACAACTATAGAGTTTCTCTCATTCTTTTGTGCCACGCACTACAATAGAGTTTTTCTCATGCTTTCGTTCCACGCACAACTAAAGAGTTTCTCTCATTCTTTCGTGCCACGCACAACTATACAATTTCTCTCATGCTTTCGTGCAACGCAAGAATATAGAGTTTCTCTCATGCTTTCGTGCCACGCACAACTATGAAGTTTCTCTCATGCTTTCGTGCCGCACACAACTATAGAGTTTCGCATTCTTTCGTACAAAGTACAAGTATAGAGTTTCTCTTATTCTTTCGTGCCACGCACAAATATAGAGTTTCTCTCATTCTTTTGTGCCACACACTACAATAGAGTTTTTCTCATGCTTTCGTTCAACGCACAACTATATAGAGTTTCTCTCATTCTTTCGTGCCAAGCACAACTATAGAGTTTGTCTCATTCTTTCGTGCCACACACACCTATAGAGTTTGTCTCATTCTTTCGTGCCACGCACAACCATGAAGTTTCTCTCATGCTTTCGTATCACGCACAACAACAGAGTTTGTCTCATGCTTTCGTGCCAGGCACAACTATAGAGTTCCTTTCATGCTTTCGTGCCACGCACAACTATAGAGTTTCTCTCATTCTTACGTGCCAAGCATAACTATAGAGTTTCTCTCATCCTTTCGTGCCACGCACAAATATAGAGTTTCTCTCATGCTTCCGTGCCACGCACAACTATAGAGTTTTTCTCATTCTTTCCTGCCACGTACAACTATAGAGTTTTTCTATAAATCGTGCTATACTCAATTATAGAGTTTTTCTCTTTCTTTCGTGCCATGCACAACAATAGAGTTTTTCTCATGCTTTCGTTCCACGCACAACTATACAGTTTCTCTCATTCTTTCGTGCCAAGCACAACTATAGAGTTTCTCTCATTCTTTCGAGCCACGCACAACTATAGAATTTATCTCAGGCTTTCGTGCAACGCAAGACTATAGAGTTTCTATCATGCTTTCGTGCCACGCACAGCTGTAAAGTGTCTCTCATGCTTTCGTGCCACACACAACTATAGAGTTTCGCATTCTTTCGTACATAGTACAACTACAGAGTTTCTCTTATTCTTTCGTGCCACGCACAACTATAGAGTTTCTCTCATTCTTTTGTGCCACGCACTACAATAGAGTTTTTCTCATGCTTTCGTTCCACGCACAACTATGGAGTTTCTCTTATTCTTTCGTGCCAAGCACAACTATAGAATTGCTCTCATTCTTTCGTGCCACGCACAACTATACAGTTTCTCTCATGCTTTCGTGCCACGCACAAATATAGAATTTCTCTCATTCTTTCGTGCAACGCACAACTATAAAGTTTCTCTCATGCTTTCGTGCCACGCACAACTATAGAGTTTCTGTATTTCTTTCGTGCCACGCTCAACTATAGAGTTTCTGTCATGCTTTCGTGGCACGCAAGACCATAGAGTTTCTCTCATGCTTTCGTGCCACGCACTATAGAGTTTCTGTCATTCTTTCGTGCAAAGTAAAACTATAGATTTTCTCTCATTCTTTTGTGCCACGCACTACAATAGAGTTTTTCTCATGCTTTCGTTCCACGCACAACTATAGAGTTTTTCTCATTCTTTCGTGCCAAGCACAACTATAGAGTTTCTCTCATTCTTTCGAGCCACGCACAACTATAGAGTTTCTCTCATTCGTTTGTGCCACGCACTACACTAGAGTTTTTCTCATGCTTTCGTTCCACGCACAACTATAGAGTTTCTCTCATTGTTTCGTGCCACGCATAACTATACAGTTTCTCTCATGCTTTCGTGCAACGCAAGACTATAGAGTTTCTCTCATACTTTCGTGCCACGCACAACTATAAATTTTCTCTCATGCTTTCGTGCCACACACAACTATAGAGTTTCGCATTCTTTCGTACAAAGTACAACTATAGAGTTTCTCTTATTCTTTCGTGCCACGCACAACTATAGAGTTTTTCTATAAATCGTGCTATACTCAATTATAGAGTTTCTCTCTTTTTTTCGTGCCATGCACAACACTAGAGTTTTTCTCATTATTTCGTGCCACGCACAACTATACAGTTTCTCTCATGCTTTCGTGCCACGCAAGACTATAGAGTTTCTCTCATTCTTTCGAGCCACGCTCAACTTTAGAGTTTCTCTCAGGCTTTCGTGCCACGCACAACTATTGAGTTTCTCTCATTCTTTCGTGCCACACACAACTATAGAGTTTCTCTCATTCTTTCGTGCCACGCACAACTATAAAGTTTCTCTCTTGCTTTCGTATCACGCACAACAATAGAGTTTGTCTCACGCTTTCGTGCCACGCACAACTATAGAGTTTCTCTCATGCTTTCGTGCCACGCACAACTATAGAGTTTCTCTCATTCTTTCGTGCCAAGCACAACTAGAGTTTCTCTCATTCTTTCGAGCCACGCTCAACTTTAGAGTTTCTCTCAGGCTTTCGTGCCACGCACAACTATAGAGTTTCTCTCATTCTTTCGTGCCACACACAACCATAGAGTTTCTCTCATTCTTTCGTGCCACGCACAACTATAAAGTTTCTCTCATGCTTTCGTATCACGCACAACAATAGAGTTTGTCTCACGCTTTCGTGCCACGCACAACTATAGAGTTTCTCTCATGCTTTCGTGCCACGCACAACTATAGAGTTTCTCTCATTCTTTCCTGCCAAGCACAACTATAGAGTTTCTCTCATTCTTTCGAGCCACGCTCAACTTTTGAGTTTCTCTCAGGCTTTCGTGCCACGCACAACTATAGAGTTTCTCTCATTCTTTCGTGCCACACACAACTATAGAGTTTCTCTCATTCTTTCGTGCCACGCACAACTATAAAGTTTCTATCATGCTTTTGTATCACGCACAACAATAGAGTTTGTCTCACGCTTTCGTGCCACGCACAACTATAGAGTTTCTCTCATGCTTTCGTGCCACGGACAACTATAGAGTTTCTCTCATTCTTTCGTGCCAAGCACAACTAGAGTTTCTCTCATTCTTTCGAGCCACGCTCAACTTTAGAGTTTCTCTCAGGCTTTCGTGCCACGCACAACTGTAGAGTTTCTCTCATTCTTTCGTGCCACACACAACTATAGAGTTTCTGTCATTCTTTCGTGCCACACACAACTATAAAGTTTCTCTCATGCTTTCGTATCACGCACAACAATAGAGTTTGTCTCACGCTTTCGTGCCACGCACAACTATAGAGTTTCTCTCATGCTTTCGTGCCACGCACAACTATAGAGTTTCTCTCATTCTTTCGTGCCAAGCACAACTATAGAGTTTCTCTCATTCTTTCGAGCCACGCTCAACTTTAGAGTTTCCCTCAGGCTTTCGTGCCACGCACAACTATAGAGTTTCTCTCATTCTTTCGTGCCACACACAACTATAGAGTTTCTCTCATTCTTTCGTGCCACGCACAACTATAAAGTTTCTCTCATGCTTTTGTATCACGCACAACAATAGAGTTTGTCTCACGCTTTCGTGCCACGCACAACTATAGAGTTTCTCTCATGCTTTCGTGCCACGCACAACTATAGAGTTTCTCTCATTCTTTCGTGCCAAGCGCAACTATAGAGTTTCTCTCATTCTTTCGTGCCACGCACAAATATGGAGTTTCTCTCATGCTTTCGTGCCAAGCACAACTATAGAGTTTCTCTCATGCTTTCGTGCCACGCACTATAGAGTTTCTGTCATTCTTTCGTGTAAAGTACAACTATAGATTTTCTCTCATTCTTCTGTGCCACGCACTACATTAGAGTTTTTCTCATGCTTTCGTTCCACGCACAACTATAGAGTTTTTCTCATTCTTTCGTGCCATGCACAACTATAGAGTTTCTCTCATTCTTTCAAGCCACGCTCAACTTTAGTTTCTCTCAGGCTTTCGTGCCACGCACAACTATAGAGTTTCTCTCATTCTATCGTGCCAAGCACAACTATAGAGTTTCTCTCATTCTTTCGTGCCAAGCACAACTATAGAGTGTCTCTCATTCTTTCGTGCCACGCACAAATATAGAGTTTCTCTCATGCTTTCGTTCCAAGCACAACTATAGAGTTTCTCTCATGCTTTCGTGCCACGCACTATAGAGTTTCTGTCATTCTTTCGTGCAAAGTACAACTATAGATTTTCTCTCATTCTTTTGTGCCACGCACTACAATAGAGTTTTTCTCATGCTTTCGTTCCACGCACAACTATAGAGTTTTTCTCATTCTTTCGTGCCATGCACAACTACAGAGTTTCTCTCATTCTTTCAAGCCACGCTCAACTTTACAGTTTCTCTCAGGCTTTCGTGCCACGCACAACTAAAGAGTTTCTCCTATTCTTTCGTGCCAAGCACAACTATAGAGTTTCTCTCATTCTTTCGTGCCACGCACAACTATAGAGTTTCTCTCATTCTTTCGTGCCACGCACAACTATAAAGTTTCTCTCATGCTTTCGTATCACGCACAACAATGGAGTTTGTCTAATGCTTTCGTGCCAGGCACAACTATAGAGTTTCTCTCATGCTTTCGTGCCACGCACAACTATAGAGTTTCTCTCATTCTTACGTGCCAAGCACAACTATAGAGTTTCTCTCATTCTTTCGTGCCACGCACAAATATAGAGTTTCTGTCATTCTTTAGTGCCAAGCACAACTTTAGAGTTTCCCTCATTCAATCGTGCTATACTCAATTATAGAGTTTCTCTCTTTCTTTCGTGCCACGCACAACTATAGAGTTTCTCTCATTCATTTGTGCCACCCACAACAATAGAGTTTTTCTCATTCTTTCGTGCCACGCACAACTATACAGTTTCTCTCATGCTTTCGTGCCACGCAAGACTATAGAGTTTCTCTCATGCTTTCGTGCCATGTACAACTATAGAGTTTCTCTCATGCTTTCGTGCCACGCACTATAGAGTTTCTCATTCTTTCGTGCAAAGTACAACTATAGAGTTTCTCTCATTCTTTCGTGCCATGCACAACTATAGAGTTTCTCTCATGCTTTCGTGCCACGCACAACTATAGATTTTCTCTCATTCGTTCGTGCCACGCGCAACTATTGGGTTTCTCATTCTTTCGTGCCATGCACAACTATAGAATTTCTCTCATGCTTTCGTGCCACGCACAACTATAGAGTTTCTCTCATTCTTTCGTGCCAAGCACAACTATAGAGCTTCTCTCATTCTTTCGAGCCACGCACAACTATAGAATTTATCTCAGGCTTTCGTGCAACGCAAGACTATAGAGTTTCTCTCATGTTTTCGTGCGACGCACAACTATAAAGTGTCTCTCATGCTTTCGTGCCACACACAACTATAGAGTTTCGCATTCTTTCGTACAAAGTACAACTATAGAGTTTCTCTCATTCTTTCGAGCCACGCTCAACTTTAGAGTTTCTCTCAGGCTTTCGTGCCACGCACAACTATAGAGTTTCTCTCATTCTTTCGTGCCAAACACAACTATAGAGTTTCTCTCATTCTTTCGTGCCACGCACAACTATAAAGTTTCTCTCATACTTTCGTATCACGCACAACAATAGAGTTTGTCTCACGCTTTCGTGCCACGCACAACTATAGAGTTTCTCTCATGCTTTCGTGCCACGCACAACTATAGAGTTTCTCTCATTCTTTCGTGCCAAGTACAACTATAGAGTTTCTCTCATTCTTTCATGCCACGCACAAATATAGAGTTTCTCTCATTCTTTCGTGCCACACACAACTATAGAGTTTCTCTCATTCTTTCGTGCCACGCACAACTATAAAGTTTCTCTCTTGCTTTCGTATCACGCACAACAATAGAGTTTGTTTCACGCTTTCGTGCCACGCACAACTATAGAGTTTCTCTCATGCTTTCGTGCCACGCACAACTATAGAGTGTCTCTCATTCTTTCGTGCCAAGCACAACTAGAGTTTCTCTCATTCTTTCGAGCCACGCTCAACTTTAGAGTTTCTCTCAGGCTTTCGTGCCACGCACAACTATAGAGTTTCTCTCATTCTTTCGTGCCACACACAACTATAGAGTTTCTCTCATTCCTTCGTGCCACGCACAACTCTAAAGTTTCTCTCATGCTTTCGTATCACGCACAACAATAGAGTTTGTCTCACGCTTTCGTGCCACGCACAACTATAGAGTTTCTCTCATGCTTTCGTGCCACGCACAACTATAGAGTTTCTCTCATTCTTTCGTGCCAAGCACAACTATAGAGTTTCTCTCATTCTTTCGTGCCACGCACAAATGTAGAGTTTCTCTCATTCTTTCGTGCAACGCACAACTATAGAGTTTCTCTCATACTTTCGTGCCACGCTCAACTTTAGAGTTCCTCTCAGGCTTTCGTGCCACGCACAACTATAGAGTTTCTCTCATTCTTTCGTGCCACACGCAACTATAGAGTTTCTCTCATTCTTTCGTGCCACGCACAACTATAAGGTTTCTCTCATGCTTTCGTATCACGCACAACAAAAGAGTTTGTCTCACGCTTTCGTGCCACGCACAACTATAGAGTTTCTCTCATGCTTTCGTGCCACGAACAACTATAGATTTTCTCTCATTCGTTCGTGCCACGCGCAACTATTGGGTTTCTCATTCTTTCGTGCCATGCACAACTATAGAATTTCTCTCATGCTTTCGTGCCCCGCACAACTATAGAGTTTCTCTCATTCTTTCGTGCCAAGCACAACTATAGAGCTTCTCTCATTCTTTCGAGCCACGCACAACTATAGAATTTATCTCAGGCTTTCGTGCAACGCAAGACTATATAGTTTCTCTCATGCTTTCGTGCGACGCACAACTATAAAGTGTCTCTCATGCTTTCGTGCCACACACAACTATAGAGTTTCGCATTCTTTCGTACAAAGTACAACTATAGTGTTTCTCTCATTCTTTCGAGCCACGCTCAACTTTAGAGTTTCTCTCAGGCTTTCGTGCCACGCACAACCATAGAGTTTCTCTCATTCTTTCGTGCCACACACAACTATAGAGTTTCTCTCATTCTTTCGTGCCACGCACAACTATAAAGTTTCTCTCATACTTTCGTATCACGCACAACAATAGAGTTTGTCTCACGCTTTCGTGCCACGCACAACTATAGAGTTTCTCTCATTCTTTTGTGCCACGCACAACTATAAAGTTTCTCTCATGCTTTCGTTCCACGCACAACTATAGAGTTTCTCTCATTCTTTCGTGCCAAGCACAACTATAGAGTTGCTCTCATACTATCGAGCCACGCTCAACTATAGAGTTTCTCTCATGCTTTCGTGCCACGCACAACTATACAGTTTTTCTCATTCTTTCGTGCCATGCACAACACTAGAGTTTTTCCCATTATTTCGTGCCACGCACAACTATACAGTTTCTCTCATGCTTTCGTGCCACGCAAGACTATAGAGTTTCTCTCATTCTTTCGAGCCACGCTCAACTTTAGAGTTTCTCTCAGGCTTTCGTGCCACGCACAACTATTGAGTTTCTCTCATTCTTTCGTGCCACACACAACTATAGAGTTTCTCTCATTCTTTCGTGCCACGCACAACTATAAAGTTTCTCTCTTGCTTTCGTATCACGCACAACAATAGAGTTTGTCTCACGCTTTCGTGCCACGCACAACTATAGAGTTTCTCTCATGCTTTCGTGCCACGCACAACTATAGAGTTTCTCTCATTCTTTCGTGCCAAGCACAACTAGAGTTTCTCTCATTCTTTCGAGCCACGCTCAACTTTAGAGTTTCTCTCAGGCTTTCGTGCCACGCACAACTATAGAGTTTCTCTCATTCTTTCGTGCCACACACAACTATAGAGTTTCTCTCATTCTTTCGTGCCACGCACAACTATAAAGTTTCTGTCATGCGTTCGTATCACGCACAACAATAGAGTTTGTCTCACGCTTTCGTGCCACGCACAACTATAGAGTTTCTCTCATGCTTGCGTGCCACGCACAACTATAGAGTTTCTCTCATTCTTTCGTGCCAAGCACAACTATAGAGTTTCTCTCATTCTTTCGAGCCACGCTCAACTTTTGAGTTTCTCTCAGGCTTTCGTGCCACGCACAACTATAGAGTTTCTCTCATTCTTTCGTGCCACACACAACTATAGAGTTTCTCTCATTCTTTCGTGCCACGCACAACTATAAAGTTTCTATCATGCTTTTGTATCACGCACAACAATAGAGTTTGTCTCACGCTTTCGTGCCACGCACAACTATAGACTTTCTCTCATGCTTTCGTGCCACGCACAACTATAGAGTTTCTCTCATTCTTTCGTGCCAAGCACAACTAGAGTTTCTCTCATTCTTTCGAGCCACGCTCAACTTTAGAGTTTCTCTCAGGCTTTCGTGCCACGCACAACTATAGAGTTTCTCTCATTCTTTCGTGCCACACACAACTATAGAGTTTCTCTCATTCTTTCGTGCCACGCACAACTATAAAGTTTCTCTCATGCTTTCGTATCACGCACAACAATAGAGTTTGTCTCACGCTTTCGTGCCACGCACAACTATAGAGTTTCTCTCATGCTTTCGTGCCACGCACAACTATAGAGTTTCTCTCATTCTTTCGTGCCAAGCACAACTAGAGTTTCTCTCATTCTTTCGAGCCACGCTCAACTTTAGAGTTTCTCTCAGGCTTTCGTGCCACGCACAACTATAGAGTTTCTCTCATTCTTTCATGCCACACACAACTATAGAGTTTCTCTCATTCTTTCGTGCCACGCACAACTATAAAGTTTCTCTCATGCTTTCGTGCCACGCACAACTATAGAGTTTCTCTCATTCTTTCGTGCCAAGCGCAACTATAGAGTTTCTCTCATTCTTTCGTGCCACGCACAAATATAGAGTTTCTCTCATGCTTTCGTGCCAAGCACAACTATAGAGTTTCTCTCATGCTTCCGTGCCACGCACTATAGAGTTGCTGTCATTCTTTCGTGCAAAGTACAACTATAGATTTTCTCTCATTCTTTTGTGCCACGCACTACAATAGAGTTTTTCTCATGCTTTCGTTCCACGCACAACTATAGAGCTTTTCTCATTCTTTCGTGCCATGCACAACTATAGAGTTTCTCTCATTCTTTCAAGCCACGCTCAACTTTACAGTTTCTCTCAGGCTTTCGTGCTACGCACAACTATAGAGTTTCTCCCATTCTTTCGTGCCAAGCACAACTATACAGTTTCTCTCATTCTTTCGTGCCACACACAACTATAGAGTTTCTCTCATTCTTTCGTGCCACGCACAACTATAAAGTTTCTCTCATGCTTTCGTATCACGCACAACAATGGAGTTTGTCTCATGCTTTTGTGCCAGGCACAACTATAGAGTTTCTCTCGTGCTTTCGTGCCACGCACAACTATAGAGTTTCTCTCATTCTTACGTGCCAAGCACAACTATAGAGTTTCTCTCATTCTTTCGTGCCACGCACAAATATAGAGTTTCTGTCATTCTTTCGTGCCAAGCACAACTATAGAGTTTCTCTCATTCAATCATGCTATACTCAATTATAGAGTTTCTCTCTTTCTTTCGTGCCGCGCACAACTATAGAGTTTCTCTCATTCTTTTGTGCCACCCACAACAATAGAGTTTTTCTCATTCTTTCGTGCCACGCACAACTATGCAGTTTCTCTCATGCTTTCGTGCCACGCAAGACTATAGAGTTTCTCTCATGCTTTCGTGCCACGCACAACTATAGAGTTTCTCTCATTCTTTCGAGCCACGCTCAACTTTAGAGTTTCTCTCAGGCTTTCGTGCCACGCACAACTATAGAGTTTCTCTCATTCTTTCGTGCCACACACAACTATAGAGTTTCTCTCATTCTTTCGTGCCACGCACAACTATAAGGTTTCTCTCATGCTTTCGTATCACGCACAACAAAAGAGTTTGTCTCACGCTTTCGTGCCACGCACAACTATAGAGTTTCTCTCATGCTTTCGTGCCACGCACAACTCTAGAGTTTCTCTCATTCTTTCGTGCCAAGCACAACTATAGAGTTTCTCTCATGCTTTCGTGCCAAGCACAACTATAGAGTTTCTCTCATGCTTTCGTGCCACGCACTATAGAGTTTCTGTCATTCTTTCGTGTAAAGTACAACTATAGATTTTCTCTCATTCTTCTGTGCCACGCACTACAATAGAGTTTTTCTCATGCTTTCGTTCCACGCACAACTATAGAGTTTTTCTCATTCTTTCGTGCCATGCACAACTATAGAGTTTCTCTCATTCTTTCAAGCCACGCTCAACTTTAGTTTCTCTCAGGCTTTCGTGCCACGCACAACTATAGAGTTTCTCTCATTCTATCGTGCCAAGCACAACTATAGAGTTTCTCTCATTCTTTCGTGCCAACCACAACTATAGAGTGTCTCTCATTCTTTCGTGCCACGCACAAATATAGAGTTTCTCTCATGCTTTCGTGCCAAGCACAACTATAGAGTTTCTCTCATGCTTTCGTGCCACGCACTATAGAGTTTCTGTCATTCTTTCGTGCAAAGTACAACTATAGATTTTCTCTCATTCTATTGTGCCACGCACTACAATAGAGTTTTTCTCATGCTTTCGCTCCACGCACAACTATAGAGTTTTTCTCATTCTTTCGTGCCATGCACAACTACAGAGTTTCTCTCATTCTTTCAAGCCACGCTCAACTTTACAGTTTCTCTCAGGCTTTCGTGCCACGCACAACTGAAGAGTTTCTCCCATTCTTTCGTGCCAAGCACAACTATAGAGTTTCTCTCATTCTTTCGTGCCACGCACAACTATAGAGTTTCTCTCATTCTTTCGTGCCACGCACAACTATAAAGTTTCTCTCATGCTTTCGTATCACGCACAACAATGGAGTTTGTCTCATGCTTTCGTGCCAGGCACAACTATAGAGTTTCTCTCATGCTTTCGTGCCACGCACAACTATAGAGTTTCTCTCATTCTTACGTGCCAAGCACAACTATAGAGTTTCTCTCATTCTTTCGTGCCACGCACAAATATAGAGTTTCTGTCATTCTTTCGTGCCAAGCACAACTATAGAGTTTCCCTCATTCAATCGTGCTATACTCAATTATAGAGTTTCTCTCTTTCTTTCGTGCCACGCACAACTATAGAGTTTCTCTCATTCATTTGTGCCACCCACAACAATAGAGTTTTTCTCATTCTTTCGTGCCACGCACAACTATACAGATTCTCTCATGCTTTCGTGCCACGCAAGACTATAGAGTTTCTCTCATGCTTTCGTGCCATGCACAACTATAGAGTTTCTCTCATGCTTTCGTGCCACGCACTATAGAGTTTCTCATTCTTTCGTGCAAAGTACAACTATAGAGTTTCTCTCATTCTTTCGTGCCATGCACAACTATAGAGTTTCTCTCATGCTTTCGTGCCACGCACAACTATAGATTTTCTCTCATTCGTTCGTGCCACGCGCAACTATTGGGTTTCTCATTCTTTCGTGCCATGCACAACTATAGAATTTCTCTCATGCTTTCGTGCCACGCACAACTATAGAGTTTCTCTCATTCTTTCGTGCCAAGCACAACTATAGAGCTTCTCTCATTCTTTCGAGCCACGCACAACTATAGAATTTATCTCAGGCTTTCGTGCAACGCAAGACTATAGAGTTTCTCTCATGCTTTCGTGCGACGCACAACTATAAAGTGTCTCTCATGCTTTCGTGCCACACACAACTATAGAGTTTCGCATTCTTTCGTACAAAGTACAACTATAGAGTTTCTCTCATTCTTTCGAGCCACGCTCAACTTTAGAGTTTCTCTCAGGCTTTCGTGCCACGCACAACTATAGAGTTTCTCTCATTCTTTCGTGCCACACACAACTATAGAGTTTCTCTCATTCTTTCGTGCCACGCACAACTATAAAGTTTCTCTCATACTTTCGTATCACGCACAACAATAGAGTTTGTCTCACGCTTTCGTGCCACGCACAACAATAGAGTTTCTCTCATGCTTTCGTGCCACGCACAACTATAGAGTTTCTCTCATTCTTTCGTGCCAAGCACAACTATCGAGTTTCTCTCATTCTTTCATGCCACGCACAAATATAGAGTTTCTCTCATTCTTTCGTGCCACACACAACTATAGAGTTTCTCTCATTCTTTCGTGCCACGCACAACTATAAAGTTTCTCTCTTGCTTTCGTATCACGCACAACAATAGAGTTTGTCTCATTCTTTCGTGCCACGCACAAATATAGAGTTTCTCTCATTCTTTCGTGCAACGCACAACTATAGAGTTTCTCTCATACTTTCGTGCCACGCTCAACTTTAGAGTTTCTCTCAGGCTTTCGTGCCACGCACAACTATAGAGTTTCTCTCATTCTTTCGTGCCACACGCAACTATAGAGTTTCTCTCATTCTTTCGTGCCACGCACAACTATAAGGTTTCTCTCATGCTTTCGTATCACGCACAACAAAAGAGTTTGTCTCACGCTTTCGTGCCACGCACAACTATAGAGTTTCTCTCATGCTTTCGTGCCACGAACAACTATAGATTTTCTCTCATTCGTTCGTGCCACGCGCAACTATTGGGTTTTTCATTCTTTCGTGCCATTCACAACTATAGAATTTCTCTCATGCTTTCGTGCCCCGCACAACTATAGAGTTTCTCTCGATCTTTCGTGCCAAGCACAACTATAGAGCTTCTCTCATTCTTTCGAGCCACGCACAACTATAGAATTTATCTCAGGCTTTCGTGCAACGCAAGACTATAGAGTTTCTCTCATGCTTTCGTGCGACGCACAACTATAAAGTGTCTCTCATGCTTTCGTGCCACACACAACTATAGAGTTTCGCATTCTTTCGTACAAAGTACAACTATAGAGTTTCTCTCATTCTTTCGAGCCACGCTCAACTTTAGAGTTTCTCTCATGCTTTCGTGCCACGCACAACTATAGAGTTTCTCTCATTCTTTCGTGCCAAGCACAACTATAGAGTTTCTCTAATTCTTTCGTGCCACGCACAAATATAGAGTTTCTCTCATTCTTTCGTGCAACGCACAACTATAGAGTTTCTCTCATACTTTCGTGCCACGCTCAACTTTAGAGTTTCTCTCAGGCTTTCGTGCCACGCACAACTATAGAGTTTCTCTCATTCTTTCGTGCCACACACAACTATAGAGTTTCTCTCATTCTTTCGTGCCACGCACAAATATAAGGTTTCTCTCATGCTTTCGTATCACGCACAACAAAAGAGTTTGTCTCACGCTTTCGTGCCACGCACAACTATAGAGTTTCTCTCATGCTTTCGTGCCACGCACAACTCTAGAGTTTCTCTCATTCTTTCGTGCCAAGCACAACTATAGAGTTTCTCTCATGCTTTCGTGCCAAGCACAACTATAGAGTTTCTCTCATGCTTTCGTGCCACGCACTATAGAGTTTCTGTCATTCTTTCGTGTAAAGTACAACTATAGATTTTCTCTCATTCTTCTGTGCCACGCACTACAATAGAGTTTTTCTCATGCTTTCGTTCCACGCACAACTATAGAGTTTTTCTCATTCTTTCGTGCCATGCACAACTATAGAGTTTCTCTCATTCTTTCAAGCCACGCTCAACTTTAGTTTCTCTCAGGCTTTCGTGCCACGCACAACTATAGAGTTTCTCTCATTCTATCGTGCCAAGCACAACTATAGAGTTTCTCTCATTCTTTCGTGCCAACCACAACTATAGAGTGTCTCTCATTCTTTCGTGCCACGCACAAATATAGAGTTTCTCTCATGCTTTCGTGCCAAGCACAACTATAGAGTTTCTCTCATGCTTTCGTGCCACGCACTATAGAGTTTCTGTCATTCTTTCGTGCAAAGTACAACTATAGATTTTCTCTCATTCTATTGTGCCACGCACTACAATAGAGTTTTTCTCATGCTTTCGCTCCACGCACAACTATAGAGTTTTTCTCATTCTTTCGTGCCATGCACAACTACAGAGTTTCTCTCATTCTTTCAAGCCACGCTCAACTTTACAGTTTCTCTCAGGCTTTCGTGCCACGCACAACTGAAGAGTTTCTCCCATTCTTTCGTGCCAAGCACAACTATAGAGTTTCTCTCATTCTTTCGTGCCACGCACAACTATAGAGTTTCTCTCATTCTTTCGTGCCACGCACAACTATAAAGTTTCTCTCATGCTTTCGTATCACGCACAACAATGGAGTTTGTCTCATGCTTTCGTGCCAGGCACAACTATAGAGTTTCTCTCATGCTTTCGTGCCACGCACAACTATAGAGTTTCTCTCATTCTTACGTGCCAAGCACAACTATAGAGTTTCTCTCATTCTTTCGTGCCACGCACAAATATAGAGTTTCTGTCATTCTTTCGTGCCAAGCACAACTATAGAGTTTCCCTCATTCAATCGTGCTATACTCAATTATAGAGTTTCTCTCTTTCTTTCGTGCCACGCACAACTATAGAGTTTCTCTCATTCATTTGTGCCACCCACAACAATAGAGTTTTTCTCATTCTTTCGTGCCACGCACAACTATACAGATTCTCTCATGCTTTCGTGCCACGCAAGACTATAGAGTTTCTCTCATGCTTTCGTGCCATGCACAACTATAGAGTTTCTCTCATGCTTTCGTGCCACGCACTATAGAGTTTCTCATTCTTTCGTGCAAAGTACAACTATAGAGTTTTTCTCATTCTTTCGTGCCATGCACAACTATAGAGTTTCTCTCATGCTTTCGTGCCACGCACAACTATAGAGTTTCTCTCATTCTTTCGTGCCAAGCACAACTATCGAGTTTCTCTCATTCTTTCATGCCACGCACAAATATAGAGTTTCTCTCATTCTTTCGTGCCACACACAACTATAGAGTTTCTCTCATTCTTTCGTGCCACGCACAACTATAAAGTTTCTCTCTTGCTTTCGTATCACGCACAACAATAGAGTTTGTCTCATTCTTTCGTGCCACGCACAAATATAGAGTTTCTCTCATTCTTTCGTGCAACGCACAACTATAGAGTTTCTCTCATACTTTCGTGCCACGCTCAACTTTAGAGTTTCTCTCAGGCTTTCGTGCCACGCACAACTATAGAGTTTCTCTCATTCTTTCGTGCCACACGCAACTATAGAGTTTCTCTCATTCTTTCGTGCCACGCACAACTATAAGGTTTCTCTCATGCTTTCGTATCACGCACAACAAAAGAGTTTGTCTCACGCTTTCGTGCCACGCACAACTATAGAGTTTCTCTCATGCTTTCGTGCCACGAACAACTATAGATTTTCTCTCATTCGTTCGTGCCACGCGCAACTATTGGGTTTCTCATTCTTTCGTGCCATTCACAACTATAGAATTTCTCTCATGCTTTCGTGCCCCGCACAACTATAGAGTTTCTCTCATTCTTTCGTGCCAAGCACAACTATAGAGCTTCTCTCATTCTTTCGAGCCACGCACAACTATAGAATTTATCTCAGGCTTTCGTGCAACGCAAGACTATAGAGTTTCTCTCATGCTTTCGTGCGACGCACAACTATAAAGTGTCTCTCATGCTTTCGTGCCACACACAACTATAGAGTTTCGCATTCTTTCGTACAAAGTACAACTATAGAGTTTCTCTCATTCTTTCGAGCCACGCTCAACTTTAGAGTTTCTCTCAGGCTTTCGTGCCACGCACAACTATAGAGTTTCTCTCATTCTTTCGTGCCACACACAACTATAGAGTTTCTCTCATTCTTTCGTGCCACGCACAACTATAAAGTTTCTCTCATACTTTCGTATCACGCACAACAATAGAGTTTGTCTCACGCTTTCGTGCCACGCACAACTATAGAGTTTCTCTCATGCTTTCGTGCCACGCACAACTATAGAGTTTCTCTCATTCTTTCGTGCCAAGCACAACTATAGAGTTTCTCTCATTCTTTCATGCCACGCACAAATATAGAGTTTCTCTCATTCTTTCGTACCACACACAACTATAGAGTTTCTCTCATTCTTTCGTGCCACGCACAACTATAAAGTTTCTCTCTTGCTTTCGTATCACGCACAACAATAGAGTTTGTCTCACGCTTTCGAGCCACGCACAACTATAGAGTTTCTCTCATGCTTTCGTGCCACGCACAACTATAGAGTTTCTCTCATTCTTTCGTGCCAAGCACAACTAGAGTTTCTCTCATTCTTTCGAGCCACGCTCAACTTTAGAGTTTCTCTCAGGCTTTCGTGCCACGCACAACTATAGAGTTTCTCTCATTCTTTCGTGCCACACACAACTATAGAGTTTCTCTCATTCTTTCGTGCCACGCACAACTATAAAGTTTCTCTCATGCTTTCGTATCACGCACAACAATAGAGTTCGTCTCACGCTTTCTTGCCACGCACAACTATAGAGTTTCTCTCATTCTATCGTGCCAAGCACAACTATAGAGTTTCTCTCATTCTTTCGTGCCAAGCACAACTATGGAGTGTCTCTCATTCTTTCGTGCCACGCACAAATATAGAGTTTCTCTCATGCTTTCGTGCCAACCACAACTATAGAGTTTCTCTCATGCTTTCGTGCCACGCACTATAGAGTTTCTGTCATTCTTTCGTGCAAAGTACAACTATAGATTTTCTCTCATTCTTTTGTGCCACGCACTACAATAGAGTTTTTCTCATGCTTTCGTTCCACGCACAACTATAGAGTTTTTCTCATTCTTTCGTGCCATGCACAACTACAGAGTTTCTCTCATTCTTTCAAGCCACGCTCAAATTTACAGTTTCTCTCAGGCTTTCGTGCCACGCACAACTAAAGAGTTTCTCCCATTCTTTCGTGCCAAACACAACTATAGAGTTTATCTCATTCTTTCGTGCCACGCACAACTATAGAGTTTCTCTCATTCTTTCGTGCCACGCACAACTATAAAGTTTCTCTCATGCTTTCGTATCACGCACAACAATGGAGTTTGTCTCATGCTTTCGTGCCAGGCACAACTATAGAGTTTCTCTCATGCTTTCGTGCACACGCACAACTATAGAGTTTCTCTCATTCTTACGTGCCAAGCACAACTATAGAGTTTCTCTCATTCTTTCGTGCCACGCACAAATATAGAGTTTCTGTCATTCTTTCGTGCCAAGCACAACTATAGAGTTTCCCTCATTCAATCGTGCTATACTCAATTATAGAGTTTCTCTCTTTCTTTCGTGCCACGCACAACTATAGAGTTTCTCTCATTCATTTGTGCCACCCACAACAATAGAGTTTTTCTCATTCTTTCGTGCCACGCAAAACTATACAGTTTCTCTCATGCTTTCGTGCCACGCAAGACTATAGAGTTTCTCTCATGCTTTCGTGCCACGCACAACTATATAGTTTCTCTCATGCTTTCGTGCCACGCACAACTATAGAGTTTCTCTCGTGCTTTCGTGCAAAGTACAACTATAGAGTTTCTCTCATTCTTTCGTGCCATGCACAACTATAGAGTTTCTCTCTTTCTTTCGTGCCACGCACAACTATAGAGTTTCTCTCATTCATTTGTGCCACCCACAACAATAGAGTTTTTCTCATTCTTTCGTGCCACGCACAACTATACAGTTTCTCTCATGCTTTCGTGCCACGCAAGACTATAGAGTTTCTCTCATGCTTTCGTGCCATGCACAACTATAGAGTTTCTCTCATGCTTTCGTGCCACGCACTATAGAGTTTCTCATTCTTTCGTGCAAAGTACAACTATAGAGTTTCTCTCATTCTTTCGTGCCATGCACAACTATAGAGTTTCTCTCATGCTTTCGTGCCACGCACAACTATAGATTTTCTCTCATTCGTTCGTGCCACGCGCAACTATTGGGTTTCTCATTCTTTCGTGCCATTCACAACTATAGAATTTCTCTCATGCTTTCCTGCCACGCACAACTATAGAGTTTCTCTCATTCTTTCGTGCCAAGCACAACTATAGAGCTTCTCTCATTCTTTCGAGCCACGCACAACTATAGAATTTATCTCAGGCTTTCGTGCAATGCAAGACTATAGAGTTTCTCTCATGCTTTCGTGCGACGCACAACTATAAAGTGTCTCTCATGCTTTCGTGCCACACACAACTATAGAGTTTCGCATTCTTTCGTACAAAGTACAACTATAGAGTTTCTCTCATACTTTCGAGCCACGCTCAACTTTAGAGTTTCTCTCAGGCTTTCGTGCCACGCACAACTATAGAGTTTCTCTCATTCTTTCGTGCCACGCACAACTATAAAGTTTCTCTCATACTTTCGTATCACGCACAACAATAGAGTTTGTCTCACGCTTTCGTGCCACGCACAACTATAGAGTTTCTCTCATGCTTTCGTGCCACGCACAACTATAGAGTTTCTCTCATTCTTTCGTGCCAAGCACAACTATCGAGTTTCTCTCATTCTTTCATGCCACGCACAAATATAGAGTTTCTCTCATTCTTTCGTGCCACACACAACTATAGAGTTTCTCTCATTCTTTCGTGCCACGCACAACTATAAAGTTTCTCTCTTGCTTTCGTATCACGCACAACAATAGAGTTTGTCTCATTCTTTCGTGCCACGCACAAATATAGAGTTTCTCTCATTCTTTCGTGCAACGCACAACTATAGAGTTTCTCTCATACTTTCGTGCCACGCTCAACTTTAGAGTTTCTCTCAGGCTTTCGTGCCACGCACAACTATAGAGTTTCTCTCATTCTTTCGTGCCACACGCAACTATAGAGTTTCTCTCATTCTTTCGTGCCACGCACAACTATAAGGTTTCTCTCATGCTTTCGTATCACGCACAACAAAAGAGTTTGTCTCACGCTTTCGTGCCACGCACAACTATAGAGTTTCTCTCATGCTTTCGTGCCACGAACAACTATAGATTTTCTCTCATTCGTTCGTGCCACGCGCAACTATTGGGTTTCTCATTCTTTCGTGCCATTCACAACTATAGAATTTCTCTCATGCTTTCGTGCCCCGCACAACTATAGAGTTTCTCTCATTCTTTCGTGCCAAGCACAACTATAGAGCTTCTCTCATTCTTTCGAGCCACGCACAACTATAGAATTTATCTCAGGCTTTCGTGCAACGCAAGACTATAGAGTTTCTCTCATGCTTTCGTGCGACGCACAACTATAAAGTGTCTCTCATGCTTTCGTGCCACACACAACTATAGAGTTTCGCATTCTTTCGTACAAAGTACAACTATAGAGTTTCTCTCATTCTTTCGAGCCACGCTCAACTTTAGAGTTTCTCTCAGGCTTGCGTGCCACGCACAACTATAGAGTTTCTCTCATTCATTCGGGCCACACACAACTATAGAGTTTCTCTCATTCTTTCGTGCCACGCACAACTATAAAGTTTCTCTCATACTTTCGTATCACGCACAACAATAGAGTTTGTCTCACGCTTTCGTGCCACGCACAACTATAGAGTTTCTCTCATTCTTTCGAGCCACGCTCAACTTTAGAGTTTCTCTCAGGCTTGCGTGCCACGCACAACTATAGAGTTTCTCTCATTCATTCGGGCCACACACAACTATAGAGTTTCTCTCATTCTTTCGTGCCACGCACAACTATAAAGTTTCTCTCATACTTTCGTATCACGCACAACAATAGAGTTTGTCTCACGCTTTCGTGCCACGCACAACTATAGAGTTTCTCTCATGCTTTCGTGCCACGCACAACTATAGAGTTTCTCTCATTCTTTCGTGCCAAGCACAACTATAGAGTTTCTCTCATTCTTTCATGCCACGCACAAATATAGAGTTTCTCTCATTCTTTCGTGCCACACACAACTATAGAGTTTCTCTCATTCTTTCGTGCCACGCACAACTATAAAGTTTCTCTCTTGCTTTCGTATCACGCACAACAATAGAGTTTGTCTCACGCTTTCGTGCCACGCACAACTATAGAGTTTCTCTCTTGCTTTCGTGCCACGCACAACTATAGAGTTTCTCTCATTCTTTCGTGCCAAGCACAACTATAGAGTTTCTCTCATTCTTTCATGCCACGCACAAATATAGAGTTTCTCTCATTCTTTCGTGCCACACACAACTATAGAGTTTCTCTCATTCTTTCGTGCCACGCACAACTATAAAGTTTCTCTCTTGCTTTCGCGCCACGCACAACTATAGAGTTTCTCTCATTCTTTCGTGCCACACACAACTATAGAGTTTCTCTCATTCTTTCGTGCCACGCACAACTATAGAGTTTCTCTCATTCTTTCGTGCCACGCACAACTATAAAGTTTCTCTCATGCTTTCGTATCACGCACAACAATGGAGTTTGTCTCATGCTTTTGTGCCAGGCACAACTATAGAGTTTCTCTCATGCTTTCGTGCACACGCACAACTATAGAGTTTCTCTCATTCTTACGTGCCAAGCACAACTATAGAGTTTCTCTCATTCTTTCGTGCCACGCACAAATATAGAGTTTCTGTCATTCTTTCGTGCCAACCACAACTATAGAGTTTCCCTCATTCAATCGTGCTATACTCAATTATAGAGTTTCTCTCTTTCTTTCGTGCCACGCACAACTATAGAGTTTCTCTCATGCATTTGTGCCACCCACAACAATAGAGTTTTTCTCATTCTTTCGTGCCACGCAAAACTATACAGTTTCTCTCATGCTTTCGTGCCACGCAAGACTATAGAGTTTCTCTCATGCTTTCGTGCCACGCACAACTATAGAGTTTCTCTCATGCTTTCGTGCAAAGTACAACTATAGAGTTTCTCTCATTCTTTCGTGCCATGCACAACTATAGAGTTTCTCTCTTTCTTTCGTGCCACGCACAACTATAGAGTTTCTCTCATTCATTTGTGCCACCCACAACAATAGAGTTTTTCTCATTCTTTCGTGCCACGCACAACTATACAGTTTCTCTCATGCTTTCGTGCCACGCAAGACTATAGAGTTTCTCTCATGCTTTCGTGCCATGCACAACTATAGAGTTTCTCTTATGCTTTCGTGCCACGCACTATAGAGTTTCTCATTCTTTCGTGCAAAGTACAACTATAGAGTTTCTCTCATTCTTTCGTGCCATGCACAACTATAAAGTTTCTCTCATGCTTTCGTGCCACGCACAACTATAGATTTTCTCTCATTCGTTCGTGCCACGCGCAACCATTGGGTTTCTCATTCTTTCGTGCCATGCACAACTATAGAATTTCTCTCATGCTTTCGTGCCACGCACAACTATAGAGTTTCTCTCATTCTTTCGTGCCAAGCACAACTATAGAGCTTCTCTCATTCTTTCGAGCCACGCACAACTATAGAATTTATCTCAGGCTTTCGTGCAACGCAAGACTATAGAGTTTCTCTCATGCTTTCGTGCGACGCACAACTATAAAGTGTCTCTCATGCTTTCGTGCCACACACAACTATAGAGTTTCGCATTCTTTCGTACAAAGTACAACTATAGAGTTTCTCTCATACTTTCGAGCCACGCTCAACTTTAGAGTTTCTCTCAGGCTTTCGTGCCACGCACAACTATAGAGTTTCTCTCATTCTTTCGTGCCACGCACAACTATAAAGTTTCTCTCATACTTTCGTATCACGCACAACAATAGAGTTTGTCTCACGCTTTCGTGCCACGCACAACTATAGAGTTTCTCTCATGCTTTCGTGCCACGCACAACTATAGAGTTTCTCTCATTCTTTCGTGCCAAGCACAACTATCGAGTTTCTCTCATTCTTTCATGCCACGCACAAATATAGAGTTTCTCTCATTCTTTCGTGCCACACACAACTATAGAGTTTCTCTCATTCTTTCGTGCCACGCACAACTATAAAGTTTCTCTCTTGCTTTCGTATCACGCACAACAATAGAGTTTGTCTCATTCTTTCGTGCCACGCACAAATATAGAGTTTCTCTCATTCTTTCGTGCAACGCACAACTATAGAGTTTCTCTCATACTTTCGTGCCACGCTCAACTTTAGAGTTTCTCTCAGGCTTTCGTGCCACGCACAACTATAGAGTTTCTCTCATTCTTTCGTGCCACACGCAACTATAGAGTTTCTCTCATTCTTTCATGCCACGCACAACTATAAGGTTTCTCTCATGCTTTCGTATCACGCACAACAAAAGAGTTTGTCTCACGCTTTCGTGCCACGCACAACTATAGAGTTTCTCTCATGCTTTCGTGCCACGAACAACTATAGATTTTCTCTCATTCGTTCGTGCCACGCGCAACTATTGGGTTTCTCATTCTTTCGTGCCATTCACAACTATAGAATTTCTCTCATGCTTTCGTGCCCCGCACAACTATAGAGTTTCTCTCATTCTTTCGTGCCAAGCACAACTATAGAGCTTCTCTCATTCTTTCGAGCCACGCACAACTATAGAATTTATCTCAGGCTTTCGTGCAACGCAAGACTATAGAGTTTCTCTCATGCTTTCGTGCGACGCACAACTATAAAGTGTCTCTCATGCTTTCGTGCCACACACAACTATAGAGTTTCGCATTCTTTCGTATCACGCACAACTATAAAGTTTCTCTCTTGCTTTCGTATCACGCACAACAATAGAGTTTGTCTCACGCTTTCGTGCCACGCACAACTATAGAGTTTCTCTCATGCTTTCGTGCCACGCACAACTATAGAGTTTCTCTCATTCTTTCGTGCCAAGCACAACTAGAGTTTCTCTCATTCTTTCGAGCCACGCTCAACTTTAGAGTTTCTCTCAGGCTTTCGTGCCACGCACAACTATAGAGTTTCTCTCATTCTTTCGTGCCACACACAACTATAGAGTTTCTCTCATTCTTTCGTGCCACGCACAACTATAGAGTTTCTCTCATTCTTTCGTGCCAAGCACAACTAGAGTTTCTCTCATTCTTTCGAGCCACGCTCAACTTTAGAGTTTCTCTCAGGCTTTCGTGCCACGCACAACTATAGAGTTTCTCTCATTCTTTCGTGCCACACACAACTATAGAGTTTCTCTCATTCTTTCGTGCCACGCACAACTATAAAGTTTCTCTCATGCTTTCGTATCACGCACAACAATAGAGTTCGTCTCACGCTTTCGTGCCACGCACAACTATAGAGTTTCTCTCATTCTATCGTGCCAAGCACAACTATAGAGTTTCTCTCATTCTTTCGTGCCAAGCACAACTATGGATTGTCTCTCATTCTTTCGTGCCACGCACAAATATAGAGTTTCTCTCATGCTTTCGTGCCAACCACAACTATAGAGTTTCTCTCATGCTTTCGTGCCACGCACTATAGAGTTTCTGTCATTCTTTCGTGCAAAGTACAACTATAGATTTTCTCTCATTCTTTTGTGCCACGCACTACAATAGAGTTTTTCTCATGCTTTCGTTCCACGCACAACTATAGAGTTTTTCTCATTCTTTCGTGCCATGCACAACTACAGAGTTTCTCTCATTCTTTCAAGCCACGCTCAACTTTACAGTTTCTCTCAGGCTTTCGTGCCACGCACAACTAAAGAGTTTCTCCCATTCTTTCGTGCCAAGCACAACTATAGAGTTTATCTCATTCTTTCGTGCCACGCACAACTATAGAGTTTCTCTCATTCTTTCGTGCCACGCACAACTATAAAGTTTCTCTCATGCTTTCGTATCACGCACAACAATGGAGTTTGTCTCATGCTTTCGTGCCAGGCACAACTATAGAGTTTCTCTCATGCTTTCGTGCACACGCACAACTATAGTGTTTCTCTCATTCTTACGTGCCAAGCACAACTATAGAGTTTCTCTCATTCTTTCGTGCCACGCACAAATATAGAGTTTCTGTCATTCTTTCGTGCCAAGCACAACTATAGAGTTTCCCTCATTCAATCGTGCTATACTCAATTATAGAGTTTCTCTCTTTCTTTCGTGCCACGCACAACTATAGAGTTTCTCTCATTCATTTGTGCCACCCACAACAATAGAGTTTTTCTCATTCTTTCGTGCCACGCAAAACTATACAGTTTCTCTCATGCTTTCGTGCCACGGAAGACTATAGAGTTTCTCTCATGCTTTCGTGCCACGCACAACTATAGAGTTTCTCTCATGCTTTCGTGCCACGCACAACTATAGAGTTTCTCTCATGCTTTCGTGCAAAGTACAACTATAGAGTTTCTCTCATTCTTTCGTGCCATGCACAACTATAGAGTTTCTCTCTTTCTTTCGTGCCACGCACAACTATAGAGTTTCTCTCATTCATTTGTGCCACCCACAACAATAGAGTTTTTCTCATTCTTTCGTGCCACGCACAACTATACAGTTTCTGTCATGCTTTCGTGCCACGCAAGACTATAGAGTTTCTCTCACGCTTTCGTGCCATGCACAACTATAGAGTTTCTCTCATGCTTTCGTGCCACGCACTATAGAGTTTCTCATTCTTTCGTGCAAAGTACAACTATAGAGTTTCTCTCATTCTTTCGTGCCATGCACAACTATAGAGTTTCTCTCATGCTTTCGTGCCACGCACAACTATAGATTTTCTCTCATTCGTTCGTGCCACGCGCAACTATTGGGTTTCTCATTCTTTCGTGCCATGCACAACTATAGAATTTCTCTCATGCTTTCGTGCCACGCACAACTATAGAGTTTCTCTCATTCTTTCGTGCCAAGCACAACTATAGAGCTTCTCTCATTCTTTCGAGCCACGCACAACTATAGAATTTATCTCAGGCTTTCGTGCAACGCAAGACTATAGAGTTTCTCTCATGCTTTCGTGCGACGCACAACTATAAAGTGTCTCTCATGCTTTCGTGCCACACACAACTATAGAGTTTCGCATTCTTTCGTACAAAGTACAACTATAGAGTTTCTCTCATACTTTCGAGCCACGCTCAACTTTAGAGTTTCTCTCAGGCTTTCGTGCCACGCACAACTATAGAGTTTCTCTCATTCTTTCGTGCCACACACAACTATAGAGTTTCTCTCATTCTTTCGTGCCACGCACAACTATAAAGTTTCTCTCATACTTTCGTATCACGCACAACAATAGAGTTTGTCTCACGCTTTCGTGCCACGCACAACTATAGAGTTTCTCTCATGCTTTCGTGCCACGCACAACTATAGAGTTTCTCTCATTCTTTCGTGCCAAGCACAACTATAGAGTTTCTCTCATTCTTTCATGCCACGCACAAATATAGAGTTTCTCTCATTCTTTCGTGCCACACACAACTATAGAGTTTCTCTCATTCTTTCGTGCCACGCACAACTATAATGTTTCTCTCTTGCTTTCGTATCACGCACAACAATAGAGTTTGTCTCACGCTTTCGTGCCACGCACAACTATAGAGTTTCTCTCATGCTTTCGTGCCACGCACAACTATAGAGTGTCTCTCATTCTTTCGTGCCAAGCACAACTAGAGTTTCTCTCATTCTTTCGAGCCACGCTCAACTTTAGAGTTTCTCTCAGGCTTTCGTGCCACGCACAACTATAGAGTTTCTCTCATTCTTTCGTGCCACGCACAACTATAAAGTTTCTCTCATGCTTTCGTATCACGCACAACAATAGAGTTTGTCTCACGCTTTCGTGCCATGCACAACTATAGAGTTTCTCTCATGCTTTCGTGCCACGCACAACTATAGAGTTTCTCTCATTCTTTCGTGCCAAGCACAACTATAGAGTTTCTCTCATTCTTTCGAACCACGCTCAACTTTAGAGTTTCTCTCAGGCTTTCGTGCCACGCACAACTATAGAGTTTCTCTCATTCTTTCGTGCCACACACAACTATAGAGTTTCTCTCATTCTTTCGTGCCACGCACAACTATAAAGTTTCTCTCATGCTTTCGTATTACGCACAACAATAGAGTTTGTCTCACGCTTTCGTGCCACGCACAACTATAGAGTTTCTCTCATGCTTTCGTGCCACGCACAACTATAGAGTTTCTCTCATTCTTTCGTGCCAAGCACAACTATAGAGTTTCTCTCATTCTTTCGAGCCACGCTCAACTTTAGAGTTTCTCTCAGGCTTTCGTGCCAAGCGCAACTATAGAGTTTCTCTCATTCTTTCGTGCCACACACAACTATAGAGTTTCTCTCATTCTTTCGTGCCACGCACAGCTATAAGGTTTCTCCCATGCTTTTGTATCACGCACAACAATAGAGTTTGTCACACGCTTTCGTGCCATGCACAACTATAGAATTTCTCTCAGGCTTTCGTGCCACGCACAACTATAGAGTTTCTCTCATTCTTTCGTGCCACACACAACTATAGAGTTTCTCTCATTCTTTCGTGCCGCGCACAACTATAAAGTTTCTCTCATGCTTTTGTATCACGCACAACAATAGAGTTTGTCTCACGCTTTTGTGCCACGCACAACTATAGAGTTTCTCTCATGCTTTCGTGCCACGCACAACTATAGAGTTTCTCTCATTCCTTCGTGCCAAGCACAACTATAGAGTTTCTCTCATTCTTTCGTGCCACGCACAAATATAGAGTTTCTCTCATGCTTTCGTGCCAAGCACAACTATAGAGTTTCTCTCATGCTTTCGTGCCACGCACTATAGAGTTTCTGTCATTCTTTCGTGCAAAGTACAACTATAGATTTTCTCTCATTCTTTTGTGCCACGCACTACACTAGAGTTTTTCTCATGCTTTCGTTCCACGCACAACTATAGAGTTTTTCTCATTCTTTCGTGCCATGCACAGCTATAGAGTTTCTCTCATTCTTTCAAGCCACGCTCAAATTTAGTTTCTCTCAGGCTTTCGTGCCACGCACAACTATAGAGTTTCTCTCATTCTATCGTGCCAAGCACAACTATAGAGTTTCTCTCATTCTTTCGTGCCACGCACAACTGTACAGTTTCTCTCATGCTTTCGTGCAACGCAAGACTATAGAGTTTCTCTCATTCTTTCGTGCCAAGCACAACTATGGAGTTTCTCTCATTCTTTCGAGCCACGCTCAACTTTAGAGTTTCTCTCAGGCTTTCGTGCCACGCACAACTATAGAGTTTCTCTCATTTTTTCGTGCCGCACACAACTATAGAGTTTCTCTCATTCTTTCGTGCCACGCACAACTATAAAGTTTCTCTCATGCTTTCGTATCACGCACAAAAATGGAGTTTGTCTCATGCTTTCGTGCCAAGCACAACTATAGAGTTTCTCTCATGCTTTCGTGCCACGCACTATAGAGTTTCTGTCATTCTTTCGTGCAAAGTACAACTATTGATTTTCTCTCATTCTTCTGTGCCACGCACTACAATAGAGTTTTTCTCATGCTTTCGTTCCACGCACAACTATAGAGTTTCTCTCATTCTTTCGTGCCAAGCACAACTCTAGAGTTTCTCTCATTCTTTCGAGCCACGCTCAACTTTAGAGTTTCTCTCAGGCTTTCGTGCCAAGCGCAACTATAGAGTTTCTCTCATTCTTTCGTGCCACACACAACTATAGAGTTTCTCTCATTCTTTCGTGCCACGCACAACTATAAAGTTTCTCTCATGCTTTTGTATCACGCACAACAATAGAGTTTGTCTCACGCTTTCGTGCCACGCACAACCATAGAGTTTCTCTCATGCTTTCGTGCCACGCACAACTATAGAGTTTCTCTCATTCCTTCGTGCCAAGCACAACTATAGAGTTTCTCTCATTCTTTCGTGCCACGCACAAATATAGAGTTTCTCTCATGCTTTCGTGCCACGCACAACTATAGATTTTCTCTCATTCGTTCGTGCCACGCACAACTATAGAGTTTCTCTCATTCTATCGTGCCAAGCACAACTATACAGTTTCTCTAATTCTTTCGTGCCACGCACAACTATAGAGTTTCTCTCATGCTTTCGTGCAACGCAAGACTATAGAGTTTCTCTCATGCTTTCGTGCCACGCACAACTATAAAGTTTCTCTCATGCTTTCATGCCACACACAACTATAGAGTTTCGCATTCTTTCGTACAATGTACAACTATAGAGTTTCTCTCATTCTTTTGTGCCACGCACTACAATAGAGTTTTTCTCATGCTTTCGTTCCACGCACATTATAGAGTTTTTCTCATTCTTTCGTGCCATGCACAACTATAGAGTTTCTCTCATTCTTTCAAGCCACGCTCAACTTTAGTTTCTCTCATTCTTTCGTGCCAAGCACAACTATAGAGTTTCTCTCATTCTTTCTTGCCACGCACAAATATAGAGTTTCTCTCATTCTTTCGTGCCACGCACAACTATACAGTTTCTCTCATGCTTTCGTGCAATGCAAGACTATAGTTTCTCTCATGCTTTCGTGCCACGCACAACTATAAAGTTTCTCTCATTCTTTTGCGCCACGCACTACAATAGAGCTTTTCTCATGCTTTCGTTCCACGCACAACTATAGAGTTTCTCTCATTCTTTCGTGCCAAGCACAACTATAGAGTTTCTCTCATTCTTTCGAGCCACGCTCAACTTTAGAGTTTCTCTCATGCTTTCGTATCACGCACAAAAATGGAGTTTGTCTCATGCTTTCGTGCCAGGCACAACTATAGAGTTTCTCTCATGCTTTCGTGCCACGCACAACTATAGAGTTTCTCTCATTCTTACGTGCCAAGCACAACTATAGAGTTTCTCTCATTCTTTCGTGCCACGCTCAACTTTAGAGTTTCTCTCAGGCTTTCGTGCCACGCACAACTATAGCGTATCTCTCATTTTTTCGTGCCACACACAACTATAGAGTTTCTCTCATTCTTTCGTGCCACGCACAACTATAAAGTTTCTCTCATGCTTTCGTATCACGCACAAAAATGGAGTTTGTCTCATGCTTTCGTGCCAGGCACAACTATAGAGTTTCTCTCATGCTTTCGTGCCACGCACAACTATAGAGTTTCTCTCATTCTTACGTGCCAAGCACAACTATAGAGTTTCTCTCATTCTTTCGTGCCACGCACAAATATAGAGTTTCTGTCATTCTTTCGTGCCAAGCACGACTATACAGTTTCTCTCCTTCAATCGCGCTATACTATATTATAGAGTTTCTCACTTTCTTTCGTGGCGTGCACAACTATAGAGTTTCTCTCATTCTTTTGTGCCACCCACAACAATAGAGTTTTTCTCATTCTTTCATGCCACGCACAACTATACAGTTTCTCTCATGCTTTCGTGCCACGCAAGACTATAGAGTTTCTCTCATGCTTTCGTGCCATGCACAACTATAGAGTTTCTCTCATGCTTTCGTGCCACGCACTATAGAGTTTCTCATTCTTTCGTGCAAAGTACTACTATAGAGTTTCTCTCATTCTTTCGTGCCATGCACAACTATAGAGTTTCTCTCATGCTTTCGTGCCACGCACAACTATAGATTTTCTCCCATTCGTTCGTGCCACGCACAACTATTGAGTTTCTCATTCTTTCGTGCCATGCACAACTATAGAATTTCTCTCATGCTTTGGTGCCACGCACAACTATAGAGTTTCTCTCATTCTTTCGTGCCAAGCACAACTATAGAGTTTCTCTCATTCTTTCGAGCCACGCACAACTATAGAATTTATCTCAGGCTTTCGTGCAACGCAAGACTATAGAGTTTCTCTCATGCTTTCGTGCGACGCACAACTATAAATTGTCTCTCATGCTTTCGTGCCACACACAACTATAGAGTTTCGCATTCTTTCGTACAAAGTACAACTATAGAGTTTCTCTCATTCTTTCGAGCCACGCTCAACTTTAGAGTTTCTCTCAGGCTTTCGTGCCAAGCACAACTATACAGTTTCTCTCATTCTTTCGTGCCACACACAACTATAGAGATTCTCTCATTCTTTCGTATCACGCACAACAATAGAGTTTGTCTCACGCTTTCATGCCACGCACAACTATAGAGTTTCTCTCATGCTTTCGTGCCACGCACAACTCTAGAGTTTCTCTCATTCTTTCGTGCCAAGCACAACTATAGAGTTTCTCTCATTCTTTCGTGCAACGCACAAATATAGAGTTTCTCTCATTCTTTCGTGCAACGCACAACTATAGAGTTTCTCTCATGCTATCGTGCCACGCACAACTATAGAGTTTCTGTATTTCTTTCGCGCCACGCAAGACTACAGAGTTTCTCTCATGCTTTCGTGCCACGCACTATAGAGTTTCTCTCATTCTTTCGTGCAAAGTACAACTATAGCATTTCTCTCATTCTTTCATGCCATGCACAACTATAAAGTTTCCCTCACGCTTTCGTGCCACGCACAACTATGGATTTTCTCTCATTCGTTCGTGCCACGCACAACTATAGAGTTTCTCTCATTCTATCGTGCCAAGCACAACTATAGAGTTTCTCTCACTCTTTCGTGCCACGCACAACTATACAGTTTCTCTCATGCTTTCGTGCCACACACAACTATAGAGTTTCGCATTCTTTCGTACAATGTACAACTATAGAGTTTCTCTCATTCTTTTGTGCCACGCACTACAATAGAGTTTTTCTCATGCTTTCGTTCCACGCACATTATAGAGTTTTTCTCATTCTTTCGTGCCATGCACAACTATAGAGTTTCTCTCATTCTTTCAAGCCACGCTCAACTTTAGTTTCTCTCATTCTTTCGTGCCAAGCACAACTATAGAGTTTCTCTCATTCTTTCTTGCCACGCACAAATATAGAGTTTCTCTCATTCTTTCGTGCCACGCACAACTATACAGTTTCTCTCATGCTTTCGTGCAATGCAAGACTATAGTTTCTCTCATGCTTTCGTGCCACGCACAACTATAAAGTTTCTCTCATTCTTTTGCGCCACGCACTACAATATAGCTTTTCTCATGCTTTCGTTCCACGCACAACTATAGAGTTTCTCTCATTCTTTCGTGCCAAGCACAACTATAGAGTTTCTCTCATTCTTTCGAGCCACGCTCAACTTTAGAGTTTCTCTCATGCTTTCGTATCACGCACAAAAATGGAGTTTGTCTCATGCTTTCGTGCCAGGCACAACTATAGAGTTTCTCTCATGCTTTCGTGCCACGCACAACTATAGAGTTTCTCTCATTCTTACGTGCCAAGCACAACTATAGAGTTTCTCTCATTCTTTCGTGCCACGCTCAACTTTAGAGTTTCTCTCAGGCTTTCGTGCCACGCACAACTATAGCGTATCTCTCATTTTTTCGTGCCACACACAACTATAGAGTTTCTCTCATTCTTTCGTGCCACGCACAACTATAAAGTTTCTCTCATGCTTTCGTATCACGCACAAAAATGGAGTTTGTCTCATGCTTTCGTGCCAGGCACAACTATAGAGTTTCTCTCATGCTTTCGTGCCACGCACAACTATAGAGTTTCTCTCATTCTTACGTGCCAAGCACAACTATAGAGTTTCTCTCATTCTTTCGTGCCACGCACAAATATAGAGTTTCTGTCATTCTTTCGTGCCAAGCACGACTATACAGTTTCTCTCCTTCAATCGCGCTATACTATATTATAGAGTTTCTCACTTTCTTTCGTGGCGCGCACAACTATAGAGTTTCTCTCATTCTTTTGTGCCACCCACAACAATAGAGTTTTTCTCATTCTTTCATGCCACGCACAACTATACAGTTTCTCTCATGCTTTCGTGCCACGCAAGACTATAGAGTTTCTCTCATGCTTTCGTGCCATGCACAACTATAGAGTTTCTCTCATGCTTTCGTGCCACGCACTATAGAGTTTCTCATTCTTTCGTGCAAAGTACTACTATAGAGTTTCTCTCATTCTTTCGTGCCATGCACAACTATAGAGTTTCTCTCATGCTTTCGTGCCACGCACAACTATAGATTTTCTCCCATTCGTTCGTGCCACGCACAACTATTGAGTTTCTCATTCTTTCGTGCCATGCACAACTATAGAATTTCTCTCATGCTTTGGTGCCACGCACAACTATAGAGTTTCTCTCATTCTTTCGTGCCAAGCACAACTATAGAGTTTCTCTCATTCTTTCGAGCCACGCACAACTATAGAATTTATCTCAGGCTTTCGTGCAACGCAAGACTATAGAGTTTCTCTCATGCTTTCGTGCGACGCACAACTATAAATTGTCTCTCATGCTTTCGTGCCACACACAACTATAGAGTTTCGCATTCTTTCGTACAAAGTACAACTATAGAGTTTCTCTCATTCTTTCGAGCCACGCTCAACTTTAGAGTTTCTCTCAGGCTTTCGTGCCAAGCACAACTATACAGTTTCTCTCATTCTTTCGTGCCACACACAACTATAGAGATTCTCTCATTCTTTCGTATCACGCACAACAATAGAGTTTGTCTCACGCTTTCATGCCACGCACAACTATAGAGTTTCTCTCATGCTTTCGTGCCACGCACAACTCTAGAGTTTCTCTCATTCTTTCGTGCCAAGCACAACTATAGAGTTTCTCTCATTCTTTCGTGCAACGCACAAATATAGAGTTTCTCTCATTCTTTCGTGCAACGCACAACTATAGAGTTTCTCTCATGCTATCGTGCCACGCACAACTATAGAGTTTCTGTATTTCTTTCGCGCCACGCAAGACTACAGAGTTTCTCTCATGCTTTCGTGCCACGCACTATAGAGTTTCTCTCATTCTTTCGTGCAAAGTACAACTATAGCATTTCTCTCATTCTTTCATGCCATGCACAACTATAGAGTTTCCCTCACGCTTTCGTGCCACGCACAACTATGGATTTTCTCTCATTCGTTCGTGCCACGCACAACTATAGAGTTTCTCTCATTCTATCGTGCCAAGCACAACTATAGAGTTTCTCTCACTCTTTCGTGCCACGCACAACTATACAGTTTCTCTCATGCTTTCGTGCCACACACAACTATAGAGTTTCGCATTCTTTCGTACAATGTACAACTATAGAGTTTCTCTCATTCTTTTGTGCCACGCACTACAATAGAGTTTTTATCATGCTTTCGTTCCACGCACAACTATAGAGTTTTTCTCATTCTTTCGTGCCATGCACAACTATAGAGTTTCTCTCATTCTTTCAAGCCACGCTCAACTTTAGTTTCTCTCAGGCTTTCGTGCCACGTACAACTATAGAGTTTCTCTCATTCTATCGTGCCAAGCACAACTATAGATTTTCTCTCATTCTTTCGTGCCACGCACAACTATACAGTTTCTCTCATGCTTTCGTGCAACGCAAGACTATAGAGTTTCTCTCATGCTTTCGTGCCACGCACAACTATAAAGTTTCTCTCATTCTTTTGTGCCACGCACTACAATAGAGTTTTTCTCATGCTTTCGTTCCACGCACAACTATAGAGTTTCTCTCATTCTTTCGTGCCAAGCACAACTATAGAGTTTCTCTCATTCTTTCGAACCACGCTCAACTTTAGAGTTTCTCTCAGGCGTTCGTGCCACGCACAACTATAGAGTTTCTCTCATTCTTTCGTGCCACACACAACTATAGAGTTTCTCTCATTCTTTCGTGCCACGCACAACTATAAAGTTTCTCTCATGCTTTCGTATCACGCACAACAATAGAGTTTGTCTCACGCTTTCGTGCCACACACAACTATAGAGTTTCGCATTCTTTCGTACAAAGTACAACTATAGAGTTTCTCTTATTCTTTCGTGTCACGCACACCTATAGAGTTTCTCTCATTCTTTTATGCCACGCACTACAATAGAGTTTTTCTCATGCTTTCGTTCCACGCACAACTATAGAGTTTCTCTCATTCTTTCGAGCCACGCTCAACTTTAGAGTTTGTCTCATTCTTTCGTGCCACACACAACTATAGAGTTTCTCTCATTCTTTCGTGCCACGCACAACTATAAAAATTCTCTCATGCTTTCGTATTACGCACAAGAATAGAGTTTGTCTCATGCTTTCGTGCCACACAGAACTATAGAGTTTCTCTCATGCTTTCGTGCCACGCACAAATATAGTTTCTCTCATTCTTTCGTGCACCGTACAACTATAGAGTTTCTCTCATGCTTCCGTGCCACGCACAACTATAGAGTTTTTCTCATTCTTTCCTGCCACGTACAACTATAGAGTTTTTCTATAAATCGTGCTATACTCAATTATAGAGTTTCTCTTTCTTTCGTGCCATGCACAACAATACAGTTTTTCTCATTATTTCCTGCCACGCACAACTACACAGTTTCTCTCATGCTTTCGTGCCACGCAAGACTATAGAGTTTCTCTCATGCTTTCGTGCCACGCACTATAGAGTTTCTCTCATTCTTTCGTGCAAAGTACAACTATAGCATTTCTCTCATTCTTTCGTTCCATGCGCAACTATAGAGTTTCCCTCTTGCTTTCGTGCCACGCACTACTATATAGTTTCTCTCATTCGTTCGTGCCACGCACAACTATAGAGTTTCTCTCATTCTATCGTGCCAAGCACAACTATACAGTTTCTCTCATTCTTTCGTGCCACGCACAACTATACAGTTTCTCTCATGCTTTCGTGCAACGCAGGACTATAGAGTTTCTCTCATGCTTTCGTGCCATACACAACTATAGAGTTTCGCATTCTTTCGTACAAAGTACAACTATAGAGTTTCTCTTATTCTTGCGTGCCACGCACAACTATAGAGTTTCTCTCATTTTGTGCCACGCCCTACAATAGAGTTTTTCTCATGCTTTTGTTCCACGCACAACTATAGAGTTTCTCTCATTCTTTCGTGCCAAGCACAATTATAGAGTTTCTCTCATTCTTTCGAGCCACGCTCAACTTTAGAGTTTCTCTCAGGCTTTCGTGCCACGCACAACTATAGAGTTTCTCATTCTTTCGTGCCACACACAACAATAGAGTTTCTCTCATTCTTTCGTGCCACGCACAACTATAAAGTTTCTCTCATGCTTTCGTATCACGCACAACAATAGAGTTTGTCTCACGCTTTTGTGCCACGCACAACTATAGAGTTTCTCTCATTCTTTCGTGCCAAGCACAACTATAGAGTTTCTCTCATTCTTTCGTGCCACGCACTATAGAGTTTCTGTCATTCTTTCGTGCAAAGTACAAAAATAGATTTTCTCTCATTCTTTTGTGCCACGCACTACAATAGAGTTTTTCTCATGCTTTCGTTCCACGCACAACTATAGAGTTTTTCTCAATCTTTCGTGCCAAGCACAACTATAGAGTTTCTCTCATTCTTTCAAGCCACGCTCAACTTTACAGTTTCTCTCAGGCTTTCGTGCCACGCACAACTATAGAGTTTCTCCCATTCTTTCGTGCCAGGCACAAATATAGAGTTTCTCTCATTCTTTCGTGCAACGCACAACTATAGAGTTTCTCTCATGGTTTCGTGCCACGCACAACTATAGAGTTTCTGTATTTCTTTCGTGCCACGCTCAACTATAGAGTTTCTCTCATTCTTCTGTGCCACGCACAACAATAGAGTTTTTCTCATTCTTTCGTGCCACGCACAACTATACAGTTTCTATCGTGCTTTCGTGCCACGCAAGACTATAGAGTTTCTCTCATGCTTTCGTGCCAAGCACAACTATAGAGTTTCTCTCATGCTTTCGTGCCACGCACTATAGAGTTTCTGTTATTCTTTCGTGCAAAGTAAAACTATAGATTTTCTCTCATTCTTTTGTGCCATGCACTACAACAGAGTTTTCTCATGCTTTCGTTCCACGCACAACTATAGACTTTTTCTCATTCTTTCGTGCCAAGCATAACTATAGAGTTTCTCTCGTTCTTTCGTGCAACGCACAACTATAGAGTTTCTCTCATGGTTTCGTGCCACGCACAACTATAGAGTTTCTGTATTTATTTCGTGCCACGCTCAACTATAGAGTTTTTCTCATGCTTTCGTTCGACGCACAACTATAGAGTTTTTCTCATTCTTTCGTGCCAAGCACAACTATAGAGTTTCTCTCATTCTTTCGAGCCACGCACAACTATAGAGTTTCTCTCATTCGTTTGTGCCACGCACTACAATAGAGTTTTTCTCATGCTTTCGTTCGACGCACAACTATAGAGTTTCTCTCATTCTTTCGTGCCACGCACAACTATACAGTTTCTCTCATGCTTTCGTGCAACGCAAGACTATAGAGTTTCTCTCATGCTTTCGTGCCACGCACAAATATAGAGTTTCTCTCATTCTTTCGTGCAACGTACAACTATAGAGTTTCTCTCATGCTTCCGTGCCACGCACAACTATAGAGTTTTTCTCATTCTTTCCTGCCACGTACAACTATAGAGTTTTTTTATAAATCGTGCTATACTCAATTATAGAGTTTCTCTTTCTTTCGTGCCATGCACAACAATAGAGTTTTTCTCATTATTTCCTGCCACGCACAACTACACAGTTTCTCTCATGCTTTCGTGCCACGCAACACTATAGAGTTTCTCTCATGCTTTCGTGCCACGCACTATAGAGTTTCTCTCATTCTTTCGTGCAAAGTACAACTATAGATTTTCTCTCATGCTTTCGTGCCACACACAACTATAGAGTTTCGCATTCTTTCGTACAAAGTACAACTATAGAGTTTCTCTTATTCTTTCGTGTCACGCACAACTATAGAGTTTCTCTCATTCTTTTGTGCCACGCACTACAATAGAGTTTTTCTCATGCTTTCGTTCCACGCACAACTATAGAGTTTCTCTCATTCTTTCGAGCCACGCTCAACTTTAGAGTTTCTCTCATTCATTCGTGCCACACACAACTATAGAGTTTCTCTCATTCTTTCGTGCCATGCACAACTATAAAGTTTCTCTCATGCTTTCGTATTACGCACAAGAATAGAGTTTGTCTCATGCTTTCGTGCCACACAGAACTATAGAGTTTCTCTCATGCTTTCGTGCCACGCACAACTATAGAGTTTCTCTCATTCTTTCACGCCAAGCACAACTATAGAGTTTCTCTCATTCTTTCGTGCCACGCACAAATATAGAGTTTCTCTCATTCTTTCGTGCAACGTACAACTATAGAGTTTCTCTCATGCTTCCGTGCCACGCACAACTATAGAGTTTTTCTCATTCTTTCCTGCCACGTACAACTATAGAGTTTTTTTATAAATCGTGCTATACTCAATTATAGAGTTTCTCTTTCTTTCGTGCCATGCACAACAATAGAGTTTTTCTCATTATTTCCTGCCACGCACAACTACACAGTTTCTCTCATGCTTTCGTGCCACGCAACACTATAGAGTTTCTCTCATGCTTTCGTGCCACGCACTATAGAGTTTCTCTCATTCTTTCGTGCAAAGTACAACTATAGATTTTCTCTCATTCTTTCGTGCCATGCGCAACTATAGAGTTTCCCTCTTGCTTTCGTGCCACGCACAACTATATATTTTCTCTCATTCGTTCGTGCCACGCACAACTATAGAGTTTCTCTCATTCTATCGTGCCAAGCACAACTATAGAGTTTCTCTCATTGTTTCGTGCCACGCACAACTATACAGTTTCTCTCATGCTTTCGTGCAACGCAGGACTATAGAGTTTCTCTCATGCTTTCGTGCCACGCACAACTATAAAGTTTCTCTCATGCTTTCGTGCCATACACAACTATAGAGTTTCGCATTCTTTCGTACAAAGTACAACTATAGAGTTTCTCTTATTCTTGCGTGCCACGCACAACTATAGTGTTTCTCTCATTTTGTGCCACGCCCTACAATAGAGTTTTTCTCATGCTTTCGTTCCACGCACAACTATATATTTTCTCTCATTCTTTCGTGCCAAGCACAACTATAGAGTTTCTCTCATTCTTTCGAGCCACGCTCAGCTTTAGAGTTTCTCTAAGGCTTTCGTGCCACGCACAACTATAGAGTTTCTCTCATTCTTTCGTGCCACACACAACTATAGAGTTTCTCTCATTCTTTCGTGCCACGCACAACTATAAAGTTTCTCTCATGCTTTCGTATCACGCACAACAACAGAGTTTGTCTCACGCTTTCGTGCCACGCACAACTATAGAGTTTCTCTCATTCTTTCGTGCCAAGCACAACTATAGAGTTTCTCTCATTCTTTCGTGCCACGCACTATAGAGTTTCTGTCATTCTTTCGTGCAAAGTACATATATAGATTTTCTTTCATTCTTTTGTGCCACGCACTACAATAGAGTTTTTCTCATGCTTTCGTTCCACGCACAACTATAGAGTTTTTCTCAATCTTTCGTGCCAAGCACAACTATAGAGTTTCTCTCATTCTTTCAAGCCACGCTCAACTTTACAGTTTCTCTCAGGCTTTCGTGCCACGCACAACTATAGAGTTTCTCCCATTCTTTCGTGCCAAGCACAACTATAGAGTTTCTCTCATTCTTTCGCGCCACACACAACTATAGAATTTCTCTCATTCTCTCGTGCCACGCACAACTATAAAGTTTCTCTCATGCTTTCGTATCACGCACAACAATGGAGTTTGTCTCATGCTTTCGTGCCAGGCACAACTATAGAGTTTCTCTCATGCTTTCGTGCCACGCACAACTATAGTGTTTCTCTCATTCTTACGTGCCAAGCACAACTATAGAGTTTCTCTCATTCTTTCATGCCACGCACAAATATAGAGTTTCTCTCATTCTTTTGTGCCAAGCACAACTATAGAGTTTCTCTCATTGAATCGTGCTATACTCAATTATAGAGTTTCTCTCTTTCTTTCGTGCCGCGCACAACTATAGAGTTTCTCTCATTCTTTTGTGCCACGCACAACAAAAGAGTTTTTCTCATTCTTTCATGCCACGCACAGCTATACAGTTTCTCTCATGCTTTCGTGCCACGCACTATAGAGTTTCTCATTCTTTCGCGCAAAGTACAACTATAGAGTTTCTCTCATGCTTTTGTGCCATGCACAACTATAGATTTTCTCTCATTCGTTCGTGCCACGCACAACTATTGAGTTTCTCATTCTTTCGTGCCATGCACAACTATAGAATTTCTCTCATGCTTTCGTGCCACGCACAACAATAGAGTTTCCCTCATTCTTTTGTGTCAAGCACAACTATAGAGTTTCTCTCATTCGAGCCACGCACAACTATAGAATTTATCTCAGGCTTTCGTGCAACGCAAGACTATAGAGTTTCTCTCATGCTTTCGTGCGACGCACAACTATAAAGTGTATCTCATGCTTTCGTGCCACACACAACTATAGAGTTTCGCATTCTTTCGTACAAAGTACAACTATAGAGTTTCTCTCATTCTTACGTGCCATGCACAACTATAGAGTTTCTCTCATTCTTTCGAGCCCCGCTCAACTTTAGAATTTCTCTCAGGCTTTCGTGCCACGCACAACTATAGAGTTTCTCTCATTCTTTCGTGCCAAACACAACTATAGAGTTTCTCTCATTCTTTCGTGCCACGCACAACTATAAAGTTTCTCTCATGCTTTCGTATCACGCACAACAATAGAGTTTGTCTCATGCCTTCGTGCCACGCACAACTATAGAGTTTCTCTCATTCTTTCGTGCCACGCACAACTATAAAGTTTCTCTCATGCTTTCGTATCACGCACAACAATAGAATTTGTCTCATGCCTTCGTGCCACGCACAACTATAGAGTTTCTCTCATACTTTCGTGCCACGCACAACTATAGAGTTTCTCATTAAATCGTGCTATACGCACCTATAGAGTTTCTCTCATTCTTTTGTGCCATGCACAACAATAGAGTTTTTCTTATGCTTTTGTGCCACGCACAACTATAGAGTTTCTCTCAATCTCTTGTGCCAAGCACAACAATAGAGTTTCTCTCAATCTTTTGTGCCAAGCACAACTATAGAGTTTCTCTCATTCTTTCGAGCCACGCACAACTATTGAATTTATCTCAGGCTTTCGTGCCACGCACAACTATAGAGTTTCTCTCATCCTTTCGTGCCCCGCACAACTATACAGTTTCTCTCATGCTTTCGTGCAATGCAGGACTATAGAGTTTCTCTCATGCTTTCGTGCCACGCACAACTATAAAGTTTCTCTCATGCTTTCGTGCCACACACAACTATAGAGTTTCGCATTCTTTCGTACAAAGTACAACTATAGAGATTCTCTTATTCTTTCGTGCCACGCACAACTATAGAGTTTCTCTCATTCTTTTGTGCCACGCACTACAATAGAGTTTTTCTCATGCTTTCGTTCCACGCACAACTATAGAGTTTCTCTCATTCTTTCGAGCCACGCTCAACTTTAGAGTTTCTCTCATTCTTTCGTGCCACACACAACTATAGAGTTTCTCTCATTCTTTCGTGCCACGCACAACTATAAACTTTCTCTCATGCTTTCGTATCACGCACAAGAATAGAGTTTGTCTCATGCTTTCGTGCCACACAGAACTATAGAGTTTCTCTCATGCTTTCGTGCCACGCACAACTATAGAGTTTCTCTCATTCTTTCGCGCCAAGCACAACTATAGAGTTTCTCTCATTCTTTCGTGCCACGCACAAATATGGAGTTTCTCTCATTCTTTCGTGCAACGTACAACTATAGAGTTTCTCTTATGCTTCCGCGCCACGCACAACTATAGAGTTTTTCTCATTCTTTCCTGCCACGTACAACTATAGAGTTTTTCTGTAAATCGTGCTATACTCAATTATAGAGTTTCTCTCTTTCTTTCGTGCCATGCACAACAACAGAGTTTTTCTCATTATTTCGTGCCACGCACAACTATACAGTTTCTCTCATGCTTTCGTGCCACGCAAGACTATAGAGTTTCTCTCATGCTTTCGTGCCACGCACTATAGAGTTTCTCTCATTCTTTCGTGCAAAGTACAACTATAGCATTTCTCTCATTCTTTCGTGCCATGCATAACTATAGAGTTTCCCTCTTTCTGTCGTGCCACGCACAACTCTATATTTTCTCTCATTCATTCGTGCCACGCACAACTATAGAGTTTCTCTCATTCTATCGTGCCAAGCACAACTGTAGAGTTTCTCTCATTCTTTCGTGCCACGCACAACTATACAGTTTCTCTCATGATTTCGTGCAACGCAAGACTATAGAGTTTCTCTCATGCTTTCGTGCCACGCACAACTATAAAGTTTCTCTCATGCTTTCGTGCCACACACAACTATAGAGTTTCTGTCATTCTTTCGTGCAAAGTACAAATATAGATTTTCTCTCATTCTTTTGTGCCACGCACTACAATAGAGTTTTTCTCATGCTTTCGTTCCACGCACAACTATAGAGTTTCTCTCATTCTTTCGTGCCACACACAACTATAGAGTTTCTCTCATTCTTTCGTGCCACGCACAACTATAAAGTTTCTCTCATGCTTTTGTATCACGCACAAGAATGGAGTTTGTCTCATGCTTTCGTGCCAGGCACAACTATAGAGTTTCTCTCATGGTTTCGTGCCACGCACAACTATAGAGTTTCTCTCATTCTTACGTGCCAAGCACAACTATAGAGTTTCTCTCATTCTTTCGTGCCACGCACAAATATAGAGTTTCTCTCATTCTTTCATGCCAAGCACAACTATAGAGTTTCTCTCATTGAATCGTGCTATACTCAATTATAGAGTTTCTCTCTTTCTTTCGTGCCGCGCACAACTATAGAGTTTCTCTCACTCTTTTGTGCCACGCACAACAATAGAGTTTTTCTCATTCTTTCAGGCCACGCACAGCTATACAGTTTCTCTCATGCTTTTGTGCCACGCCAGACTATAGAGTTTCTCTCATGCTTTCGTGCCACGCACAACTATAGAGTTTCTCTCATGCTTTCGTGCCACGCACTATAGAGTTTCTAATTCTTTCGTGCAAAGTACAACTATAGAGTTGCTCTCATTTTTTCGTGCAACGTACAACTATAGAGTTTTTCTCATGCTTCCGTGCCACGCATAACTATAGAGTTTTTCTCATTCTTTCCTGCCACGTACAACTATAGAGTTTTTCTATAAATCGTGCTATACTCAATTATAGAGTTTCTCTCATTCTTTCGTGCCACACACAACTATAGAGTTTCTCTCATTCTTTCGTGCCACGCACAACTATAAAGTTTCTCTCATGCTTTAGTGCCACGCACAAATATAGAGTTTCTCTCATTCTTTCGTGCAACGCACAACTATAGAGTTTCTCTCATTCTTTCGTGCAAAGTACAACTATAGCATTTCTCTCATTCTTTCGTGCCATGCATAACTATAGAGTTTCCCTCTTGCTGTCGTGCCACGCACAACTCTATATTTTCTCTCATTCATTCGTGCCACGCACAACTATAGAGTTTCTCTCATTCTATCATGCCAAGCACAACTGTAGAGTTTCTCTCATTCTTTCGTGCCACGCACAACTATACAGTTTCTCTCATGATTTCGTGCAACGCAAGACTATAGAGTTTCTCTCATGCTTTCGTGCCACGCACAACTATAAAGTTTCTCTCATGCTTTCGTGCCACACACAACTATAGAGTTTCTGTCATTCTTTCGTGCAAAGTACAAATATAGATTTTCTCTCATTCTTTTGTGCCACGCACTACAATAGAGTTTTTCTCATGCTTTCGTTCCACGCACAACTATAGAGTTTTTCTCATTCTTTCGTGCCAAGCACAACTATAGAGTTTCTCTCATTCTTTCAAGCCACGCTCAACTTTACAGTTTCTCTCAGGCTTTCGTGCCACACACAACTATAGAGTTTCTCTCATTCTTTCGTGCCACGCACAACTATAAAGTTTCTCTCATGCTTTTGTATCACGCACAACAATGGAGTTTGTCTCATGCTTTCGTGCCAGGCACCACTATAGAGTTTCTCTCATGGTTTCGTGCCACGCACAACTATAGAGTTTCTCTCATTCTTACGTTCCAAGCACAACTATAGAGTTTCTCTCATTCTTTCGTGCCACGCACAAATATAGAGTTTCTCTCATTCTTTCATGCCAAGCACAACTATAGAGTTTCTCTCATTGAATCGTGCTATACTCAATTATAGAGTTTCTCTCTTTCTTTCGTGCCGCGCACAACTATAGAGTTTCTCTCATTCTTTTGTGCCACGCACAACAATAGAGTTTTTCTCATTCTTTCAGGCCACGCACAGCTATACAGTTTCTCTCATGCTTTTGTGCCACGCCAGACTATAGAGTTTCTCTCATGCTTTCGTGCCACGCACTATAGAGTTTCTAATTCTTTCGTGCAAAGTACAACTATAGAGTTGCTCTCATTTTTTCGTGCAACGTACAACTATAGAGTTTTTCTCATGCTTCCGTGCCACGCATAACTATAGAGTTTTTCTCATTCTTTCCTGCCACGTACAACTATAGAGTTTTTCTATAAATCGTGCTATACTCAATTATAGAGTTTCTCTCATTCTTTCGTGCCACACACAACTATAGAGTTTCTCTCATTCTTTCGTGCCACGCACAACTATAAAGTTTCTCTCATGCTTTAGTGCCACGCACAAATATAGAGTTTCTCTCATTCTTTCGTGCAACGCACAACTATAGAGTTTCTCTCATGGTTCCGTGCCACGCACAACTATAGAGTTTCTGTATTTCTTTCGTGCCACGCTCAACTATAGAGTTTCTCTCATTCTTGTGTGCCACGCACAACAGTAGAGTTTTTCTCATTCTTTCGTGCCACGCACAACTATACAGTTTCTATCATGCTTTCGTGCCACGCAAGACTATAGAGTTTCTCTCATGCTTTCGTGCCAAGCACAACTATAGAGTTTCTCTGATGCTTTCGTGCCACGCACTATAGAGTTTCTGTCATTCTTTCGTGCAAAGTACAACTATATATTTTCTCTCATTCTTTTGTGCCACGCACTACAATAGAGTTTTTCTCATGCTGTCGTTCCACGCACAACTGTAGAGTTTTTCTGATTCTTTCGTGCCAAGCACAACTATAGAGTTTCTCTCATTCTTTCGAGCCACGCACAACTATAGAGTTTCTCTCATTCGTTTGTGCCACGCACTACAATAGAGTTTTTCTCATGCTTTCGTTCCACGCACAACTATAGAGTTTCTCTCATTCTTTCGTGCCACGCACAACTATACAGTTTCTCTCATGCTTTCGTGCAACGCAAGACTATAGAGTTTCTCTCATGCTTTCGTGCCACGCACAACTATAAAGTTTCTCTCATGCTTTCGTGCCACACACAACTATAGAGTTTCGCATTCTTTCGTACAAAGTACAACTATAGAGTTTCTCTTATTCTTTCGTGTCACGCACAACTATAGAGTTTCTCTCATTCTTTTGTGCCACGCACTACAATAGAGTTTTTCTCATGCTTTCGTTCCACGCACAACTATAGAGTTTCTCTCATTCTTTCGAGCCACGCTCAACTTTAGAGTTTCTCTCATTCTTTCGTGCCACACACAACTATAGAGTTTCTCTCATTCTTTCGTGCCACGCACAACTATAAAGTTTCTATCATGCTTTCGTATTACGCACAAGAATAGAGTTTGTCTCATGCTTTCGTGCCACACAGAACTATAGAGTTTCTCTCATGCTTTCGTGCCACGCACAACTATAGAGTTTCTCTCATTCTTTCGCGCCAAGCACAACTATAGAGTTTCTCTCATTCTTTCGTGCCACGCACAAATATAGAGTTTCTCTCATTCTTTCGTGCAACGTACAACTATCGAGTTTCTCTCATGCTTCCGTGCCACGCACAACTATAGAGTTTTTCTCATTCTTTCCTGCCACGTACAACTATAGAGTTTTTCTATAAATCGTGCTATACTCAATTATAGAGTTTCTCTTTCTTTCGTGCCATGCACAACAATAGAGTTTTTCTCATTATTTCGTGCCACGCACAACTACACAGTTTCTCTCATGCTTTCGTGCCACGCAAGACTATAGAGTTTCTCTCATGCTTTCGTGCCACGCACTATAGAGTTTCTCTCATTCTTTCGTGCAAAGTACAACTATAGCATTTCTCTCATTCTTTCGTGCCATGCGCAACTATAGAGTTTCCCTCTTGATTTCGTGCCACGCACAACTATATATTTTCTCTCATTCGTTCGTGCCACGCACAACTATAGAGTTTCTCTCATTCTATCGTGCCAAGCACAACTATAGAGTTTCTCTCATTCTTTCGTGCCATGCACAACTATACAGTTTCTCTCATGCTTTCGTGCAACGCAGGACTATAGAGTTTCTCTCATGCTTTCGTGCCACGCACAACTATAAAGTTTCTCTCATGCTTTCGTGCCATACACAACTATAGAGTTTCGCATTCTTTCGTACAAAGTACAACTATAGAGTTTCTCTCATTTTGTGCCACGCCCTACAATAGAGTTTTTCTCATGCTTTCGTTCCACGCACAACTATAGAGTTTCTCTCATTCTTTCGTGCCAAGCACAACTATAGAGTTTCTTTCATTCTTTCGAGCCACGCTCAACTTTAGAGTTTCTCTCAGGCTTTCGTGCCACGCACAACTATAGAGTTTCTCTCATTCTTTCGTGCCACACACAACTATATAGTTTCTCTCATTCTTTCGTGCCACGCACAACTATAAAGTTTCTCTGATGCTTTCGTATCACCCACAACAATAGAGTTTGTCTCACGCTTTCGTGCCACGCACAACTATAGAGTTTCTCTCATTCTTTCGTGCCAAGCACAACATTAGAGTTTCTCTCATTCTTTCGTGCCACGCACTATAGAGTTTCTGTCATTCTTTCGTGCAAAGTACAAATATAGATTTTCTCTCATTCTTTTGTGCCACGCACTACAATAGAGTTTTTCTCATGCTTTCGTTCCACGCACAACTATAGAGTTTTTCTCAATCTTTCGTGCCAAGCACAACTATAGAGTTTCTCTCATTCTTTCAAGCCACGCTCAACTTTACAGTTTCTCTCAGGCTTTCGTGCCACGCACAACTATAGAGTTTCTCCCATTCTTTCGTGCCAAGCACAACTATAGAGTTTCTCTCATTCTTTCGTGCCACACACAACTATAGAGTTTCTCTCATTCTTTCGTGCCACACACAACTATAGAGTTTCTCTCATTCTTTCGTGCCACGCACAACTATAAAGTTTCTCTCATGCTTTTGTATCACGCACAACAATGGAGTTTGTCTCATGCTTTCGTGCCAGGCACAACTATAGAGTTTCTCTGATGCTTTCGTGCCACGCACTATAGAGTTTCTGTCATTCTTTCGTGCAAAGTACAACTATATATTTTCTCTCATTCTTTTGTGCCACGCACTACAATAGAGTTTTTCTCATGCTGTCGTTCCACGCACAACTGTAGAGTTTTTCTGATTCTTTCGTGCCAAGCACAACTATAGAGTTTCTCTCATTCTTTCGAGCCACGCACAACTATAGAGTTTCTCTCATTCGTTTGTGCCACGCACTACAATAGAGTTTTTCTCATGCTTTCGTTCCACGCACAACTATAGAGTTTCTCTCATTCTTTCGTGCCACGCACAACTATACAGTTTCTCTCATGCTTTCGTGCAACGCAAGACTATAGAGTTTCTCTCATGCTTTCGTGCCACGCACAACTATAAAGTTTCTCTCATGCTTTCGTGCCACACACAACTATAGAGTTTCGCATTCTTTCGTACAAAGTACAACTATGGAGTTTCTCTTATTCTTTCGTGTCACGCACAACTATAGAGTTTCTCTCATTCTTTTGTGCCACGCACTACAATAGAGTTTTTCTCATGCTTTCGTTCCACGCACAACTATAGAGTTTCTCTCATTCTTTCGAGCCACGCTCAACTTTAGAGTTTCTCTCATTCTTTCGTGCCACACACAACTATAGAGTTTCTCTCATTCTTTCGTGCCACGCACAACTATAAAGTTTCTATCATGCTTTCGTATTACGCACAAGAATAGAGTTTGTCTCATGCTTTCGTGCCACACAGAACTATAGAGTTTCTCTCATGCTTTCGTGCCACGCACAACTATAGAGTTTCTCTCATTCTTTCGCGCCAAGCACAACTATAGAGTTTCTCTCATTCTTTCGTGCCACGCACAAATATAGAGTTTCTCTCATTCTTTCGTGCAACGTACAACTATCGAGTTTCTCTCATGCTTCCGTGCCACGCACAACTATAGAGTTTTTCTCATTCTTTCCTGCCACGTACAACTATAGAGTTTTTCTATAAATCGTGCTATACTCAATTATAGAGTTTCTCTTTCTTTCGTGCCATGCACAACAATAGAGTTTTTCTCATTATTTCGTGCCACGCACAACTACACAGTTTCTCTCATGCTTTCGTGCCACGCAAGACTATAGAGTTTCTCTCATGCTTTCGTGCCACGCACTATAGAGTTTCTCTCATTCTTTCGTGCAAAGTACAACTATAGCATTTCTCTCATTCTTTCGTGCCATGCGCAACTATAGAGTTTCCCTCTTGCTTTCGTGCCACGCACAACTATATATTTTCTCTCATTCGTTCGTGCCACGCACAACTATAGAGTTTCTCTCATTCTATCGTGCCAAGCACAACTATAGAGTTTCTCTCATTCTTTCGTGCCACGCACAACTATACAGTTTCTCTCATGCTTTCGTGCAACGCAGGACTATAGAGTTTCTCTCATGCTTTCGTGCCACGCACAACTATAAAGTTTCTCTCATGCTTTCGTGCCATACACAACTATAGAGTTTCGCATTCTTTCGTACAAAGTACAACTATAGAGTTTCTCTCATTTTGTGCCACGCCCTACAATAGAGTTTTTCTCATGCTTTCGTTCCACGCATAACTATAGAGTTTCTCTCATTCTTTCGTGCCAAGCACAACTATTGAGTTTCTCTCATTCTTTCGAGCCACGCTCAACTTTAGAGTTTCTCTCAGGCTTTCGTGCCACGCACAACTATAGAGTTTCTCTCATTCTTTCGTGCCACACACAACTATCGAGTTTCTCTCATTCTTTCGTGCCACGCACAACTATAAAGTTTCTCTCATGCTTTCGTATCACCCACAACAATAGAGTTTGTCTCACGCTTTCGTGCCACGCACAACTATAGAGTTTCTCTCATTCTTTCGTGCCAAGCACAACATTAGAGTTTCTCTCATTCTTTCGTGCCACGCACTATAGAGTTTCTGTCATTCTTTCGTGCAAAGTACAAATATAGATTTTCTCTCATTCTTTTGTGCCACGCACTACAATAGAGTTTTTCTCATGCTTTCGTTCCACGCACAACTATAGAGTTTTTCTCAATCTTTCGTGCCAAGCACAACTATAGAGTTTCTCTCATTCTTTCAAGCCACGCTCGACTTTACAGTTTCTCTCAGGCTTTCGTGCCACGCACAACTATAGAGTTTCTCCCATTCTTTCGTGCCAAGCACAACTATAGAGTTTCTCTCATTCTTTCGTGCCACACACAACTATAGAGTTTCTCTCATTCTTTCGTGCCACACACAACTATAGAGTTTCTCTCATTCTTTCGTGCCACGCACAACTATAAAGTTTCTCTCATGCTTTTGTATCACGCACAACAATGGAGTTTGTCTCATGCTTTCGTGCCAGGCACAACTATAGAGTTTCTCTCATGCTTTCGTGCCACGCACAACTATAGAGTTTCTGTCATTCTTACGTGCCAAGCACAACTATAGAGTTTCTCTCATTCTTTCGTGCCACGCACAAATATAGAGTTTCTCTCATTCTTTCGTGCCAAGCACAACTATAGAGTTTCTCTCATTGAATCGTGCTATACTCAATTATAGAGTTTCTCTCGTTCTTTCGTGCCGCGCACAACTATAGAGTTTCTCTCATTCTTTTCTGCCACGCACAACAATAGAGTTTTTCTCATTCTTTCAGGCCACGCACAGCTATACAGTTTCTCTCATGCTTTCGTGCAACGCAAGACTATAGAGTTTCTCTCATGCTTTCGTGCCACGCACAACTATAAAGTTTCTCTCATGCTTTCGTGCCACACACAACTATAGAGTTTCGCATTCTTTCGTACAAAGTACAACTATAGAGTTTCTCTTATTCTTTCGTGTCACGCACAACTATAGAGTTTCTCTCATTCTTTTGTGCCACGCACTACAATAGAGTTTTTCTCATGCTTTCGTTCCACGCACAACTATAGAGTTTCTCTCATTCTTTCGAGCCACGCTCAACTTTAGAGTTTCTCTCATTCTTTCGTGCCACACACAACTATAGAGTTTCTCTCATTCTTTCGTGCCACGCACAACTATAAAGTTTCTATCATGCTTTCGTATTACGCACAAGAATAGAGTTTGTCTCATGCTTTCGTGCCACACAGAACTATAGAGTTTCTCTCATGCTTTCGTGCCACGCACAACTATAGAGTTTCTCTCATTCTTTCGCGCCAAGCACAACTATAGAGTTTCTCTCATTCTTTCGTGCCACGCACAAATATAGAGTTTCTCTCATTCTTTCGTGCAACGTACAACTATCGAGTTTCTCTCATGCTTCCGTGCCACGCACAACTATAGAGTTTTTCTCATTCTTTCCTGCCACGTACAACTATAGAGTTTTTCTATAAATCGTGCTATACTCAATTATAGAGTTTCTCTTTCTTTCGTGCCATGCACAACAATAGAGTTTTTCTCATTATTTCGTGCCACGCACAACTACACAGTTTCTCTCATGCTTTCGTGCCACGCAAGACTATAGAGTTTCTCTCATGCTTTCGTGCCACGCACTATAGAGTTTCTCTCATTCTTTCGTGCAAAGTACAACTATAGCATTTCTCTCATTCTTTCGTGCCATGCGCAACTATAGAGTTTCCCTCTTGCTTTCGTGCCACGCACAACTATATATTTTCTCTCATTCGTTCGTGCCACGCACAACTATAGAGTTTCTCTCATTCTATCGTGCCAAGCACAACTATAGAGTTTCTCTCATTCTTTCGTGCCACGCACAACTATACAGTTTCTCTCATGCTTTCGTGCAACGCAGGACTATAGAGTTTCTCTCATGCTTTCGTGCCACGCACAACTATAAAGTTTCTCTCATGCTTTCGTGCCATACACAACTATAGAGTTTCGCATTCTTTCGTACAAAGTACAACTATAGAGTTTCTCTCATTTTGTGCCACGCCCTACAATAGAGTTTTTCTCATGCTTTCGTTCCACGCATAACTATAGAGTTTCTCTCATTCTTTCGTGCCAAGCACAACTATTGAGTTTCTCTCATTCTTTCGAGCCACGCTCAACTTTAGAGTTTCTCTCAGGCTTTCGTGCCACGCACAACTATAGAGTTTCTCTCATTCTTTCGTGCCACACACAACTATCGAGTTTCTCTCATTCTTTCGTGCCACGCACAACTATAAAGTTTCTCTCATGCTTTCGTATCACCCACAACAATAGAGTTTGTCTCACGCTTTCGTGCCACGCACAACTATAGAGTTTCTCTCATTCTTTCGTGCCAAGCACAACATTAGAGTTTCTCTCATTCTTTCGTGCCACGCACTATAGAGTTTCTGTCATTCTTTCGTGCAAAGTACAAATATAGATTTTCTCTCATTCTTTTGTGCCACGCACTACAATAGAGTTTTTCTCATGCTTTCGTTCCACGCACAACTATAGAGTTTTTCTCAATCTTTCGTGCCAAGCACAACTATAGAGTTTCTCTCATTCTTTCAAGCCACGCTCGACTTTACAGTTTCTCTCAGGCTTTCGTGCCACGCACAACTATAGAGTTTCTCCCATTCTTTCGTGCCAAGCACAACTATAGAGTTTCTCTCATTCTTTCGTGCCACACACAACTATAGAGTTTCTCTCATTCTTTCGTGCCACACACAACTATAGAGTTTCTCTCATTCTTTCGTGCCACGCACAACTATAAAGTTTCTCTCATGCTTTTGTATCACGCACAACAATGGAGTTTGTCTCATGCTTTCGTGCCAGGCACAACTATAGAGTTTCTCTCATGCTTTCGTGCCACGCACAACTATAGAGTTTCTGTCATTCTTACGTGCCAAGCACAACTATAGAGTTTCTCTCATTCTTTCGTGCCACGCACAAATATAGAGTTTCTCTCATTCTTTCGTGCCAAGCACAACTATAGAGTTTCTCTCATTGAATCGTGCTATACTCAATTATAGAGTTTCTCTCGTTCTTTCGTGCCGCGCACAACTATAGAGTTTCTCTCATTCTTTTCTGCCACGCACAACAATAGAGTTTTTCTCATTCTTTCAGGCCACGCACAGCTATACAGTTTCTCTCATGCTTTCGTGCAACGCAAGACTATAGAGTTTCTCTCATGCTTTCGTGCCACGCACAACTATAAAGTTTCTCTCATGCTTTCGTGCCACACACAACTATAGAGTTTCGCATTCTTTCGTACAAAGTACAACTATAGAGTTTCTCTTATTCTTTCGTGTCACGCACAACTATAGAGTTTCTCTCATTCTTTTGTGCCACGCACTACAATAGAGTTTTTCTCATGCTTTCGTTCCACGCACAACTATAGAGTTTCTCTCATTCTTTCGAGCCACGCTCAACTTTAGAGTTTCTCTCATTCTTTCGTGCCACACACAACTATAGAGTTTCTCTCATTCTTTCGTGCCACGCACAACTATAAAGTTTCTATCATGCTTTCGTATTACGCACAAGAATAGAGTTTGTCTCATGCTTTCGTGCCACACAGAACTATAGAGTTTCTCTCATGCTTTCGTGCCACGCACAACTATAGAGTTTCTCTCATTCTTTCGCGCCAAGCACAACTATAGAGTTTCTCTCATTCTTTCGTGCCGCGCACAAATATAGAGTTTCTCTCATTCTTTCGTGCAACGTACAACTATCGAGTTTCTCTCATGCTTCCGTGCCACGCACAACTATAGAGTTTTTCTCATTCTTTCCTGCCACGTACAACTATAGAGTTTTTCTATAAATCGTGCTATACTCAATTATAGAGTTTCTCTTTCTTTCGTGCCATGCACAACAATAGAGTTTTTCTCATTATTTCGTGCCACGCACAACTACACAGTTTCTCTCATGCTTTCGTGCCACGCAAGACTATAGAGTTTCTCTCATGCTTTCGTGCCACGCACTATAGAGTTTCTCTCATTCTTTCGTGCGAAGTACAACTATAGCATTTCTCTCATTCTTTCGTGCCATGCGCAACTATAGAGTTTCCCTCTTGCTTTCGTGCCACGCACAACTATATATTTTCTCTCATTCGTTCGTGCCACGCACAACTATAGAGTTTCTCTCATTCTATCGTGCCAAGCACAACTATAGAGTTTCTCTCATTCTTTCGTGCCATGCACAACTATACAGTTTCTCTCATGCTTTCGTGCAACGCAGGACTATAGAGTTTCTCTCATGCTTTCGTGCCACGCACAACTATAAAGTTTCTCTCATGCTTTCGTGCCATACACAACTATAGAGTTTCGCATTCTTTCGTACAAAGTACAACTATAGAGGTTCTCTCATTTTGTGCCACGCCCTACAATAGAGTTTTTCTCATGCTTTCGTTCCACGCACAACTATAGAGTTTCTCTCATTCTTTCGTGCCAAGCACAACTATAGAGTTTCTCTCATTCTTTCGAGCCACGCTCAACTTTAGAGTTTCTCTCAGGCTTTCGTGCCACGCACAACTATAGAGTTTCTCTCATTCTTTCGTGCCACACACAACTATAGAGTTTCTCTCATTCTTTCGTGCCACGCACAACTATAAAGTTTCTCTGATGCTTTCGTATCACCCACAACAATAGAGTTTGTCTCACGCTTTCGTGCCACGCACAACTATAGAGTTTCTCTCATTCTTTCGTGCCAAGCACAACATTAGAGTTTCTCTCATTCTTTCGTGCCACGCACTATAGAGTTTCTGTCATTCTTTCGTGCAAAGTACAAATATAGATTTTCTCTCATTCTTTTGTGCCACGCACTACAATAGAGTTTTTCTCATGCTTTCGTTCCACGCACAACTATAGAGTTTTTCTCAATCTTTCGTGCCAAGCACAACTATAGAGTTTCTCTCATTCTTTCAAGCCACGCTCAACTTTACAGTTTCTCTCAGGCTTTCGTGCCACGCACAACTATAGAGTTTCTCCCATTCTTTCGTGCCAAGCACAACTATAGAGTTTCTCTCATTCTTTCGTGCCACACACAACTATAGAGTTTCTCTCATTCTTTCGTGCCACACACAACTATAGAGTTTCTCTCATTCTTTCGTGCCACGCACAACTATAAAGTTTCTCTCATGCTTTTGTATCACGCACAACAATGGAGTTTGTCTCATGCTTTCGTGCCAGGCACAACTATAGAGTTTCTCTGATGCTTTCGTGCCACGCACTATAGAGTTTCTGTCATTCTTTCGTGCAAAGTACAACTATATATTTTCTCTCATTCTTTTGTGCCACGCACTACAATAGAGTTTTTCTCATGCTGTCGTTCCACGCACAACTGTAGAGTTTTTCTGATTCTTTCGTGCCAAGCACAACTATAGAGTTTCTCTCATTCTTTCGAGCCACGCACAACTATAGAGTTTCTCTCATTCGTTTGTGTCACGCACTACAATAGAGTTTTTCTCATGCTTTCGTTCCACGCACAACTATAGAGTTTCTCTCATTCTTTCGTGCCACGCACAACTATACAGTTTCTCTCATGCTTTCGTGCAACGCAAGACTATAGAGTTTCTCTCATGCTTTCGTGCCACGCACAACTATAAAGTTTCTCTCATGCTTTCGTGCCACACACAACTATAGAGTTTCGCATTCTTTCGTACAAAGTACAACTATAGAGTTTCTCTTATTCTTTCGTGTCACGCACAACTATAGAGTTTCTCTCATTCTTTTGTGCCACGCACTACAATAGAGTTTTTCTCATGCTTTCGTTCCACGCACAACTATAGAGTTTCTCTCATTCTTTCGAGCCACGCTCAACTTTAGAGTTTCTCTCATTCTTTCGTGCCACACACAACTATAGAGTTTCTCTCATTCTTTCGTGCCACGCACAACTATAAAGTTTCTATCATGCTTTCGTATTACGCACAAGAATAGAGTTTGTCTCATGCTTTCGTGCCACACAGAACTATAGAGTTTCTCTCATGCTTTCGTGCCACGCACAACTATAGAGTTTCTCTCATTCTTTCGCGCCAAGCACAACTATAGAGTTTCTCTCATTCTTTCGTGCCACGCACAAATATAGAGTTTCTCTCATTCTTTCGTGCAACGTACAACTATCGAGTTTCTCTCATGCTTCCGTGCCACGCACAACTATAGAGTTTTTCTCATTCTTTCCTGCCACGTACAACTATAGAGTTTTTCTATAAATCGTGCTATACTCAATTATAGAGTTTCTCTTTCTTTCGTGCCATGCACAACAATAGAGTTTTTCTCATTATTTCGTGCCACGCACAACTACACAGTTTCTCTCATGCTTTCGTGCCACGCAAGACTATAGAGTTTCTCTCATGCTTTCGTGCCACGCACTATAGAGTTTCTCTCATTCTTTCGTGCAAAGTACAACTATAGCATTTCTCTCATTCTTTCGTGCCATGCGCAACTATAGAGTTTCCCTCTTGCTTTCGTGCCACGCACAACTATATATTTTCTCTCATTCGTTCGTGCCACGCACAACTATAGAGTTTCTCTCATTCTATCGTGCCAAGCACAACTATAGAGTTTCTCTCATTCTTTCGTGCCACGCACAACTATACAGTTTCTCTCATGCTTTCGTGCAACGCAGGACTATAGAGTTTCTCTCATGCTTTCGTGCCACGCACAACTATAAAGTTTCTCTCATGCTTTCGTACCATACACAACTATAGAGTTTCGCATTCTTTCGTACAAAGTACAACTATAGAGTTTCTCTCATTTTGTGCCACGCCCTACAATAGAGTTTTTCTCATGCTTTCGTTCCACGCATAACTATAGAGTTTCTCTCATTCTTTCGTGCCAAGCACAACTATTGAGTTTCTCTCATTCTTTCGAGCCACGCTCAACTTTAGAGTTTCTCTCAGGCTTTCGTGCCACGCACAACTATAGAGTTTCTCTCATTCTTTCGTGCCACACACAACTATCGAGTTTCTCTCATTCTTTCGTGCCACGCACAACTATAAAGTTTCTCTCATGCTTTCGTATCACCCACAACAATAGAGTTTGTCTCACGCTTTCGTGCCACGCACAACTATAGAGTTTCTCTCATTCTTTCGTGCCAAGCACAACATTAGAGTTTCTCTCATTCTTTCGTGCCACGCACTATAGAGTTTCTGTCATTCTTTCGTGCAAAGTACAAATATAGATTTTCTCTCATTCTTTTGTGCCACGCACTACAATAGAGTTTTTCTCATGCTTTCGTTCCACGCACAACTATAGAGTTTTTCTCAATCTTTCGTGCCAAGCACAACTATAGAGTTTCTCTCATTCTTTCAAGCCACGCTCGACTTTACAGTTTCTCTCAGGCTTTCGTGCCACGCACAACTATAGAGTTTCTCCCATTCTTTCGTGCCAAGCACAACTATAGAGTTTCTCTCATTCTTTCGTGCCACACACAACTATAGAGTTTCTCTCATTCTTTCGTGCCACACACAACTATAGAGTTTCTCTCATTCTTTCGTGCCACGCACAACTATAAAGTTTCTCTCATGCTTTTGTATCACGCACAACAATGGAGTTTGTCTCATGCTTTTGTGCCAGGCACAACTATAGAGTTTCTCTCATGCTTTCGTGCCACGCACAACTATAGAGTTTCTGTCATTCTTACGTGCCAAGCACAACTATAGAGTTTCTCTCATTCTTTCGTGCCACGCACAAATATAGAGTTTCTCTCATTCTTTCGTGCCAAGCACAACTATAGAGTTTCTCTCATTGAATCGTGCTATACTCAATTATAGAGTTTCTCTCGTTCTTTCGTGCCGCGCACAACTATAGAGTTTCTCTCATTCTTTTCTGCCACGCACAACAATAGAGTTTTTCTCATTCTTTCAGGCCACGCACAGCTATACAGTTTATCTCATGCTTTTGTGCCACGCCAGACTATAGAGTTTCTCTCATGCTTTCGTGCCACGCACAACTATAGAGTTTCTCTCATGCTTTCGTGCCACGCACTATAGAGTTTCTCATTCTTTCGTGCAAAGTACAACTATAGAGTTTCTCTCATTTTTTCGTGCAACGTACAACTATAGAGTTTCTCTCATGCTTCCGTGCCACGCATAACTATAGAGTTTTTCTCATTCTTTCCTGCCGCGTACAACTATAGGGTTTTGCTATAAATCGTGCTATACTCAATTATAGAGTTTCTCTCATTCTTTCGTGCCACACACAACTATAGAGTTTCTCTCATTCTTTCGTGCCACGCACAACTATAAAGTTTCTCTCATGCTTTAGTGCCACGCACAAATATAGAGTTTCTCTCATTCTTTCGTGCAACGCACAACTATAGAGTTTCTCTCATTCTTTCGTGCCACGCACAACTATACAGTTTCTCTCATGCTTTCGTGCAACGCAAGACTATAGAGTTTCTCTCATGCTTTCGTGCCACGCACAACTATAAAGTTTCTCTCATGCTTTCGTGCCACACACAACTATAGAGTTTCGCATTCTTTCGTACAAAGTACAACTATAGAGTTTCTCTTATTCTTTCGTGTCACGCACAACTATAGAGTTTCTCTCATTCTTTTGTGCCACGCACTACAATAGAGTTTTTCTCATGCTTTCGTTCCACGCACAACTATAGAGTTTCTCTCATTCTTTCGAGCCACGCTCAACTTTAGAGTTTCTCTCATTCTTTCGTGCCTCACACAACTATAGTTTCTCTCATTCTTTCGTGCCACGCACAACTATAAAGTTTCTATCATGCTTTCGTATTACGCACAAGAATAGAGTTTGTCTCATGCTTTCGTGCCACCCAGAACTATAGAGTTTCTCTCATGCTTTCGTGCCACGCACAACTATAGAGTTTCTCTCATTCTTTCGCGCCAAGCACAACTATAGAGTTTCTCTCATTCTTTCGTGCCACGCACAAATATAGAGTTTCTCTCATTCTTTCGTGCAACGTACAACTATCGAGTTTCTCTCATGCTTCCGTGCCACGCACAACTATAGAGTTTTTCTCATTCTTTCCTGCCACGTACAACTATAGAGTTTTTCTATAAATCGTGCTATACTCAATTATAGAGTTTCTCTTTCTTTCGTGCCATGCACAACAATAGAGTTTTTCTGATTATTTCGTGCCACGCACAACTACACAGTTTCTCTCATGCTTTCGTGCCACGCAAGACTATAGAGTTTATCTCATGCTTTCGTGCCACGCACTATAGAGTTTCTCTCATTCTTTCGTGCAAAGTACAACTATAGCATTTCTCTCATTCTTTCGTGCCATGCGCAACTATAGAGTTTCCCTCTTGCTTTCGTGCCACGCACAACTATATATTTTCTCTCATTCGTTCGTGCCACGCACAACTATAGAGTTTCTCTCATTCTATCGTGCCAAGCACAACTATAGAGTTTCTCTCATTCTTTCGTGCCACGCACAACTATACAGTTTCTCTCATGCTTTCGTGCAACGCAGGACTATAGAGTTTCTCTCATGCTTTCGTGCCACGCACAACTATAAAGTTTCTCTCATGCTTTCGTGCCATACACAACTATAGAGTTTCGCATTCTTTCGTACAAAGTACAACTATAGAGTTTCTCTCATTTTGTGCCACGCCCTACAATAGAGTTTTTCTCATGCTTTCGTTCCACGCACAACTATAGAGTTTCTCTCATTCTTTCGTGCCAAGCACAACTATAGAGTTTCTCTCATTCTTTCGAGCCACGCTCAACTTTAGAGTTTCTCTCAGGCTTTCGTGCCACGCACAACTATAGAGTTTCTCTCATTCTTTCGTGCCACACACAACTATAGAGTTTCTCTCATTCTTTCGTGCCACGCACAACTCTAAAGTTTCTCTCATGCTTTCGTATCACCCACAACAATAGAGTTTGCCTCACGCTTTCGTGCCAAGCACAACTATAGAGTTTCTCTCATTGTTTCGTGCCACGCACTATAGAGTTTCCGTCATTCTTTCGTGCAAAGTACAAATATAGATTTTCTCTCATTCTTTTGTGCCACGCACTACAATAGAGTTTTTCTCATGCTTTCGTTCCACGCACAACTATAGAGTTTTTCTCAATCTTTCGTGCCAAGCACAACTATAGAGTTTCTCTCATTCTTTCAAGCCACGCTCAACTTTAGAGTTTCTCTCATTCTTTCGTGCCACACACAACTATAGAGTTTCTCTCATTTTTTCGTGCCACGCACAACTCTAAAGTTTCTCTCATGCTTTCGTATTACGCACAAGAATAGAGTTTGTCTCATGCTTTCGTGCCACACAGAACTATAGAGTTTCTCTCATGCTTTCGTGCCACGCACAACTATAGAGTTTCCCTTATTCTTTCGCGCCAAGCACAACTATAGAGTTTCTCTCATTCTTTCGTGCCACGCACAAATATAGAGTTTCTCTCATTCTTTCGTGCAACGTACAACTATAGAGTTTCTCTCATGCTTCCGTGCCACGCACAACTATAGAGTTTTTCTCATTCTTTCCTGCCACGTACAACTATAGAGTTTTTCTATAAATCGTGCTATACTCAATTATAGAGTTTCTCTTTCTTTCGTGCCATGCACAACAATAGAGTTTTTCTCATTATTTCCTGCCACGCACAACTACACAGTTTCTCTCATGCTTTCGTGCCACGCAAGACTATAGAGTTTCTCTCATGCTTTCGTGCCACGCACTATAGAGTTTCTCTCATTCTTTCGTGCAAAGTACAACTATAGCATTTCTCTCATTCTTTCGTGCCATGCGCAACTATAGAGTTTCCCTCTTGCTTTCGTGCCACGCACAACTATATATTTTCTCTCATTCGTTCGTGCCACGCACAACTATAGAGTTTCTCTCATTCTATCGTGCCAAGCACAACTATAGAGTTTCTGTCATTGTTTCGTGCCACGCACAACTATACAGTTTCTCTCATGCTTTCGTGCAACGCACGACTATAGAGTTTCTCTCATGCTTTCGTGCCACGCACAACTATAAAGTTTCTCTCATGCTTTCGTGCCATACACAACTATAGAGTTTCGCATTCTTTCGTACAAAGTACAACTATAGAGTTTCTCTTATTCTTGCGTGCCACGCACAACTATAGAGTTTCTCTCATTTTGTGCCATGCCCTACAATAGAGTTTTTCTCATGCTTTCGTTCCACGCACAACTATATATTTTCTCTCATTCTTTCGTGCCAAGCACAACTATAGAGTTTCTCCCATTCTTTCGTGCCAAGCACAACTATAGAGTTTCTCTCATTCTTTCGCGCCACACACAACTATAGAATTTCTCTCATTCTCTCGTGCCACGCACAACTATAAAGTTTCTCTCATGCTTTCGTATCACACACAACAATGGAGTTTGTCTCATGCTTTCGTGCCAGGCACAACTATAGAGTTTCTCTCATGCTTTCGTGCCACGCACAACTATAGTGTTTCTCTCATTCTTACGTGCCAAGCACAACTATAGAGTTTCTCTCATTCTTTCATGCCACGCACAAATATAGAGTTTCTCTCATTCTTTCGTGCCAAGCACAACTATAGAGTTTCTCTCATTGAATCGTGCTATACTCAATTATAGAGTTTCTCTCTTTCTTTCATGCCGCGCACAACTATAGAGTTTCTCTCATTCTTTTGTGCCACGCACAACAAGAGTTTTTCTCATTCTTTCATGCCACGCACAGCTATACAGTTTCTCTCATGCTTTCGTGCCACGCACTATAGAGTTTCTCATTCTTTCGCGCAAAGTACAACTATAGAGTTTCTCTCATGCTTTTGTGCCATGCACAACTAGAGATTTTCTGTCATTCGTTCGTGCCACGCACAACTATTGAGTTTCTCATTCTTTCGTGCCATGCACAACTATAAAATTTCTCTCATGCTTTCGTGCCACGCACAACAATAGAGTTTCCCTCATTCTTTTGTGTCAAGCACAACTATAGAGTTTCTCTCATTCGAGCCACGCACAACTATAGAATTTATCTCAGGCTTTCGTGCAACTCAAGACTATAGAGTTTCTCTCATGCTTTCGTGCGACGCACAACTATAAAGTGTATCTCATGCTTTCGTGCCACACACAACTATAGAGTTTCGCATTCTTTCGTACAAAGTACAACTATAGAGTTTCTCTCATTCTTACGTGCCAAGCACAACTATAGAGTTTCTCTCATTCTTTCGAGCCCCGCTCAACTTTAGAATTTCTCTCAGGCTTTCGTGCCACGCACAACTATAGAGTTTCTCTCATTCTTTCGTGCCAAACACAACTATAGAGTTTCTCTCATTCTTTCGTGCCACGCACAACTATAAAGTTTCTCTCATGCTTTCGTATCACGCACAACAATAGAGTTTGTCTCATGCCTTCGTGCCACGCACAACTATAGAGTTTCTCTCATGCTTTCGTGCCACGCACAACTATAAAGTTTCTCTCATTCTATTGTGCTACACGCAACCATAGAGTTTCTCTCATACTTTCGTGCCACGCACAACTATAGAGTTTCTCATTAAATCGTGCTATACGCACCTATAGAGTTTCTCTCATTCTTTTGTGCCATGCACAACAATAGAGTTTTTCTTATGCTTTTGTGCCACGCACAACTATAGATTTTCTCTCAATCTCTTGTGCCAAGCACAACTATAGAGTTTCTCTCAATCTTTTGTGCCAAGCACAACTATAGAGTTTCTCTCATTCTTTCGAGCCACGCACAACTATTGAATTTATCTCAGGCTTTCGTGCCACGCACAACTATAGAGTTTCTCTCATCCTTTCGTGCCCCGCACAACTATACAGTTTCTCTCATGCTTTCGTGCAATGCAGGACTATAGAGTTTCTCTCATGCTTTCGTGCCACGCACAACTATAAAGTTTCTCTCATGCTTTCGTGCCACACACAACTATAGAGTTTCGCATTCTTTCGTACAAAGTACAACTATAGAGATTCTCTTATTCTTTCGTGCCACGCACAACTATAGAGTTTGTCTCATGCTTTCGTGCCACACAGAACTATAGAGTTTCTCTCATGCTTTCGTGCCACGCACAACTATAGAGTTTCTCTCATTCTTTCGCGCCAAGCACAACTATAGAGTTTCTCTCATTCTTTCGTGCCACGCACAAATATAGAGTTTCTCTCATTCTTTCGTGCAACGTACAACTATCGAGTTTCTCTCATGCTTCCGTGCCACGCACAACTATAGAGTTTTTCTCATTCTTTCCTGCCACGTACAACTATAGAGTTTTTCTATAAATCGTGCTATACTCAATTATAGAGTTTCTCTTTCTTTCGTGCCATGCACAACAATAGAGTTTTTCTCATTATTTCGTGCCACGCACAACTACACAGTTTCTCTCATGCTTTCGTGCCACGCAAGACTATAGAGTTTCTCTCATGCTTTCGTGCCACGCACTATAGAGTTTCTCTCATTCTTTCGTGCAAAGTACAACTATAGCATTTCTCTCATTCTTTCGTGCCATGCGCAACTATAGAGTTTCCCTCTTGCTTTCGTGCCACGCACAACTATATATTTTCTCTCATTCGTTCGTGCCACGCACAACTATAGAGTTTCTCTCATTCTATCGTGCCAAGCACAACTATAGAGTTTCTCTCATTCTTTCGTGCCACGCACAACTATACAGTTTCTCTCATGCTTTCGTGCAACGCAGGACTATAGAGTTTCTCTCATGCTTTCGTGCCACGCACAACTATAAAGTTTCTCTCATGCTTTCGTGCCATACACAACTATAGAGTTTCGCATTCTTTCGTACAAAGTACAACTATAGAGTTTCTCTCATTTTGTGCCACGCCCTACAATAGAGTTTTTCTCATGCTTTCGTTCCACGCATAACTATAGAGTTTCTCTCATTCTTTCGTGCCAAGCACAACTATTGAGTTTCTCTCATTCTTTCGAGCCACGCTCAACTTTAGAGTTTCTCTCAGGCTTTCGTGCCACGCACAACTATAGAGTTTCTCTCATTCTTTCGTGCCACACACAACTATCGAGTTTCTCTCATTCTTTCGTGCCACGCACAACTATAAAGTTTCTCTCATGCTTTCGTATCACCCACAACAATAGAGTTTGTCTCACGCTTTCGTGCCACGCACAACTATAGAGTTTCTCTCATTCTTTCGTGCCAAGCACAACATTAGAGTTTCTCTCATTCTTTCGTGCCACGCACTATAGAGTTTCTGTCATTCTTTCGTGCAAAGTACAAATATAGATTTTCTCTCATTCTTTTGTGCCACGCACTACAATAGAGTTTTTCTCATGCTTTCGTTCCACGCACAACTATAGAGTTTTTCTCAATCTTTCGTGCCAAGCACAACTATAGAGTTTCTCTCATTCTTTCAAGCCACGCTCGACTTTACAGTTTCTCCCAGGCTTTCGTGCCACGCACAACTATAGAGTTTCTCCCATTCTTTCGTGCCAAGCACAACTATAGAGTTTCTCTCATTCTTTCGTGCCACACACAACTATAGAGTTTCTCTCATTCTTTCGTGCCACACACAACTATAGAGTTTCTCTCATTCTTTCGTGCCACGCACAACTATAAAGTTTCTCTCATGCTTTTGTATCACGCACAACAATGGAGTTTGTCTCATGCTTTCGTGCCAGGCACAACTATAGAGTTTCTCTCATGCTTTCGTGCCACGCACAACTATAGAGTTTCTGTCATTCTTACGTGCCAAGCACAACTATAGAGTTTCTCTCATTCTTTCGTGCCACGCACAAATATAGAGTTTCTCTCATTCTTTCGTGCCAAGCACAACTATAGAGTTTCTCTCATTGAATCGTGCTATACTCAATTATAGAGTTTCTCTCGTTCTTTCGTGCCGCGCACAACTATAGAGTTTCTCTCATTCTTTTCTGCCACGCACAACAATAGAGTTTTTCTCATTCTTTCAGGCCACGCACAGCTATACAGTTTCTCTCATGCTTTCGTGCAACGCAAGACTATAGAGTTTCTCTCATGCTTTCGTGCCACGCACAACTATAAAGTTTCTCTCATGCTTTCGTGCCACACACAACTATAGAGTTTCGCATTCTTTCGTACAAAGTACAACTATAGAGTTTCTCTTATTCTTTCGTGTCACGCACAACTATAGAGTTTCTCTCATTCTTTTGTGCCACGCACTACAATAGAGTTTTTCTCATGCTTTCGTTCCACGCACAACTATAGAGTTTCTCTCATTCTTTCGAGCCACGCTCAACTTTAGAGTTTCTCTCATTCTTTCGTGCCACACACAACTATAGAGTTTCTCTCATTCTTTCGTGCCACGCACAACTATAAAGTTTCTATCATGCTTTCGTATTACGCACAAGAATAGAGTTTGTCTCATGCTTTCGTGCCACACAGAACTATAGAGTTTCTCTCATGCTTTCGTGCCACGCACAACTATAGAGTTTCTCTCATTCTTTCGCGCCAAGCACAACTATAGAGTTTCTCTCATTCTTTCGTGCCGCGCACAAATATAGAGTTTCTCTCATTCTTTCGTGCAACGTACAACTATCGAGTTTCTCTCATGCTTCCGTGCCACGCACAACTATAGAGTTTTTCTCATTCTTTCCTGCCACGTACAACTATAGAGTTTTTCTATAAATCGTGCTATACTCAATTATAGAGTTTCTCTTTCTTTCGTGCCATGCACAACAATAGAGTTTTTCTCATTATTTCGTGCCACGCACAACTACACAGTTTCTCTCATGCTTTCGTGCCACGCAAGACTATAGAGTTTCTCTCATGCTTTCGTGCCACGCACTATAGAGTTTCTCTCATTCTTTCGTGCGAAGTACAACTATAGCATTTCTCTCATTCTTTCGTGCCATGCGCAACTATAGAGTTTCCCTCTTGCTTTCGTGCCACGCACAACTATATATTTTCTCTCATTCGTTCGTGCCACGCACAACTATAGAGTTTCTCTCATTCTATCGTGCCAAGCACAACTATAGAGTTTCTCTCATTCTTTCGTGCCATGCACAACTATACAGTTTCTCTCATGCTTTCGTGCAACGCAGGACTATAGAGTTTCTCTCATGCTTTCGTGCCACGCACAACTATAAAGTTTCTCTCATGCTTTCGTGCCATACACAACTATAGAGTTTCGCATTCTTTCGTACAAAGTACAACTATAGAGGTTCTCTCATTTTGTGCCACGCCCTACAATAGAGTTTTTCTCATGCTTTCGTTCCACGCACAACTATAGAGTTTCTCTCATTCTTTCGTGCCAAGCACAACTATAGAGTTTCTCTCATTCTTTCGAGCCACGCTCAACTTTAGAGTTTCTCTCAGGCTTTCGTGCCACGCACAACTATAGAGTTTCTCTCATTCTTTCGTGCCACACACAACTATAGAGTTTCTCTCATTCTTTCGTGCCACGCACAACTATAAAGTTTCTCTGATGCTTTCGTATCACCCACAACAATAGAGTTTGTCTCACGCTTTCGTGCCACGCACAACTATAGAGTTTCTCTCATTCTTTCGTGCCAAGCACAACATTAGAGTTTCTCTCATTCTTTCGTGCCACGCACTATAGAGTTTCTGTCATTCTTTCGTGCAAAGTACAAATATAGATTTTCTCTCATTCTTTTGTGCCACGCACTACAATAGAGTTTTTCTCATGCTTTCGTTCCACGCACAACTATAGAGTTTTTCTCAATCTTTCGTGCCAAGCACAACTATAGAGTTTCTCTCATTCTTTCAAGCCACGCTCAACTTTACAGTTTCTCTCAGGCTTTCGTGCCACGCACAACTATAGAGTTTCTCCCATTCTTTCGTGCCAAGCACAACTATAGAGTTTCTCTCATTCTTTCGTGCCACACACAACTATAGAGTTTCTCTCATTCTTTCGTGCCACACACAACTATAGAGTTTCTCTCATTCTTTCGTGCCACGCACAACTATAAAGTTTCTCTCATGCTTTTGTATCACGCACAACAATGGAGTTTGTCTCATGCTTTCGTGCCAGGCACAACTATAGAGTTTCTCTGATGCTTTCGTGCCACGCACTATAGAGTTTCTGTCATTCTTTCGTGCAAAGTACAACTATATATTTTCTCTCATTCTTTTGTGCCACGCACTACAATAGAGTTTTTCTCATGCTGTCGTTCCACGCACAACTGTAGAGTTTTTCTGATTCTTTCGTGCCAAGCACAACTATAGAGTTTCTCTCATTCTTTCGAGCCACGCACAACTATAGAGTTTCTCTCATTCGTTTGTGCCACGCACTACAATAGAGTTTTTCTCATGCTTTCGTTCCACGCACAACTATAGAGTTTCTCTCATTCTTTCGTGCCACGCACAACTATACAGTTTCTCTCATGCTTTCGTGCAACGCAAGACTATAGAGTTTCTCTCATGCTTTCGTGCCACGCACAACTATAAAGTTTCTCTCATGCTTTCGTGCCACACACAACTATAGAGTTTCGCATTCTTTCGTACAAAGTACAACTATAGAGTTTCTCTTATTCTTTCGTGTCACGCACAACTATAGAGTTTCTCTCATTCTTTTGTGCCACGCACTACAATAGAGTTTTTCTCATGCTTTCGTTCCACGCACAACTATAGAGTTTCTCTCATTCTTTCGAGCCACGCTCAACTTTAGAGTTTCTCTCATTCTTTCGTGCCACACACAACTATAGAGTTTCTCTCATTCTTTCGTGCCACGCACAACTATAAAGTTTCTATCATGCTTTCGTATTACGCACAAGAATAGAGTTTGTCTCATGCTTTCGTGCCACACAGAACTATAGAGTTTCTCTCATGCTTTCGTGCCACGCACAACTATAGAGTTTCTCTCATTCTTTCGCGCCAAGCACAACTATAGAGTTTCTCTCATTCGTTCGTGCCACGCACAAATATAGAGTTTCTCTCATTCTTTCGTGCAACGTACAACTATCGAGTTTCTCTCATGCTTCCGTGCCACGCACAACTATAGAGTTTTTCTCATTCTTTCCTGCCACGTACAACTATAGAGTTTTTCTATAAATCGTGCTATACTCAATTATAGAGTTTCTCTTTCTTTCGTGCCATGCACAACAATAGAGTTTTTCTCATTATTTCGTGCCACGCACAACTACACAGTTTCTCTCATGCTTTCGTGCCACGCAAGACTATAGAGTTTCTCTCATGCTTTCGTGCCACGCACTATAGAGTTTCTCTCATTCTTTCGTGCAAAGTACAACTATAGCATTTCTCTCATTCTTTCGTGCCATGCGCAACTATAGAGTTTCCCTCTTGCTTTCGTGCCACGCACAACTATATATTTTCTCTCATTCGTTCGTGCCACGCACAACTATAGAGTTTCTCTCATTCTATCGTGCCAAGCACAACTATAGAGTTTCTCTCATTCTTTCGTGCCACGCACAACTATACAGTTTCTCTCATGCTTTCGTGCAACGCAGGACTATAGAGTTTCTCTCATGCTTTCGTGCCACGCACAACTATAAAGTTTCTCTCATGCTTTCGTACCATACACAACTATAGAGTTTCGCATTCTTTCGTACAAAGTACAACTATAGAGTTTCTCTCATTTTGTGCCACGCCCTACAATAGAGTTTTTCTCATGCTTTCGTTCCACGCATAACTATAGAGTTTCTCTCATTCTTTCGTGCCAAGCACAACTATTGAGTTTCTCTCATTCTTTCGAGCCACGCTCAACTTTAGAGTTTCTCTCAGGCTTTCGTGCCACGCACAACTATAGAGTTTCTCTCATTCTTTCGTGCCACACACAACTATCGAGTTTCTCTCATTCTTTCGTGCCACGCACAACTATAAAGTTTCTCTCATGCTTTCGTATCACCCACAACAATAGAGTTTGTCTCACGCTTTCGTGCCACGCACAACTATAGAGTTTCTCTCATTCTTTCGTGCCAAGCACAACATTAGAGTTTCTCTCATTCTTTCGTGCCACGCACTATAGAGTTTCTGTCATTCTTTCGTGCAAAGTACAAATATAGATTTTCTCTCATTCTTTTGTGCCACGCACTACAATAGAGTTTTTCTCATGCTTTCGTTCCACGCACAACTATAGAGTTTTTCTCAATCTTTCGTGCCAAGCACAACTATAGAGTTTCTCTCATTCTTTCAAGCCACGCTCGACTTTACAGTTTCTCTCAGGCTTTCGTGCCACGCACAACTATAGAGTTTCTCCCATTCTTTCGTGCCAAGCACAACTATAGAGTTTCTCTCATTCTTTCGTGCCACACACAACTATAGAGTTTCTCTCATTCTTTCGTGCCACACACAACTATAGAGTTTCTCTCATTCTTTCGTGCCACGCACAACTATAAAGTTTCTCTCATGCTTTTGTATCACGCACAACAATGGAGTTTGTCTCATGCTTTCGTGCCAGGCACAACTATAGAGTTTCTCTCATGCTTTCGTGCCACGCACAACTATAGAGTTTCTGTCATTCTTACGTGCCAAGCACAACTATAGAGTTTCTCTCATTCTTTCGTGCCACGCACAAATATAGAGTTTCTCTCATTCTTTCGTGCCAAGCACAACTATAGAGTTTCTCTCATTGAATCGTGCTATACTCAATTATAGAGTTTCTCTCGTTCTTTCGTGCCGCGCACAACTATAGAGTTTCTCTCATTCTTTTCTGCCACGCACAACAATAGAGTTTTTCTCATTCTTTCAGGCCACGCACAGCTATACAGTTTATCTCATGCTTTTGTGCCACGCCAGACTATAGAGTTTCTCTCATGCTTTCGTGCCACGCACAACTATAGAGTTTCTCTCATGCTTTCGTGCCACGCACTATAGAGTTTCTCATTCTTTCGTGCAAAGTACAACTATAGAGTTTCTCTCATTTTTTCGTGCAACGTACAACTATAGAGTTTCTCTCATGCTTCCGTGCCACGCATAACTATAGAGTTTTTCTCATTCTTTCCTGCCGCGTACAACTATAGGGTTTTGCTATAAATCGTGCTATACTCAATTATAGAGTTTCTCTCATTCTTTCGTGCCACACACAACTATAGAGTTTCTCTCATTCTTTCGTGCCACGCACAACTATAAAGTTTCTCTCATGCTTTAGTGCCACGCACAAATATAGAGTATCTCTCATTCTTTCGTGCAACGCACAACTATAGAGTTTCTCTCATTCTTTCGTGCCACGCACAACTATACAGTTTCTCTCATGCTTTCGTGCAACGCAAGACTATAGAGTTTCTCTCATGCTTTCGTGCCACGCACAACTATAAAGTTTCTCTCATGCTTTCGTGCCACACACAACTATAGAGTTTCGCATTCTTTCGTACAAAGTACAACTATAGAGTTTCTCTTATTCTTTCGTGTCACGCACAACTATAGAGTTTCTCTCATTCTTTTGTGCCACGCACTACAATAGAGTTTTTCTCATGCTTTCGTTCCACGCACAACTATAGAGTTTCTCTCATTCTTTCGAGCCACGCTCAACTTTAGAGTTTCTCTCATTCTTTCGTGCCTCACACAACTATAGTTTCTCTCATTCTTTCGTGCCACGCACAACTATAAAGTTTCTATCATGCTTTCGTATTACGCACAAGAATAGAGTTTGTCTCATGCTTTCGTGCCACCCAGAACTATAGAGTTTCTCTCATGCTTTCGTGCCACGCACAACTATAGAGTTTCTCTCATTCTTTCGCGCCAAGCACAACTATAGAGTTTCTCTCATTCTTTCGTGCCACGCACAAATATAGAGTTTCTCTCATTCTTTCGTGCAACGTACAACTATCGAGTTTCTCTCATGCTTCCGTGCCACGCACAACTATAGAGTTTTTCTCATTCTTTCCTGCCACGTACAACTATAGAGTTTTTCTATAAATCGTGCTATACTCAATTATAGAGTTTCTCTTTCTTTCGTGCCATGCACAACAATAGAGTTTTTCTGATTATTTCGTGCCACGCACAACTACACAGTTTCTCTCATGCTTTCGTGCCACGCAAGACTATAGAGTTTATCTCATGCTTTCGTGCCACGCACTATAGAGTTTCTCTCATTCTTTCGTGCAAAGTACAACTATAGCATTTCTCTCATTCTTTCGTGCCATGCGCAACTATAGAGTTTCCCTCTTGCTTTCGTGCCACGCACAACTATATATTTTCTCTCATTCGTTCGTGCCACGCACAACTATAGAGTTTCTCTCATTCTATCGTGCCAAGCACAACTATAGAGTTTCTCTCATTCTTTCGTGCCACGCACAACTATACAGTTTCTCTCATGCTTTCGTGCAACGCAGGACTATAGAGTTTCTCTCATGCTTTCGTGCCACGCACAACTATAAAGTTTCTCTCATGCTTTCGTGCCATACACAACTATAGAGTTTCGCATTCTTTCGTACAAAGTACAACTATAGAGTTTCTCTCATTTTGTGCCACGCCCTACAATAGAGTTTTTCTCATGCTTTCGTTCCACGCACAACTATAGAGTTTCTCTCATTCTTTCGTGCCAAGCACAACTATAGAGTTTCTCTCATTCTTTCGAGCCACGCTCAACTTTAGAGTTTCTCTCAGGCTTTCGTGCCACGCACAACTATAGAGTTTCTCTCATTCTTTCGTGCCACACACAACTATAGAGTTTCTCTCATTCTTTCGTGCCACGCACAACTCTAAAGTTTCTCTCATGCTTTCGTATCACCCACAACAATAGAGTTTGCCTCACGCTTTCGTGCCAAGCACAACTATAGAGTTTCTCTCATTCTTTCGTGCCACGCACTATAGAGTTTCTGTCATTCTTTCGTGCAAAGTACAAATATAGATTTTCTCTCATTCTTTTGTGCCACGCACTACAATAGAGTTTTTCTCATGCTTTCGTTCCACGCACAACTATAGAGTTTTTCTCAATCTTTCGTGCCAAGCACAACTATAGAGTTTCTCTCATTCTTTCAAGCCACGCTCAACTTTAGAGTTTCTCTCATTCTTTCGTGCCACACACAACTATAGAGTTTCTCTCATTTTTTCGTGCCACGCACAACTCTAAAGTTTCTCTCATGCTTTCGTATTACGCACAAGAATAGAGTTTGTCTCATGCTTTCGTGCCACACAGAACTATAGAGTTTCTCTCATGCTTTCGTGCCACGCACAACTATAGAGTTTCCCTTATTCTTTCGCGCCAAGCACAACTATAGAGTTTCTCTCATTCTTTCGTGCCACGCACAAATATAGAGTTTCTCTCATTCTTTCGTGCAACGTACAACTATAGAGTTTCTCTCATGCTTCCGTGCCACGCACAACTATAGAGTTTTTCTCATTCTTTCCTGCCACGTACAACTATAGAGTTTTTCTATAAATCGTGCTATACTCAATTATAGAGTTTCTCTTTCTTTCGTGCCATGCACAACAATAGAGTTTTTCTCATTATTTCCTGCCACGCACAACTACACAGTTTCTCTCATGCTTTCGTGCCACGCAAGACTATAGAGTTTCTCTCATGCTTTCGTGCCACGCACTATAGAGTTTCTCTCATTCTTTCGTGCAAAGTACAACTATAGCATTTCTCTCATTCTTTCGTGCCATGCGCAACTATAGAGTTTCCCTCTTGCTTTCGTGCCACGCACAACTATATATTTTCTCTCATTCGTTCGTGCCACGCACAACTATAGAGTTTCTCTCATTCTATCGTGCCAAGCACAACTATAGAGTTTCTGTCATTGTTTCGTGCCACGCACAACTATACAGTTTCTCTCATGCTTTCGTGCAACGCAGGACTATAGAGTTTCTCTCATGCTTTCGTGCCACGCACAACTATAAAGTTTCTCTCATGCTTTCGTGCCATACACAACTATAGAGTTTCGCATTCTTTCGTACAAAGTACAACTATAGAGTTTCTCTTATTCTTGCGTGCCACGCACAACTATAGAGTTTCTCTCATTTTGTGCCATGCCCTACAATAGAGTTTTTCTCATGCTTTCGTTCCACGCACAACTATATATTTTCTCTCATTCTTTCGTGCCAAGCACAACTATAGAGTTTCTCCCATTCTTTCGTGCCAAGCACAACTATAGAGTTTCTCTCATTCTTTCGCGCCACACACAACTATAGAATTTCTCTCATTCTCTCGTGCCACGCACAACTATAAAGTTTCTCTCATGCTTTCGTATCACACACAACAATGGAGTTTGTCTCATGCTTTCGTGCCAGGCACAACTATAGAGTTTCTCTCATGCTTTCGTGCCACGCACAACTATAGTGTTTCTCTCATTCTTACGTGCCAAGCACAACTATAGAGTTTCTCTCATTCTTTCATGCCACGCACAAATATAGAGTTTCTCTCATTCTTTCGTGCCAAGCACAACTATAGAGTTTCTCTCATTGAATCGTGCTATACTCAATTATAGAGTTTCTCTCTTTCTTTCATGCCGCGCACAACTATAGAGTTTCTCTCATTCTTTTGTGCCACGCACAACAAGAGTTTTTCTCATTCTTTCATGCCACGCACAGCTATACAGTTTCTCTCATGCTTTCGTGCCACGCACTATAGAGTTTCTCATTCTTTCGCGCAAAGTACAACTATAGAGTTTCTCTCATGCTTTTGTGCCATGCACAACTATAGATTTTCTCTCATTCGTTCGTGCCACGCACAACTATTGAGTTTCTCATTCTTTCGTGCCATGCACAACTATAAAATTTCTCTCATGCTTTCGTGCCACGCACAACAATAGAGTTTCCCTCATTCTTTTGTGTCAAGCACAACTATAGAGTTTCTCTCATTCGAGCCACGCACAACTATAGAATTTATCTCAGGCTTTCATGCAACTCAAGACTATAGAGTTTCTCTCATGCTTTCGTGCGACGCACAACTATAAAGTGTATCTCATGCTTTCGTGCCACACACAACTATAGAGTTTCGCATTCTTTCGTACAAAGTACAACTATAGAGTTTCTCTCATTCTTACGTGCCAAGCACAACTATAGAGTTTCTCTCATTCTTTCGAGCCCCGCTCAACTTTAGAATTTCTCTCAGGCTTTCGTGCCACGCACAACTATAGAGTTTCTCTCATTCTTTCGTGCCAAACACAACTATAGAGTTTCTCTCATTCTTTCGTGCCACGCACAACTATAAAGTTTCTCTCATGCTTTCGTATCACGCACAACAATAGAGTTTGTCTCATGCCTTCGTGCCACGCACAACTATAGAGTTTCTCTCATGCTTTCGTGCCACGCACAACTATAAAGTTTCTCTCATTCTATTGTGCTACACGCAACCATAGAGTTTCTCTCATACTTTCGTGCCACGCACAACTATAGAGTTTCTCATTAAATCGTGCTATACGCACCTATAGAGTTTCTCTCATTCTTTTGTGCCATGCACAACAATAGAGTTTTTCTTATGCTTTTGTGCCACGCACAACTATAGAGTTTCTCTCAATCTCTTGTGCCAAGCACAACTATAGAGTTTCTCTCAATCTTTTGTGCCAAGCACAACTATAGAGTTTCTCTCATTCTTTCGAGCCACGCACAACTATTGAATTTATCTCAGGCTTTCGTGCCACGCACAACTATAGAGTTTCTCTCATCCTTTCGTGCCCCGCACAACTATACAGTTTCTCTCATGCTTTCGTGCAATGCAGGACTATAGAGTTTCTCTCATGCTTTCGTGCCACGCACAACTATAAAGTTTCTCTCATGCTTTCGTGCCACACACAACTATAGAGTTTCGCATTCTTTCGTGCCAAGCACAACTATAGAGTTTCTCTCATTGAATCGTGCTATACTCAATTATAGAGTTTCTCTCGTTCTTTCGTGCCGCGCACAACTATAGAGTTTCTCTCATTCTTTTCTGCCACGCACAACAATAGAGTTTTTCTCATTCTTTCAGGCCACGCACAGCTATACAGTTTATCTCATGCTTTTGTGCCACGCCAGACTATAGAGTTTCTCTCATGCTTTCGTGCCACGCACAACTATAGAGTTTCTCTCATGCTTTCGTGCCACGCACTATAGAGTTTCTCATTCTTTCGTGCAAAGTACAACTATAGAGTTTCTCTCATTTTTTCGTGCAACGTACAACTATAGAGTTTCTCTCATGCTTCCGTGCCACGCATAACTATAGAGTTTTTCTCATTCTTTCCTGCCGCGTACAACTATAGGGTTTTGCTATAAATCGTGCTATACTCAATTATAGAGTTTCTCTCATTCTTTCGTGCCACACACAACTATAGAGTTTCTCTCATTCTTTCGTGCCACGCACAACTATAAAGTTTCTCTCATGCTTTAGTGCCACGCACAAATATAGAGTATCTCTCATTCTTTCGTGCAACGCACAACTATAGAGTTTCTCTCATTCTTTCGTGCCACGCACAACTATACAGTTTCTCTCATGCTTTCGTGCAACGCAAGACTATAGAGTTTCTCTCATGCTTTCGTGCCACGCACAACTATAAAGTTTCTCTCATGCTTTCGTGCCACACACAACTATAGAGTTTCGCATTCTTTCGTACAAAGTACAACTATAGAGTTTCTCTTATTCTTTCGTGTCACGCACAACTATAGAGTTTCTCTCATTCTTTTGTGCCACGCACTACAATAGAGTTTTTCTCATGCTTTCGTTCCACGCACAACTATAGAGTTTCTCTCATTCTTTCGAGCCACGCTCAACTTTAGAGTTTCTCTCATTCTTTCGTGCCTCACACAACTATAGTTTCTCTCATTCTTTCGTGCCACGCACAACTATAAAGTTTCTATCATGCTTTCGTATTACGCACAAGAATAGAGTTTGTCTCATGCTTTCGTGCCACCCAGAACTATAGAGTTTCTCTCATGCTTTCGTGCCACGCACAACTATAGAGTTTCTCTCATTCTTTCGCGCCAAGCACAACTATAGAGTTTCTCTCATTCTTTCGTGCCACGCACAAATATAGAGTTTCTCTCATTCTTTCGTGCAACGTACAACTATCGAGTTTCTCTCATGCTTCCGTGCCACGCACAACTATAGAGTTTTTCTCATTCTTTCCTGCCACGTACAACTATAGAGTTTTTCTATAAATCGTGCTATACTCAATTATAGAGTTTCTCTTTCTTTCGTGCCATGCACAACAATAGAGTTTTTCTGATTATTTCGTGCCACGCACAACTACACAGTTTCTCTCATGCTTTCGTGCCACGCAAGACTATAGAGTTTATCTCATGCTTTCGTGCCACGCACTATAGAGTTTCTCTCATTCTTTCGTGCAAAGTACAACTATAGCATTTCTCTCATTCTTTCGTGCCATGCGCAACTATAGAGTTTCCCTCTTGCTTTCGTGCCACGCACAACTATATATTTTCTCTCATTCGTTCGTGCCACGCACAACTATAGAGTTTCTCTCATTCTATCGTGCCAAGCACAACTATAGAGTTTCTCTCATTCTTTCGTGCCACGCACAACTATACAGTTTCTCTCATGCTTTCGTGCAACGCAGGACTATAGAGTTTCTCTCATGCTTTCGTGCCACGCACAACTATAAAGTTTCTCTCATGCTTTCGTGCCATACACAACTATAGAGTTTCGCATTCTTTCGTACAAAGTACAACTATAGAGTTTCTCTCATTTTGTGCCACGCCCTACAATAGAGTTTTTCTCATGCTTTCGTTCCACGCACAACTATAGAGTTTCTCTCATTCTTTCGTGCCAAGCACAACTATAGAGTTTCTCTCATTCTTTCGAGCCACGCTCAACTTTAGAGTTTCTCTCAGGCTTTCGTGCCACGCACAACTATAGAGTTTCTCTCATTCTTTCGTGCCACACACAACTATAGAGTTTCTCTCATTCTTTCGTGCCACGCACAACTCTAAAGTTTCTCTCATGCTTTCGTATCACCCACAACAATAGAGTTTGCCTCACGCTTTCGTGCCAAGCACAACTATAGAGTTTCTCTCATTCTTTCGTGCCACGCACTATAGAGTTTCTGTCATTCTTTCGTGCAAAGTACAAATATAGATTTTCTCTCATTCTTTTGTGCCACGCACTACAATAGAGTTTTTCTCATGCTTTCGTTCCACGCACAACTATAGAGTTTTTCTCAATCTTTCGTGCCAAGCACAACTATAGAGTTTCTCTCATTCTTTCAAGCCACGCTCAACTTTAGAGTTTCTCTCATTCTTTCGTGCCACACACAACTATAGAGTTTCTCTCATTTTTTCGTGCCACGCACAACTCTAAAGTTTCTCTCATGCTTTCGTATTACGCACAAGAATAGAGTTTGTCTCATGCTTTCGTGCCACACAGAACTATAGAGTTTCTCTCATGCTTTCGTGCCACGCACAACTATAGAGTTTCCCTTATTCTTTCGCGCCAAGCACAACTATAGAGTTTCTCTCATTCTTTCGTGCCACGCACAAATATAGAGTTTCTCTCATTCTTTCGTGCAACGTACAACTATAGAGTTTCTCTCATGCTTCCGTGCCACGCACAACTATAGAGTTTTTCTCATTCTTTCCTGCCACGTACAACTATAGAGTTTTTCTATAAATCGTGCTATACTCAATTATAGAGTTTCTCTTTCTTTCGTGCCATGCACAACAATAGAGTTTTTCTCATTATTTCCTGCCACGCACAACTACACAGTTTCTCTCATGCTTTCGTGCCACGCAAGACTATAGAGTTTCTCTCATGCTTTCGTGCCACGCACTATAGAGTTTCTCTCATTCTTTCGTGCAAAGTACAACTATAGCATTTCTCTCATTCTTTCGTGCCATGCGCAACTATAGAGTTTCCCTCTTGCTTTCGTGCCACGCACAACTATATATTTTCTCTCATTCGTTCGTGCCACGCACAACTATAGAGTTTCTCTCATTCTATCGTGCCAAGCACAACTATAGAGTTTCTGTCATTGTTTCGTGCCACGCACAACTATACAGTTTCTCTCATGCTTTCGTGCAACGCAGGACTATAGAGTTTCTCTCATGCTTTCGTGCCACGCACAACTATAAAGTTTCTCTCATGCTTTCGTGCCATACACAACTATAGAGTTTCGCATTCTTTCGTACAAAGTACAACTATAGAGTTTCTCTTATTCTTGCGTGCCACGCACAACTATAGAGTTTCTCTCATTTTGTGCCATGCCCTACAATAGAGTTTTTCTCATGCTTTCGTTCCACGCACAACTATATATTTTCTCTCATTCTTTCGTGCCAAGCACAACTATAGAGTTTCTCCCATTCTTTCGTGCCAAGCACAACTATAGAGTTTCTCTCATTCTTTCGCGCCACACACAACTATAGAATTTCTCTCATTCTCTCGTGCCACGCACAACTATAAAGTTTCTCTCATGCTTTCGTATCACACACAACAATGGAGTTTGTCTCATGCTTTCGTGCCAGGCACAACTATAGAGTTTCTCTCATGCTTTCGTGCCACGCACAACTATAGTGTTTCTCTCATTCTTACGTGCCAAGCACAACTATAGAGTTTCTCTCATTCTTTCATGCCACGCACAAATATAGAGTTTCTCTCATTCTTTCGTGCCAAGCACAACTATAGAGTTTCTCTCATTGAATCGTGCTATACTCAATTATAGAGTTTCTCTCTTTCTTTCATGCCGCGCACAACTATAGAGTTTCTCTCATTCTTTTGTGCCACGCACAACAAGAGTTTTTCTCATTCTTTCATGCCACGCACAGCTATACAGTTTCTCTCATGCTTTCGTGCCACGCACTATAGAGTTTCTCATTCTTTCGCGCAAAGTACAACTATAGAGTTTCTCTCATGCTTTTGTGCCATGCACAACTATAGATTTTCTCTCATTCGTTCGTGCCACGCACAACTATTGAGTTTCTCATTCTTTCGTGCCATGCACAACTATAAAATTTCTCTCATGCTTTCGTGCCACGCACAACAATAGAGTTTCCCTCATTCTTTTGTGTCAAGCACAACTATAGAGTTTCTCTCATTCGAGCCACGCACAACTATAGAATTTATCTCAGGCTTTCATGCAACTCAAGACTATAGAGTTTCTCTCATGCTTTCGTGCGACGCACAACTATAAAGTGTATCTCATGCTTTCGTGCCACACACAACTATAGAGTTTCGCATTCTTTCGTACAAAGTACAACTATAGAGTTTCTCTCATTCTTACGTGCCAAGCACAACTATAGAGTTTCTCTCATTCTTTCGAGCCCCGCTCAACTTTAGAATTTCTCTCAGGCTTTCGTGCCACGCACAACTATAGAGTTTCTCTCATTCTTTCGTGCCAAACACAACTATAGAGTTTCTCTCATTCTTTCGTGCCACGCACAACTATAAAGTTTCTCTCATGCTTTCGTATCACGCACAACAATAGAGTTTGTCTCATGCCTTCGTGCCACGCACAACTATAGAGTTTCTCTCATGCTTTCGTGCCACGCACAACTATAAAGTTTCTCTCATTCTATTGTGCTACACGCAACCATAGAGTTTCTCTCATACTTTCGTGCCACGCACAACTATAGAGTTTCTCATTAAATCGTGCTATACGCACCTATAGAGTTTCTCTCATTCTTTTGTGCCATGCACAACAATAGAGTTTTTCTTATGCTTTTGTGCCACGCACAACTATAGAGTTTCTCTCAATCTCTTGTGCCAAGCACAACTATAGAGTTTCTCTCAATCTTTTGTGCCAAGCACAACTATAGAGTTTCTCTCATTCTTTCGAGCCACGCACAACTATTGAATTTATCTCAGGCTTTCGTGCCACGCACAACTATAGAGTTTCTCTCATCCTTTCGTGCCCCGCACAACTATACAGTTTCTCTCATGCTTTCGTGCAATGCAGGACTATAGAGTTTCTCTCATGCTTTCGTGCCACGCACAACTATAAAGTTTCTCTCATGCTTTCGTGCCACACACAACTATAGAGTTTCGCATTCTTTCGTACAAAGTACAACTATAGAGATTCTCTTATTCTTTCGTGCCACGCACAACTATAGAGTTTCTCTCATTCTTTTGTGCCACGCACTACAATAGAGTTTTTCTCATGCTTTCGTTCCACGCACAACTATAGAGTTTCTCTCATTCTTTCGAGCCACGCTCAACTTAAGAGTTTCTCTCATTCTTTCGTGCCACACACAACTATAGAGTTTCTCTCATTCTTTCGTGCCACGGACAACTATAAAGTTTCTCTCATGCTTTCGTATCACGCACAAGAATAGAGTTTGTCTCATGCTTTCGTGCCACACAGAACTATAGAGTTTCTCTCATGCTTTCGTGCCACGCACAACTATAGAGTTTCTCTCATTCTTTCGCGCCAAGCACAACTATAGAGTTTCTCTCATTCTTTCGTGCCACGCACAAATATGGAGTTTCTCTCATTCTTTCGTGCAACGTACAACTATAGAGTTTCTCTTATGCTTCCGCGCCACGCACAACTATAGAGTTTTTCTCATTCTTTCCTGCCACGTACAACTATAGAGTTTTTCTGTAAATCGTGCTATACTCAATTATAGAGTTTCTCTCTTTCTTTCGTGCCATGCACAACAACAGAGTTTTTCTCATTATTTCGTGCCACGCACAACTATACAGTTTCTCTCATGCTTTCGTGCCACGCAAGACTATAGAGTTTCTCTCATGCTTTCGTGCCACGCACTATAGAGTTTCTCTCATTCTTTCGTGCAAAGTACAACTATACCATTTCTCTCATTCTTTCGTGCCATGCACAACTATAGAGTTTCCCTCTTGCTGTCGTGCCACGCACAACTCTATATTTTCTCTCATTCATTCGTGCCACGCACAACTATAGAGTTTCTCTCATTCTATCGTGCCAAGCACAACTGTAGAGTTTCTCTCATTCTTTCGTGCCACGCACAACTATACAGTTTCTCTCATGATTTCGTGCAACGCAAGACTATAGAGTTTCTCTCATGCTTTCGTGCCACGCACAACTATAAAGTTTCTCTCATGCTTTCGTGCCACACACAACTATAGAGTTTCTGTCATTCTTTCGTGCAAAGTACAAATATAGATTTTCTCTCATTCTTTTGTGCCACGCACTACAATAGAGTTTTTCTCATGCTTTCGTTCCACGCACAACTATAGAGTTTTTCTCATTCTTTCGTGCCAAGCACAACTATAGAGTTTCTCTCATTCTTTCAAGCCACGCTCAACTTTACAGTTTCTCTCAGGCTTTCGTGCCACGCACAACTATAGAGGTTCTCCCATTCTTTCGTGCCAAGCACAACTATAGAGTTTCTCTCATTCTTTCGTGCCTCACACAACTATAGAGTTTCTCTCATTCTTTCGTGCCATGCACAACTATAAAGTTTCTCTCATGCTTTTGTATCACGCACAACAATGGAGTTTGTCTCATGCTTTCGTGCCAGGCACAACTATAGAGTTTCTCTCATGGTTTCGTGCCACGCACAACTATAGAGTTTCTCTCATTCTTACGTGCCAAGCACAACTATAGAGTTTCTCTCATTCTTTCGTGCCACGCACAAATATAGAGTTTCTCTCATTCTTTCATGCCAAGCACAACTATAGAGTTTCTCTCATTGAATCGTGCTATACTCAATTATAGAGTTTCTCTCTTTCTTTCGTGCCGCGCACAACTATAGAGTTTCTCTCATTCTTTTGTGCCACGCACAACAATAGAGTTTTTCTCATTCTTTCAGGCCACGCACAGCTATACAGTTTCTCTCATGCTTTTGTGCCACGCCAGACTATAGAGTTTCTCTCATGCTTTCGTGCCACGCACAACTATAGAGTTTCTCTCATGCTTTCGTGCCACGCACTATAGAGTTTCTAATTCTTTCGTGCAAAGTACAACTATAGAGTTGCTCTCATTTTTTCGTGCAACGCACAACTATAGAGTTTTTCTCATGCTTCCGTGCCACGCATAACTATAGAGTTTTTCTCATTCTTTCCTGCCACGTACAACTATAGAGTTTTTCTATAAATCGTGCTATACTCAATTATAGAGTTTCTCTCATTCTTTCGTGCCACACACAACTATAGAGTTTCTCTCATTCTTTCGTGCCACGCACAACTATAAAGTTTCTCTCATGCTTTAGTGCCACGCACAAATATAGAGTTTCTCTCATTCTTTTGTGCAACGCACAACTATAGAGTTTCTCTCATGGTTCCGTGCCACGCACAACTATAGAGTTTCTGTATTTCTTTCGTGCCACGCTCAACTATAGAGTTTCTCTCATTCTTGTGTGCCACGCACAACAGTAGAGTTTTTCTCATTCTTTCGTGCCACGCACAACTATACAGTTTCTATCATGCTTTCGTGCCACGCAAGACTATAGAGTTTCTCTCATGCTTTCGTGCCAAGCACAACTATAGAGTTTCTCTGATGCTTTCGTGCCACGCACTATAGAGTTTCTGTCATTCTTTCGTGCAAACTACAACTATAGATTTTCTCTCATTCTTTTGTGCCACGCACTACAATAGAGTTTTCTCATGCTGTCGTTCCACGCACAACTGTAGAGTTTTTCTGATCCTTTCGTGCCAAGCACAACTATAGAGTTTCTCTCATTCTTTCGAGCCACGCACAACTATAGAGTTTCTCTCATTCGTTTGTGCCACGCACTACAATAGAGTTTTTCTCATGCTTTCGTTCCACGCACAACTATAGAGTTTCTCTCATTCTTTCGTGCCACGCACAACTATACAGTTTCTCTCATGCTTTCGTGCAACGCAAGACTATAGAGTTTCTCTCATGCTTTCGTGCCACGCACAACTATAAAATTTCTCTCATGCTTTCGTGCCACACACAACTATAGAGTTTCGCATTCTTTCGTACAAAGTACAACTATAGAGTTTCTCTTATTCTTTCGTGTCACGCACAACTATAGAGTTTCTCTCATTCTTTTGTGCCACGCACTACAATAGAGTTTTTCTCATGCTTTCGTTCCACGCACAACTATAGAGTTTCTCTCATTCTTTCGAGCCACGCTCAACTTTAGAGTTTCTCTCATTCTTTCGTGCCACACACAACTATAGAGTTTCTCTCATTCTTTCGTGCCACGCACAACTATAAAGTTTCTATCATGCTTTCGTATTACGCACAAGAATAGAGTTTGTCTCATGCTTTCGTGCCACACAGAACTATAGAGTTTCTCTCATGCTTTCGTGCCACGCACAACTATAGAGTTTCTCTCATTCTTTCGCGCCAAGCACAACTATAGAGTTTATCTCATTCTTTCGTGCCACGCACAAATATAGAGTTTCTCTCATTCTTTCGTGCAACGTACAACTATCGAGTTTCTCTCATGCTTCCGTGCCACGCACAACTATAGAGTTTTTCTCATTCTTTCCTGCCACGTACAACTATAGAGTTTTTCTATAAATCGTGCTATACTCAATTATAGAGTTTCTCTTTCTTTCGTGCCATGCAAAACAATAGAGTTTTTCTCATTATTTCGTGCCACGCACAACTACACAGTTTCTCTCATGCTTTCGTGCCACGCAAGACTATAGAGTTTCTCTCATGCTTTCGTGCCACGCACTATAGAGTTTCTCTCATTCTTTCGTGCAAATACAACTATAGCATTTCTCTCATTCTTTCGTGCCATGCGCAACTATAGAGTTTCCCTCTTGCTTTCGTGCCACGCACAACTATATATTTTCTCTCATTCGTTCGTGCCACGCGCAACTATAGAGTTTCTCTCATTCTATCGTGCCAAGCACAACTATAGAGTTTCTCTCATTCTTTCGTGCCACGCACAACTATACAGTTTCTCTCATGCTTTCGTGCAACGCAGGACTATAGAGTTTCTCTCATGCTTTCGTGCCACGCACAACTATAAAGTTTCTCTCATGCTTTCGTGCCATACACAACTATAGAGTTTCGCATTCTTTCGTACAAAGTACAACTATAGAGTTTCTCTCATTTTGTGCCACGCCCTACAATAGAGTTTTTCTCATGCTTTCGTTCCAAGCACAACTATAGAGTTTCTCTCATTCTTTCGTGCCAAGCACAACTATAGAGTTTCTCTCATTCTTTCGAGCCACGCTCAACTTTAGAGTTTCTCTCAGGCTTTCGTGCCACGCACAACTATAGAGTTTCTCTCATTCTTTCGTGCCACACACAACTATAGAGTTTCTCTCATTCTTTCGTGCCACGCACAACTATAAAGTTTCTCTCATGCTTTCGTATCACCCACAACAATAGAGTTTGTCTCACGCTTTCGTGCCACGCACAACTATAGAGTTTCTCTCATTCTTTCGTGCCAAGCACAACTATAGAGTTTCTCTCATTCTTTCGTGCCACGCACTATAGAGTTTCTGTCATTCTTTCGTGCAAAGTACAAATATAGATTTTGTCTCATTCTTTTGTGCCACGCACTACAATAGAGTTTTTCTCATGCTTTCGTTCCACGCACAACTATAGAGTTTTTCTCAATCTTTCGTGCCAAGCACAACTATAGAGTTTCTCTCATTCTTTCAAGCCACGCTCAACTTTACAGTTTCTCTCAGGCTTTCGTGCCACGCACAACTATAGAGTTTCTCCCATTCTTTCGTGCCAAGCACAACTATAGAGTTTCTCTCATTCTTTCGTGCCACACACAACTATAGAGTTTCTCTCATTCTTTCGTGCCACACACAACTATAGAGTTTCTCTCATTCTTTCGTGCCACGCACAACTATAAAGTTTCTCTCATGCTTTTGTATCACGCACAACAATGGAGTTTGTCTCATGCTTTCGTGCCAGGCACAACTATAGAGTTTCTCTCATGCTTTCGTGCCACGCACAACTATAGAGTTTCTCTCATTCTTACGTGCCAAGCACAACTATAGAGTTTCTCTCATTCTTTCGTGCCACGCACAAATATAGAGTTTCTCTCATTCTTTCGTGCCAAGCACAACTATAGAGTTTCTCTCATTGAATCGTGCTATACTCAATTATAGAGTTTCTCTCTTTCTTTCGTGCCGCGCACAACTATAGAGTTTCTCTCATTCTTTTGTGCCACGCACAGCAATAGAGTTTTTCTCATTCTTTCAGGCCACGCACAGCTATACAGTTTCTCTCATGCTTTTGTGCCACGCCAGACTATAGAGTTTCTCTCATGCTTTCGTGCCACGCACAACTATAGAGTTTCTCTCATGCTTTCGTGCCACGCACTATAGAGTTTCTCATTCTTTCGTGCAAAGTACAACTATAGAGTTTCTCTCATTTTTTCGTGCAACGTACAACTATAGAGTTTCTCTCATGCTTCCGTGCCACGCATAACTATAGAGTTTTTCTCATTCTTTCCTGCCGCGTACAACTATAGAGTTTTTCTATAAATCGTGCTATACTCAATTATAGTTTCTCTCATTCTTTCGTGCCACACACAACTATAGAGTTTCTCTCATTCTTTCGTGCCACGCACAACTATAAAGTTTCTCTCATGCTTTAGTGCCACGCACAAATATAGAGTTTCTCTCATTCTTTCGTGCAACGCACAACTATAGAGTTTCTCTCATTCTTTCGTGCCACGCACAACTATACAGTTTCTCTCATGCTTTCGTGCAACGCAAGACTATAGAGTTTCTCTCATGCTTTCGTGCCACGCACAACTATAAAGTTTCTCTCATGCTTTCGTGCCACACACAACTATAGAGTTTCGCATTCTTTCGTACAAAGTACAACTATAGAGTTTCTCTTATTCTTTCGTGTCACGCACAACTATAGAGTTTCTCTCATTCTTTTGTGCCACGCACTACAATAGAGTTTTTCTCATGCTTTCGTTCCACGCACAACTATAGAGTTTCTCTCATTCTTTCGAGCCACGCTCAACTTTAGAGTTTCTCTCATTCTTTCGTGCCTCACACAACTATAGAGTTTCTCTCATTCTTTCGTGCCACGCACAACTATAAAGTTTCTATCATGCTTTCGTATTACGCACAAGAATAGAGTTTGTCTCATGCTTTCGTGCCACACAGAACTATAGAGTTTCTCTCATGCTTTCGTGCCACGCACAACTATAGAGTTTCTCTCATTCTTTCGCGCCAAGCACAACTATAGAGTTTCTCTCATTCTTTCGTGCCACGCACAAATATAGAGTTTCTCTCATTCTTTCGTGCAACATACAACTATCGAGTTTCTCTCATGCTTCCGTGCCACGCACAACTATAGAGTTTTTCTCATTCTTTCCTGCCACGTACAACTATAGAGTTTTTCTATAAATCGTGCTATACTCAATTATAGAGTTTTTCTTTCGTGCCATGCACAACAATAGAGTTTTTCTCATTATTTCGTGCCACGCACAACTACACAGTTTCTCTCATGCTTTCGTGCCACGCAAGACTATAGAGTTTCTCTCATGCTTTCGTGCCACGCACTATAGAGTTTCTCTCATTCTTTCGTGCAAAGTACAACTATAGCATTTCTCTCATTCTTTCGTGCCATGCGCAACTTTAGAGTTTCCCTCTTGCTTTCGTGCCACGCACAACTATATATTTTCTCTCATTCGTTCGTGCCACGCACAACTATAGAGTTTCTCTCATTCTATCGTGCCAAGCACAACTATAGAGTTTCTCTCATTCTTTCGTGCCACGCACAACTATACAGTTTCTCTCATGCTTTCGTGCAACGCAGGACTATAGGGTTTCTCTCATGCTTTCGTGCCACGCACAACTATAAAGTTTTTCTCATGCTTTCGTTCCACGCACAACTATAGAGTTTCTCTCATTCTTTCGTGCCAAGCACAACTATAGAGTTTCTCTCATTCTTTCGAGCCACGCTCAACTTTAGAGTTTCTCTCAGGCTTTCGTGCCACGCACAACTATAGAGTTTCTCTCATTCTGTCGTGCCACACACAAGTATAGAGTTTCTCTCATTCTTTCGTGCCACGCACAACTATAAAGTTTCTCTCATGCTTTCGCATCACCCACAACAATAGAGTTTGTCTCACGCTTTCGTGCCACGCACAACTATAGAGTTTCTCTCATTCTTTCGTGCCAAGCACAACTATAGAGTTTCTCTCATTCTTTCGTGCCACGCACTATAGAGTTTCTGTCATTCTTTCGTGCAAAGTACAAATATAAATTTTCTCTCATTCTTTTGTGCCACGCACTACAATAGAGGTTTTCTCATGCTTTCGTTCCACGCACAACTATAGAGTCTTTCTCAATCTTTCGTGCCAAGCACAACTATAGAGTTTCTCTCATTCTTTCAAGCCACGCTCAACTTTACAGTTTCTCTCAGGCTTTCGTGCCACGCACAACTATAGAGTTTCTCCCATTCTTTCGTGCCAAGCACAACTATAGAGTTTCTCTCATTCTTTCGTGCCACACACAACTATAGAGTTTCTCTCATTCTTTCGTGCCACACACAACTATAGAGTTTCTCTCATTCTTTCGTGCCACGCACAACTATAAAGTTTCTCTCATGCTTTTGTATCACGCACAACAATGGAGTTTGTCTCATGCTTTCGTGCCAGGCACAACTATAGAGTTTCTCTCATGCTTTCGTGCCACGCACAACTATAGAGTTTCTCTCATTCTTACGTGCCAAGCACAACTATAGAGTTTCTCTCATTCTTTCGTGCCACGCACAAATATAGAGTTTCTCTCATTCTTTCGTGCCAAGCACAACTATAGAGTTTCTCTCATTGAATCGTGCTATACTCAATTATAGAGTTTCTCTCTTTCTTTCGTGCCGCGCACAACTATAGAGTTTCTCTCATTCTTTTGTGCCACGCACAACAATAGAGTTTTTCTCATTCTTTCAGGCCACGCACAGCTATACAGTTTCTCTCATGCTTTTGTGCCACGCCAGACTATAGAGTTTCTCTCATGCTTTCGTGCCACGCACAACTATAGAGTTTCTCTCATGCTTTCGTGCCACGCACTATAGAGTTTCTCATTCTTTCGTGCAAAGTACAACTATAGAGTTTCTCTCATTTTTTCGTGCAACGTACAACTATAGAGTTTCTCTCATGCTTCCGTGCCACGCATAACTATACAGTTTTTCTCATTCTTTCCTGCCGCGTACAACTATAGAGTTTTTCTATAAATCGTGCTATACTCAATTATAGAGTTTCTCTCATTCTTTCGTGCCACACACAACTATAGAGTTTCTCTCATTCTTTCGTGCCACGCACAACTATAAAGTTTCTCTCATGCTTTAGTGCCACGCACAAATATAGAGTTTCTCTCATTCTTTCGTGCAACGCACAACTATAGAGTTTCTCTCATGGTTTCGTGCCACGCACAACTATAGAGTTTCTGTATTTCTTTCGTGCCACGCTCAACTATAGAGTTTCTCTCATTCTTCTGTGCCACGCCCTACAATAGAGTTTTTCTCATGCTTTCGTTCCACGCACAACTATAGAGTTTCTCTCATTCTTTTGTGCCAAGCACAACTATATAGTTTCTCCCATTCTTTCATGCCACGCATAAATATAGAGTTTCTCTCATTCTTTCGTGCCAAGCACAACTATAGAGTTTCTCTCATTCTTTCGTGCCACGCACTATAGAGTTTCTGTCATTCTTTCGTGCAAAGTACAAATATAGATTTTCTCTCATTCTTTTGTGCCACGCACTACAATAGAGTTTTTCTCATGCTTTCGTTCCACGCAGAACTATAGAGTTTTTCTCAATCTTTCGTGCCAAGCACAACTATAGAGTTTCTCTCATTCTTTCAAGCCACGCTCAACTTTACAGTTTCTCTCAGGCTTTCGTGCCACGCACAACTATAGAGTTTCTCCCATTCTTTCGTGCCAAGCACAACTATAGAGTTTCTCGCATTCTTTCGTGCCACACACAACTATAGAGTTTCTCTCATTCTGTCGTGCCACGCACAACTATAAAGTTTCTCTCATGCTTTCGTATCACGCACAACAATGGAGTTTGTCTCATGCTTTCGTGCCAGGCACAACTATAGAGTTTCTCTCATTTTGTGCCACGCCCTACAATAGAGTTTTTCTCATGCTTTCGTTCCACGCACAACTATACAGTTTCTCTTATTCTTTTGTGCCAAGCACAACTATAGAGTTTCTCCCATTCTTTCATGCCACGCATAAATATAGAGTTTCTCTCATTCTTTCGTGCCAAGCACAACTATAGAGTTTCTCTCATTGGATCGTGCTATACTCAATTATAGAGTTTCTCTCTTTCTTTCGTGCCGCGCACAACTATAGAGTTTCTCTCATTCTTTTGTGCCACGCACAACAAAAGAGTTTTTCTCATTCTTTCATGCCACGCACAGCTATACAGTTTCTCTCATGCTTTCGTGCCACACACTATAGAGTTTCTCATTCTTTCGCGCAAAGTACAACTATAGAGTTTCTCTCATTCTGTCGTGCCATGCACAACTATAGAGTTTCTCTCATGCTTTTGTGCCATGCACAACAATAGATTTTCTCTCATTCGTTCGTGCCACGCACAACTATTGAGTTTCTCATTCTTTCGTGCCATGCACAACTATAGAATTTCTCTCATGCTTTCGTGCCACGCACAACTATAGAGTTTCCCTCATTCTTTTGTGTCAAGCACAACTATAGAGTTTCTCACATTCGAGCCACGCACAACTATAGAATTTATCTCAGGCTTTCGTGCAACGCAAGACTATAGAGTTTCTCTCATGCTTTCGTGCGACGCACAACTATAAAGTGTCTCTCATGCTTTCGTGCCACGCACAACTATAAAGTTTCTCTCATGCTTTCGTGCCATACACAACTATAGAGTTTCGCATTCTTTCGTACAAAGTACAACTATAGAGTTTCTCTTATTCTTGCGTGCCACGCACAACTATAGAGTTTCTCTCATTTTGTGCCACGCCCTACAATTGAGTTTTTCTCTAGCTTTCATTCCATGCACAACTATAGAGTTTCTCTCATTCTTTCGTGCCAAGCACAACTATAGAGTTTCTCTCATTCTTTCGAGCCACGCTCAACTTTAGAAGTTCTCTCAGGCTTTCGTGCCACGCACAACTATAGAGTCTCTCTCATTCTTTCGTGCCACACACAACTATAGAGTTTCTCTCATTCTTTCCTGCCACGCACAACTATAAAGTTTCTCTCATGCTTTCGTATCACGCACAACAATAGAGTTTGTCTCACGCTTTCGTGCCACGCACAACTATAGAGTTTCTCTCATTCTTTCGTGCCAAGCACAACTATAGAGTTTCTCTCATTCTTCCGTGCCACGCACAACTATAAAGTTTCTCTCATGCTTTCGTATCACGCACAACAATGGAGTTTGTCTCATGCTTTCGTGCCAGGCACAACTATAGAGTTTCTCTCATTTTGTGCCACGCCCTACAATAGAGTTTTTCTCATGCTTTCGTTCCACGCACAACTATAGAGTTTCTCTCATTCTTTCGTGCCCAGCACAACTATAGAGTTTCTCCCATTCTTTCATGCCACGCACAGCTATACAGTTTCTCTCATGCTTTCGTGCCACGCACTATAGAGTTTCTGTCATTCTTTCGTGCAAAGTACAAATATAGATTTTCTCTCATTCTTTTGTGCCACGCACTACAATAGAGATTTTCTCATGCTTTCGTTCCACGCAGAACTATAGAGTTTTTCTCAATCTTTCGTGCCAAGCACAACTATAGAGTTTCTCTCATTCTTTCAAGCCACGCTCAACTTTACAGTTTCTCTCAGGCTTTCGTGCCACGCACAACTATAGAGTTTCTCCCATTCTTTCGTGCCAAGCACAACTATAGAGTTTCTCTCATTCTTTCGTGCCACACACAACTATAGAGTTTCTCTCATTCTCTCGTGCCACGCACAACTATAAAGTTTCTCTCATGCTTTCGTATCACGCACAACAATGGAGTTTGTCTCATGCTTTCGTGCCAGGCACAACTATAGAGTTTCTCTCATTTTGTGCCACGCCCTACAATAGAGTTTTTCTCATGCTTTCGTTCCACGCACAACTATAGAGTTTCTCTCATTCTTTCGTGCCAAGCACAACTATAGAGTTTCTCCCATTCTTTCATGCCACGCACAGCTATACAGTTTCTCTCATGCTTTCGTGCCACGCACTATAGAGTTTCTCATTCTTTCGCGCAAAGTACAACTATAGAGTTTCTCTCACTCTTTCGTGCCATGCACAACTATAGAGTTTCTCTCATGCTTTTGTGCCATGCACAACTATAGATTTTCTCTCATTCGTTCGTGCCACGCACAACTATTGAGTTTCTCATTCTTCGTGCCATGCACAACTATAGAATTTCTCTCATGCTTTCGTGCCACGCACAACTATAGAGTTTTCCTCATTCTTTTGTGTCAAGCACAACTATAGAGTTTCTCTCATTCGAGCCACGCACAACTATAGAATTTATCTCATGCTTTCGTGCAACGCACAACTATAAAGTGTCTCTCATGCTTTCGTGCCACACACAAATATAGAGTTTCGCATTCTTTCGTACAAAGTACAACTATAGAGTTTCTCTCATTCTTTCGTGCCAAGCACAACTATAGAGTTTCTCTCATTCTTTCGAGCCACGCTCAGCTTTAGAGTTTTCCTTATGCTTTTGTGCCACGCACAACTATAGAGTTTCTCTCAATCTCTTGTGCCAAGCACAACTATAGAGTTTCTCTCAATCTTTTGTGCCAAGCACAACTATAGAGTTTCTCTCATTCTTTCGAGCCACGCACAACTATTGAATTTATCTCAGGCTTTCGTGCCACGCACAACTATAGAGTTTCTCTCATCCTTTCGTGCCACGCACAACTATACAGTTTCTCTCATGCTTTCGTGCAATGCAGGACTATAGAGTTTCTCTCATGCTTTCGTGCCACGCACAACTATAAAGTTTCTCTCATGCTTTCGTGCCACACACAACTATAGAGTTTCGCATTCTTTCGTACAAACTACAACTATAGAGATTCTCTTATTCTTTCGTGCCACACACAACTATAGAGTTTCTCTCATTCTTTTGTGCCACGCACTACAGTAGAGTTTTTCTCATGCTTTCGTTCCACGCACAACTATAGAGTTTCTCTCATTCATTCGAGCCACGCTCAACTTTAGAGTTTCTCTCATTCTTTCGTGCCACACACAACTATAGAGTTTCTCTCATTCTTTCGTGCCACGCACAACTATAAAGTTTCTCTCATGCTTTCGTATCACGCACAAGAATAGAGTTTGTCTCATGCTTTCGTGCCACACAAAACTATAGAGTTTCTCTCTTGCTTTCGTGCCACGCACAACTATAGAGTTTCTCTCATCCTTTCGCGCCAAGCACAACTATAGAGTTTCTCTCATTCTTTCATGCCACGCACAAATATAGAGTTTCTCTCATTCTTTCGTGCAACGCACAACTATAGAGTTTCTCTCATTCTTTCCTGCCACGTACAACTATAGAGTTTTTCTATAAATCGTGCTATACTCAATTATAGAGTTTCTCTCTTTCTTTCGTGCCATGCACAAAAACAGAGTTTTTCTCATTATTTCGTGCCACGCACAACTATACAGTATCTCTCATGCTTTCGTGCCACGCAAGACTATAGAGTTTCTCTCATGCTTTCGTGCCACGCACTATAGAGTTTCTCTCATTCTTTCGTGCAAAGTACAACTATAGCATTTCTTTCATTCTTTCGTGCCATGCACAACTATAGAGTTTCCCTCTTGCTGTCGTGCCAAGCACAACTCTATATTTTCTCTCATTCGTTCGTGCCACGCACAACTATAGAGTTTCTCTCATTCTATCGTGCCAAGCACAACTATAGAGTTTCTCTCATTCTTTCGTGCCACGCACAACTATACAGTTTCTCTCATGCTTTCGTGCAACGCAAGACTATAGAGTTTCTCTCATGCTTTCGTGCCACGCACAACTATAAAGTTTCTCTCATGCTTTCGTGCCACACACAACTATAGAGTTTCGCATTCTTTCGTACAAACTACAACTATAGAGATTCTCTTATTCTTTCGTGCCACACACAACTATAGAGTTTCTCTCATTCTTTTGTGCCACGCACTACAGTAGAGTTTTTCTCATGCTTTCGTTCCACGCACAACTATAGAGTTTCTCTCATTCATTCGAGCCACGCTCAACTTTAGAGTTTCTCTCATTCTTTCGTGCCACACACAACTATAGAGTTTCTCTCATTCTTTCGTGCCACGCACAACTATAAAGTTTCTCTCATGCTTTCGTATCACGCACAAGAATAGAGTTTGTCTCATGCTTTCGTGCCACACAAAACTATAGAGTTTCTCTCATGCTTTCGTGCCACGCACAACTATAGAGTTTCTCTCATCCTTTCGCGCCAAGCACAACTATAGAGTTTCTCTCATTCTTTCATGCCACGCACAAATTTAGAGTTTCTCTCATTCTTTCGTGCAACGTACAACTATAGAGTTTCTCTTATGCTTCCGCGCCACGCACAACTATAGAGTTTCTCTCATTCTTTCCTGCCACGTACAACTATAGAGTTTTTCTATAAATCGTGCTATACTCAATTATAGAGTTTCTCTCTTTCTTTCGTGCAAAGTACAACTATAGCATTTCTCTCATTCTTTCGTGCCATGCACAACTATAGAGTTTCCCTCTTGCTGTCGTGCCAAGCACAACTCTATATTTTCTCTCATTCGTTCGTGCCACGCACAACTATAGAGTTTCTCTCATTCTATCGTGCAAAGCACAACTATACAGTTTCTCTCATTCTTTCGTGCCACGCACAACTATACAGTTTCTCTCATGCTTTCGTGCAACGCAAGACTATAGAGTTTCTCTCATGCTTTCGTGCCACGCACAACTATAAAGTTTCTCTCATGCTTTCGTGCCACACACAACTATAGAGTTTCTGTCATTCTTTCGTGCAAAGTACAAATATAGATTTTCTCTCATTCTTTTGTGCCACGCACTACAATAGAGTTTTTCTTATGCTTTCGTTCCACGCACAACTATAGAGTTTTTCTCATTCTTCGTGCCAAGCACAACTATAGAGTTTCTCTCATGCTTTCGTGCCACGCACTATAGAGTTTCTCTCATTCTTTCGTGCAAAGTACAACTATAGCATTTCTTTCATTCTTTCGTGCCATGCACAACTATAGAGTTTCCCTCTTGCTGTCGTGCCAAGCACAACTCTATATTTTCTCTCATTCGTTCGTGCCACGCACAACTATAGAGTTTCTCTCATTCTATCGTGCCAAGCACAACTATAGAGTTTCTCTCATTCTTTCGTGCCACGCACAACTATACAGTTTCTCTCATGCTTTCGTGCAACGCAAGGCTATAGAGTTTCTCTCATGCTTTCGTGCCACGCACAACTATAAAGTTTCTCTCATGCTTTCGTGCCACACACAACTATAGAGTTTCTGTCATTCTTTCGTGCAAAGTACAAATATAGATTTTCTCTCATTCTTTTGTGCCACGCACTACAATAGAGTTTTTCTTATGCTTTCGTTCCACGCACAACTATAGAGTTTTTCTCATTCTTCGTGCCAAGCACAACTATAGAGTTTCTCTCATTCTTTCAAGCCACGCTCAACTTTACAGTTTCTCTCAGGCTTTCGTGCCACGCAGAACTATAGAGTTTCTCCCATTCTTTCGTGCCAAGCACAACTATAGAGTTTCTCTCATTCTTTCGTGCCACACACAACTATAGAGTTTCTCTCATTCTTTCGTGCCACGCACAACTATAAAGTTTCGCTCATGCTTTCGTATCACGCACAACAATGGAGTTTGTCTCATGCTTTCGTGCCAGGCACAACTATAGAGTTTCTCTCATGCTTTCGTGCCACGCACAACTATAGAGTTTCTCTCATTCTGACGTGCCAAGCAGAACTATAGAGTTTCTCTCATTCTTTCGTGCCACGCACAAATATAGAGTTTTTCTCATTCTTTCCTGCCACGTACAACTATAGAGTTTTTCTATAAATCGTGCTATACTCAATTATAGAGTTTCTCTCATTCTTTCGTGCCCCACACAACTATAGAGTTTCTCTCATTCTGTCGTGCCACGCACAACTATAAAGTTTCTCTCATGCTTTAGTGCCACGCACAAATATAGAGTTTCTCTCATTCTTTCGTGCAACGCACAACTATAGTTTCTCTCATGGTTTCGTGCCACGCACAACTATAGAGTTTCCGTATTTCTTTCGTGCCACGCTCAACTATAGAGTTTCTCTCATTCTTCTGTGCCAAGCACAACTATAGAGTTTCTCTCATGCTTTCGTGCCACGCACTATAGAGTTTCTGTCATTCTTTCGTGCAAAGTACAACTATAGATTTTCTCTCATTCTTTTGTGCCACGCACTACAATAGAGTTTTTCTCATGCTTTCGTTCCACGCACAACTATAGAGTTTTTCTCATTCTTTCGTGCCAAGCACAACTATAGAGTTTCTCTCATTCTTTCGAGCCACGCACAACTATAGAGTTTCTCTCATTCGTTTGTGCCACGCACTACAATAGAGTTTTTCTCATGCTTTCGTTCCACGCACAACTATAGAGTTTCTCTCATTCTTTCGTGCCACGCACCACAATACAGTTTCTCTCATGCTTTCGTGCAACGCAAGACTATAGAGTTTCTCTCATGCTTTCGTGCCACGCACAACTATAAAGTTTCTCTCATGCTTTCGTGCCACACACAACTATAGAGTTTCGCATTCTTTCGTACAAAGTACAACTATAGAGTTTCTCTTATTCTTTCGTGTCACGCACAACTATGGAGTTTCTCTCATTCTTTTGTGCCACGCACTACAATAGAGTTTTTCTCATGCTTTCGTTCCACGCACAACTATAGAGTTTCTCTCATTCTTTCGAGCCACGCTCAACTTTAGAGTTTCTCTCATTCTTTCGTGCCACACACAACTATAGAGTTTCTCTCATTCTTTCGTGCCACGCACAAGTATAAAGTTTCTCTCATGCTTTCGTATTACGCACAAGAATAGAGTTTGTCTCATGCTTTCGTGCCACACAGAACTATAGTTTCTCTCATGCTTTCGTGCCACGCACAACTACAGAGTTTCTCTCATTCTTTCGCGCCAAGCACAACTATAGAATTTCTCTCTTTCTGTCGTGCCACGCACAAATATAGAGTTTCTCTCATTCTTTCGTGCAACGTACAACTATAGAGTTTCTCTCATGCTTCCGTGCCACGCACAACTATAGAGTTTTTCTCATTCTTTCCTGCCACGTACAACTATAGTTTTTTCTATAAATCGTGCTATACTCAATTATAGAGTTTCTCTCTTTCTTTCGTGCCATGCACAACAACAGAGTTTTTCTCATTATTTCGTGCCACGTACAACTATACAGTTTCTCTCATGCTTTCGTGCCACCCAAGACTATAGAGTTTCTCTCATGCTTTCGTGCCACGCACTATAAAGTTTCTCTCATTCTTTCGTGCAAAGTACAACTATAGCATTTCTCTCATTCTTTCGTGCCATGCACAACTATAGAGTTTCCCTCTTGCTGTCGTGCCACGCACAACTCTATATTTTCTCTCATTCGTTCGTGCCACGCACAACTATAGAGTTTCTCTCATTCTATCGTGCCAAGCACAACTATAGAGTTTCTCTCATTCTTTCGTGCCACGCACAACTATACAGTTTCTCTCACGCTTTCGTGCCACGCACAACTATAGAGTTTCTCTCATTCTTTCGTGCCAAGCACAACTATAGAGTTTCTCTCATTCTTTCGTGCCACGCACTATAGAGTTTCTGTCATTCTTTCGTGCAAAGTACAAATATAGATTTTCTCTCATTCTTTTGTGCCACGCACTACAATAGAGTTTTTCTCATGCTTTCGTTCCACGCACAACTATAGAGTTTTTCTCATTCTTTCGTGCCAAGCACAACTATAGAGTTTCTCTCATTCTTTCAAGCCACGCTCAACTTTACAGTTTCTCTCAGGCTTTCGTGCCACGCACAACTATAGAGTTTCTCCCATTCTTTCGTGCCAAGCACAACTATAGAGTTTCTCTCATTCTTTCGTGCCCCACACAACTATAGAGTTTCTCTCATTCTGTCGTGCCACGCACAACTATAAAGTTTCTCTCATGCTTTAGTGCCACGCACAAATATAGAGTTTCTCTCATTCTTTCGTGCAACGCACAACTATAGTTTCTCTCATGGTTTCGTGCCACGCACAACTATAGAGTTTCCGTATTTCTTTCGTGCCACGCTCAACTATAGAGTTTCTCTCATTCTTCTGTGCCAAGCACAACTATAGAGTTTCTCTCATGCTTTCGTGCCACGCACTATAGAGTTTCTGTCATTCTTTCGTGCAAAGTACAACTATAGATTTTCTCTCATTCTTTTGTGCCACGCACTACAATAGAGTTTTTCTCATGCTTTCGTTCCACGCACAACTATAGAGTTTTTCTCATTCTTTCGTGCCAAGCACAACTATAGAGTTTCTCTCATTCTTTCGAGCCACGCACAACTATAGAGTTTCTCTCATTCGTTTGTGCCACGCACTACAATAGAGTTTTTCTCATGCTTTCGTTCCACGCACAACTATAGAGTTTCTCTCATTCTTTCGTGCCACGCACCACAATACAGTTTCTCTCATGCTTTCGTGCAACGCAAAACTATAGAGTTTCTCTCATGCTTTCGTGCCACGCACAACTATAAAGTTTCTCTCATGCTTTCGTGCCACACACAACTATAGAGTTTCGCATTCTTTCGTACAAAGTACAACTATAGAGTTTCTCTTATTCTTTCGTGTCACGCACAACTATGGAGTTTCTCTCATTCTTTTGTGCCACGCACTACAATAGAGTTTTTCTCATGCTTTCGTTCCACGCACAACTATAGAGTTTCTCTCATTCTTTCGAGCCACGCTCAACTTTAGAGTTTCTCTCATTCTTTCGTGCCACACACAACTATAGAGTTTCTCTCATTCTTTCGTGCCACGCACAAGTATAAAGTTTCTCTCATGCTTTCGTATTACGCACAAGAATAGAGTTTGTCTCATGCTTTCGTGCCACACAGAACTATAGTTTCTCTCATGCTTTCGTGCCACGCACAACTACAGAGTTTCTCTCATTCTTTCGCGCCAAGCACAACTATAGAATTTCTCTCTTTCTGTCGTGCCACGCACAAATATAGAGTTTCTCTCATTCTTTCGTGCAACGTACAACTATAGAGTTTCTCTCATGCTTCCGTGCCACGCACAACTATAGAGTTTTTCTCATTCTTTCCTGCCACGTACAACTATAGTTTTTTCTATAAATCGTGCTATACTCAATTATAGAGTTTCTCTCTTTCTTTCGTGCCATGCACAACAACAGAGTTTTTCTCATTATTTCGTGCCACGTACAACTATACAGTTTCTCTCATGCTTTCGTGCCACCCAAGACTATAGAGTTTCTCTCATGCTTTCGTGCCACGCACTATAAAGTTTCTCTCATTCTTTCGTGCAAAGTACAACTATAGCATTTCTCTCATTCTTTCGTGCCATGCACAACTATAGAGTTTCCCTCTTGCTGTCGTGCCACGCACAACTCTATATTTTCTCTCATTCGTTCGTGCCACGCACAACTATAGAGTTTCTCTCATTCTATCGTGCCAAGCACAACTATAGAGTTTCTCTCATTCTTTCGTGCCACGCACAACTATACAGTTTCTCTCACGCTTTCGTGCCACGCACAACTATAGAGTTTCTCTCATTCTTTCGTGCCAAGCACAACTATAGAGTTTCTCTCATTCTTTCGTGCCACGCACTATAGAGTTTCTGTCATTCTTTCGTGCAAAGTACAAATATAGATTTTCTCTCATTCTTTTGTGCCACGCACTACAATAGAGTTTTTCTCATGCTTTCGTTCCACGCACAACTATAGAGTTTTTCTCATTCTTTCGTGCCAAGCACAACTATAGAGTTTCTCTCATTCTTTCAAGCCACGCTCAACTTTACAGTTTCTCTCAGGCTTTCGTGCCACGCACAACTATAGAGTTTCTCCCATTCTTTCGTGCCAAGCACAACTATAGAGTTTCTCTCATTCTTTCGTGCCACACACAACTATAGAGTTTCTCTCATTCTTTCGTGCCACGCACAACTATAAAGTTTCTCTCATGCTTTCGTATCACGCACAACAATGGAGTTTGTCTCATGCTTTCGTGCCAGGCACAACTATAGAGTTTCTCTCATGCTTTCGTGCCACGCACAACTATAGAGTTTCTCTCATTCTTACGTGCCAAGCACAACTATAGAGTTTCTCTCATTCTTTTGTGCCACGCACAAATATAGCATTTCTCACATTCTTTCGTGCCAAGCACAACTATAGAGTTTCTCTCATTGAATCGTGCTATACTCAATTATAGTTTCTCTCTTTCTTTCGTGCCGCGCACAACAATAGAGTTTTTCTCATTCTTTCATGCCACGCACAACTATAGAGTTTCTCTCATGCTTTCGTGCCACGCACTATAGAGTTTCTCATTCTTTCGTGCAAAGTACAACTATAGAGTTTCTCTCATTTTTTCGTGCCATGCACAACTATAGAGTTTCTCTCAAGCTTTTGTGCCACGCACAACTATAGATTTTCCCTCATTCGTTCGTGCCACGCACAACTATTGAGTTTCTCTCATTCTTTCCTGTCAAGCACAACTATAGAGTTTCTCTCATTCGAGCCACGCACAACTATAGAATTTATCTCATGCTTTCGTGCAACGCAAGACTATAGAGTTTCTCTCATGCTTTCGTGCGACGCTCAACTATAAAGTGTCTCTCATGCTTTCGTGCCACACGCAACTATAGAGTTTCGCATTCTTTCGTACAAAGTACAACTATAGAGTTTCTCTCATTCTTTCGTGCCAAGCACAACTATAGAGTTTCTCTCATTCTTTCGTATCACGCACAACAATAGAGTTTGTCTCATGCCTTCGTGCCACGCACAACTATAGAGTTTCTCTCATGCTTTCGTGCCACGCACAACTATAAGATTTCTCTCATTCTATTGTGCTACACGCAAGCAACGCAAGACTATAGAGTTTCTCTCATGCTTTCGTGCGACGCTCAACTATAAAGTGTCTCTCATGCTTTCGTGCCACACGCAACTATAGAGTTTCGCATTCTTTCGTACAAAGTACAACTATAGAGTTTCTCTCATTCTTTCGTGCCAAGCACAACTATAGAGTTTCTCTCATTCTTTCGTATCACGCACAACAATAGAGTTTGTCTCATGCCTTCGTGCCACGCACAACTATAGAGTTTCTCTCATGCTTTCGTGCCACGCACAACTATAAGATTTCTCTCATTCTATTGTGCTACACGCAAGCATAGAGTTTCTCTCATACATTCGTGCCACGCACAACTATAGAGTTTCTCTCATTAAATCGTGCTATACGCAACTACAGAGTTTCTCTCATTCTTTTGTGCCATGCACAATAGAGTTTTTCTTATGCTTTTGTGCCACGCACAACTATAGAGTTTCTCTCATTCTTTCGTGCCACGCACAAATATATAGTTTCTCTCATTCTTTCGTGCAACGTACAACTATAGAGTTTCTCTTATGCTTCCGCGCCACGCACAACTATAGAGTTTTTCTATAAATCGTGCTATACTCAATTATAGAGTTTCTCTCTTTCTTTCGTGCCATGCACAACAACAGAGTTTTTCTCATTATTTCGTGCCACGCACAACTATACAGTTTCTCTCATGCTTCCGTGCCACGCAAGACTATAGAGTTTCTCTCATGCTTTCGTGCCACGCACTATAGAGTTTCTCTCATTCTTTCGTGCAAAGTACAACTATAGCATTTCTCTCATTCTTTCGTGCCATGCACAACTATAGAGTTTCCCTCTTGCTGTCGTGCCACGCACAACTCTATATTTTCTCTCATTCGTTCGTGCCACGCACAACTATAGAGTTTCTCTCATTCTATCGTGCCAAGCACAACTATAGAGTTTCTCTCATTCTTTCGTGCCACGCACAACTATACAGTTTCTCTCATGCTTTCGTGCAACGCAAGACTATAGAGTTTCTCTCATGCTTTCGTGCCACGCACAACTATAAAGTTTCTCTCATGCTTTCGTGCCACACACAACTATAGAGTTTCTGTCGTTCTTTCGTGCAAAGAACAAATATATATTTTCTCTCATTCTTTTGTGCCACGCACTACAATAGAGTTTTTCTCATGCTTTCGTTCCACGCACAACTATAGAGTTTTTCTCATTCTTTCGTGCCAAGCACAACGATAGAGTTTCTCTCATTCTTTCAAGCCACGCTCAACTTTACAGTTTCTCTCAGGCTTTCGTGCCACGCACAACTATAGAGTTTCTCCCATTCTTTCGTGCCAAGCACAACTATAGAGTTTCTCTAATTCTTTCGTGCCACACACAACTATAGAGTTTCTCTCATTCTTTCGTGCCACGCACAACTATAAAGTTTCTCTCATGCTTTCGTATCACGCACAACAATGGAGTTTGTCTCATGCTTTCGTGCCAGGCACAACTATAGAGTTTCTCTCATGCTTTCGTGCCACGCACAACTATAGATTTTCTCACATTCTTTCGTGCCAAGCACAACTATAGAGTTTCTCTCATTGAATCGTGCTATACTCAATTATAGTTTCTCTCTTTCATTCGTGCCGCGCACAACTATAGATTTTCTCTCATTCTTTTGTGCCACGCACAACAATAGAGTTTTTCTCATTCTTTCATGCCACGCACAGCTATACAGTTTCTCTCATGCTTTTGTGCCACGCCAGACTATAGAGTTTCTCATTCTTTCGTGCAAAGTACAACTATAGAGTTTCTCTCATTTTTTCGTGCCATGCACAACTATAGAGTTTCTCTCAAGCTTTTGTGCCACGCACAACTATAGATTTTCCCTCATTCGTTCGTGCCACGCACAACTATTGAGTTTCTCATTCTTTCGTGCCATGCACAACTATAGAATTTCTCTCATGCTTTCGTGCCGCGCACAACTATAGAGTTTCTCTCATTCTTTCGTGTCAAGCACAACTATAGAGTTTCTCTCATTCGAGCCACGCACAACTATAGAATTTATCTCAGGCTTTCGTGCAACGCAAGACTATAGAGTTTCTCTCATGCTTTCGTGCGACGCACAACTATAAAGTGTCTCTCATGCTTTCGTGCCACACACAACTATAGAGTTTCGCATTCTTTCGTACAAAGTACAACTATAGAGTTTCTCTCATTCTTTCGTGCCAAGCACAACTATAGAGTTTCTCTCATTCTTTCGAGCCACGCTCAACTTTAGAGTTTCTCTCAGGCTTTCGTGCCACGCACAACTATAGAGTTTCTCTCATTCTTTCGTGCCACACACAACTATAGAGTTTCTCTCATTCTTTCGTGCCACGCACAACTATAAAGTTTCTCTCATGCTTTCGTATCACGCACAACAATAGAGTTTGTCTCATGCCTTCGTGCCACGCACAACTATAGAGTTTCTCTCATGCTTTCGTGCCACACACAACTATAAAATTTCTCTCATTCTATTGTGCTACAGCAACCATAGAGTTTCTCTCATACTTTCGTGCCACGCACAACTATAGAGTTTCTCTCATTAAATCGTGCTATACGCAACTACAGAGTTTCTCTCATTCTTTTGTGCCATGCACAATAGAGTTTTTCTTATGCTTTTGTGCCACGCACAACTATAGAGTTTCTCTCATTCTTTCGTGCCACGCACAAATATAGAGTTTCTCTCATTCTTTCGTGCAGCGTACAACTATAGAGTTTCCCTTATGCTTCCGCGCCACGCACAACTATAGAGTTTTTCTCATTGTTTCCTGCCACGTACAACTATAGAGTTTTTCTATAAATCGTGCTATACTCAATTATAGAGTTTCTCTCTTTCTTTCGTGCCATGCACGACAACAGAGTTTTTCTCATTATTTCGTGCCACGCACAACTATACAGTTTCTCTCATGCTTTCGTGCCACGCAAGACTATAGAGTTTCTCTCATGCTTTCGTGCCACGCACTATAGAGTTTCTCTCATTCTTTCGTGCAAAGTACAACTATAGCATTTCTCTCATTCTTTCGTGCCATGCACAACTATAGAGTTTCCCTCTTGCTGCCGTGCCACGCACAAGTCTATATTTTCTCTCATTCGTTCGTGCCACGCACAACTATAGAGTTTCTCTCATTCTATCGTGCCAAGCACAACTATAGAGTTTTTCTCATTCTTTCGTGCCACACACAACTATACAGTTTCTCTCATGCTTTCGTGCAACGCAAGACTATAGAGTTTCTCTCATCCTTTCGTGCCACGCACAACTATAAAGTTTCTCTCATGCTTTCGTGCCACACACAACTATAGAGTTTCTGTCATTCTTTCGTGCAAAGAACAAATATAGATTTTCTCTCATTCTTTTGTGCCACGCACTACAATAGAATTTTTCTCATGCTTTCGTTCCACGCACAACTATAGAGTTTTTCTCATTCTTTCGTGCCAAGCACAACTATAGAGTTTCTCTCATTCTTTCAAGCCACGCTCAACTTTACAGTTTCTCTCAGGCTTTCGTGCCACGCACAACTATGGAGTTTCTCCCATTCTTTCGTGCCAAGCACAAGTATAGAGTTTCTCTCATTCTTTCGTGCCACACACAACTAGAGAGTTTCTCTCATTCTTTCGTGCCACGCACAACTATAAAGTTTCTCTCATGCTTTCGTATCACGCACAACAATGGAGTTTGTCTCATGCTTTCGTGCTAGGCACAACTATAGAGTTTCTCTCATGCTTTCGTGCCACGCACAACTATAGAATTTCTCTCATTCTTACGTGCCAAGCACAACTATAGAGTTTCTCTCATTCTTTCGTGCCACGCACTATAGAGTTTCTGTCATTCTTTCGTGCAAAGTACAAATATAGATTTTCTCTCATGCTTTTATGCCACGCACTACAATAGAGTTTTTCTCATGCTTTCGTTCCACGCACAACTATAGAGTTTTTCTCATTCTTTCGTGCCAAGCACAACTATAGAGTTTCTCTCATTCTTTCAAGCCACGCTCAACTTTACAGTTTCTCTCAGGCTTTCGTGCCACGCACAACTATAGAGTTTCTCCCATTCTTTCGTGCCAAGCACAACTATAGAGTTTCTCTCATTCTTTCGTGCCACACACAACTATAGAGTTTCTCTCATTCTTTCGTGCCACGCACAACTATAAGGTTTCTCTCATGCTTTCGTATCACGCACAACAATGGAGTTTGTCTCATGCTTTCGTGCCAGGCACAACTATAGACTTTCTCTCATGCTTTCGTGCCACGCACAACTATAGAGTTTCTCTCATTGAATCGTGCTATACTCAATTATAGTTTCTCTCTTTCTTTCGTGCCGCGCACAACTATAGAGTTTCTCTCATTCTTTTGTGCCACGCACAACAATAGAGTTTTTCTCATTCTTTCATGCCACGCACAACTATAGAGTTTCTCTCATGCTTTCGTGCCACGCACTATAGAGTTTCTCATTCTTTCGTGCAAAGTACAACTATAGAGTTTCTCTCATTTTTTCGTGCCATGCACAACTATAGAGCTTCTCTCAAGCTTTTGTGCCACGCACAACTATAGATTTTCCCTCATTCGTTCGTGCCACGCACAACTATTGAGTTTCTCATTCTTTCGTGCCATGCACAACTATAGAATTTCCCTCATGCTTTCGTGCCACGCACAACTATAGAGTTTCTCTCATTCTTTCCTGTCAAGCACAACTATAGAGTTTCTCTCATTCGAGCCACGCACAACTATAGAATTTATCTCATGCTTTCGTGCAACGCAAGACTATAGAGTTTCTCTCATGCTTTCGTGCGACGCTCAACTATAAAGTGTCTCTCATGCTTTCGTGCCACACGCAACTATAGAGTTTCGCATTCTTTCGTACAAAGTACAACTATAGAGTTTCTCTCATTCTTTCGTGCCAAGCACAACTATAGAGTTTCTCTCATTCTTTCGAGCCACGCTCAACTTTAGAGTTTCTCTCAGGCTTTCGTGCCACGCACAACTATAGAGTTTCTCTCATTCTTTCGTGCCACACACAACTATAGAGTTTCTCTCATTCTTTCGTGCCACGCACAACTATAAAGTTTCTCTCATGCTTTCGTATCACGCACAACAATAGAGTTTGTCTCATGCCTTCGTGCCACGCACAACTATAGAGTTTCTCTCATGCTTTCGTGCCACGCACAACTATAAGATTTCTCTCATTCTATTGTGCTACACGCAACCATAGAGTTTCTCTCATACATTCGTGCCACGCACAACTATAGAGTTTCTCTCATTAAATCGTGCTATACGCAACTACAGAGTTTCTCTCATTCTATTGTGCCATGCACAATAGAGTTTTTCTTATGCTTTTGTGCCACGCACAACTATAGAGTTTCTCTCATTCTTTCGTGCCACGCACAAATATAGAGTTTCTCTCATTCTTTCGTGCAACGTACAACTATAGAGTTTCTCTTATGCTTCCGCGCCACGCACAACTATAGAGCTTTTCTCATTCTTTCCTGCCACGTACAACTATAGAGTTTTTCTATAAATCGTGCTATACTCAATTATAGAGTTTCTCTCTTTCTTTCGTGCCATGCACAACAACAGAGTTTTTCTCATTATTTCGTGCCACGCACAACTATACAGTTTCTCTCATGCTTCCGTTCCACGCAAGACTATAGAGTTTCTCTCATGCTTTCGTGCCACGCACTATAGAGTTTCTCTCATTCTTTCGTGCAAAGTACAACTATAGCATTTCTCTCATTCTTTCGTGCCATGCACAACTATAGAGTTTCCCTCTTGCTGTCGTGCCACGCACAACTCTATATTTTCTCTCATTCGTTCGTGCCACGCACAACTATAGAGTTTCTCTCATTCTATCGTGCCAAGCACAACTATAGAGTTTCTCTCATTCTTTCGTGCCACGCACAACTATACAGTTTCTCTCATGCTTTCGTGCAACGCAAGACTATAGAGTTTCTCTCATGCTTTCGTGCCACGCACAACTATAAAGTTTCTCTCATGCTTTCGTGCCACACACAACTATAGAGTTTCTGTCATTCTTTCGGGCAAAGAACAAATATATATTTTCTCTCATTCTTTTGTGCCACGCACTACAATAGAGTTTTTCTCATGCTCTCGTTCCACGCACAACTATAGAGTTTTTCTCATTCTTTCGTGCCAAGCACAACTATAGAGTTTCTCTCATTCTTTCAAGCCACGCTCAACTGTACAGTTTCTCTCAGGCTTTCGTGCCACGCACAACTATAGAGTTTCTCCCATTCTTTCGTGCCAAGCACAACTATAGAGTTTCCTTAATTCTTTCGTGCCACACACAACTATAGAGTTTCTCTCATTCTTTCGTGCCACGCACAACTATAAAGTTTCTCTCATGCTTTCGTATCACGCACAACAATGGAGTTTGTCTCATGCTTTCGTGCCAGGCATAACTATAGAGTTTCTCTCATGCTTTCGTGCCACGCACAACTATAGATTTTCTCACATTCTTTCGTGCCAAGCACAACTATAGAGTTTCTCTCATTGAATCGTGCTATACTCAATTATAGTTTCTCTCTTTCTTTCGTGCCGCGCACAACTATAGATTTTCTCTCATTCTTTTGTGCCACGCACAACAATAGAGTTTTTCTCATTCTTTCATGCCACGCACAGCTATACAGTTTCTCTCATGCTTTTGTGCCACGCCAGACTATAGAGTTTCTCATTCTTTCGTGCAAAGTACAACTATAGAGTTTCTCTCATGCTTTCGCTCGACGCACAACTATAAAGTGTCTCTCATGCTTTTGTGCCACACACAACTATAGAGTTTCGCATTCTTTCGTACAAAGTACAACTATAGAGTTTCTCTCATTCTTTCGTGCCAAGCACAACTATAGAGTTTCTCTCATTCTTTCAGGCCACGCTCAACTTTACAGTTTCTCTCAGGCTTTCGTGCCACGCACAACTACAGAGTTTCTCCCATTCTTTCGTGCCAAGCACAACTATAGAGTTTCTCTCATTCTTTCGTGCCACACACAACTATAAAGTTTCTCTCATGCTTTCGTATCACGCACAACAATGGAGTTTGTCTCATGCTTTCGTGCCAGGCACAACTATAGAGTTTCTCTCATTCTTTCGAGCCACGCACAACTATTTAATTTATCTCAGGCTTTCGTGCCACGCACAACTATAGAGTTTCTCTCATCCTTTCGTGCCACGCACAACTATACAGTTTCTCTCATGCTTTCGTGCAATGCAGGACTATAGAGTTTCTCTCATGCTTTCGTGCCACGCACAACTATAAAGTTTCTCTCATGCTTTCGTTCCACGCACAACTATAGAGTTTTTCTCATTCTTTCGTGCCAAGCACAACTATAGAGTTTCTCTCATTCTTTCAGGCCACGCTCAACTTTACAGTTTCTCTCAGGCTTTCGTGCCACGCACAACTACAGAGTTTCTCCCATTCTTTCGTGCCAAGCACAACTATAGAGTTTCTCTCATTCTTTCGTGCCACACACAACTATAGAGTTTCTCTCATTCTTTCGTGCCACGCACAACTATAAAGTTTCTCTCATGCTTTCGTATCACGCACAACAATGGAGTTTGTCTCATGCTTTCGTGCCAGGCACAACTATAGAGTTTCTTTCATTCTTTCGAGCCACGCACAACTATTGAATTTATCTCAGGCTTTCGTGCCACGCACAACTATAGAGTTTCTCCCATCCTTTCGTGCCACGCACAACTATAGAGTTTCTCTCATTCTTTCGTGCCACACACTATAGAGTTTCTCTCATTCTTTCGTGCCACGCACAACTATAAAGTTTCTCTCATGCTTTCGTATCACGCACAAGAATAGAGTTTGTCTCATGCTTTCGTGCCACACAGAACTATAGAGTTTCTCTCATGCTTTCGTGCCACGCACAACTATAGAGTTTCTCTCATTCTTTCGCGCCAAGCACAACTATAGAGTTTCTCTCATTCTTTCTTGCCACGCAAAAATATAGAGTTTCTCTCAATCTTTCGTGCAACGTACAACTATTGAGTTTCTCTTATGCTTCCGCGCCACGCACAACTATAGAGTTTTTCTCATTCTTTCCTGCCACGTACAACTATAGAGTTTTTCTATAAATCGTGCTATACTCAATTATAGAGTTTCTCTCTTTCTTTCGTGCCATGCACAACTATACAGTTTCTCTCATGCTTTCGTGCCACGCAAGGCTATAGAGTTTCTCTCATGCTTTCGTGCCACGCACTATAGAGTTTCTCTCATTCTTTCGTGCAAAGTATAACTATAGCATTTCTCTCATTCTTTCGTGCCATGCACAACTATAGAGTTTCCCTCTTGCTGTCGTGCCACGCACAACTCTATATTTTCTCTCATTCGTTCGTGCCACGCACAACTATAGAGTTTCTCTCATTCTATCGTGCCAAGCACAACTATAGAGTTTCTCTCATTCTTTCGTGCCACGCACAACTATACAGTTTCTCTCATGCTTTCGTGCAACGCAAGACTATAGAGTTTCTCTCATGCTTTCGTGCCACGCACAACTATAAAGTTTCTCTCATGCTTTCGTGCCACACACAACTATAGAGTTTCTGTCATTCTTTCGTGCAAAGTACAAATATAGATTTTCTCTCATTCTTTTGTGCAACGCACTACAATAGAGTTTTTCTCATGCTTTCGTTCCACGCACAACTATAGAGTTTTTCTCATTCTTTCGTGCCAAGCACAACTATAGAGTTTCTCTCATTCTTTCAGGCCACGCTCAACTTTACAGTTTCTCTCAGGCTTTCGTGCCACGCACAACTACAGAGTTTCTCCCATTCTTTCGTGCCAAGCACAACTATAGAGTTTCTCTCATTCTTTCGTGCCACGCACAACTATAAAGTTTCTCTCATGCTTTCGTATCACGCACAACAATGGAGTTTGTCTCATGCTTTCGTGCCAGGCACAACTATAGAGTTTCTCTCATTCTTTCGAGCCACGCACAACTATTTAATTTATCTCAGGCTTTCGTGCCACGCACAACTATAGAGTTTCTCTCATCCTTTCGTGCCACGCACAACTATACAGTTTCTCTCATGCTTTCGTGCCATGCAGGACTATAGAGTTTCTCTCATGCTTTCGTGCCACGCACAACTATAAAGTTTCTCTCATGCTTTCGTTCCACGCACAACTATAGAGTTTTTCTCATTCTTTCGTGCCAAGCACAACCATAGAGTTTCTCTCATTCTTTCAGGCCACGCTCAACTTTACAGTTTCTCTCAGGCTTTCGTGCCACGCACAACTACAGAGTTTCTCCCATTCTTTCGTGCCAAGCACAACTATAGAGTTTCTCTCATTCTTTCGTGCCACACACAACTATAGAGTTTCTCTCATTCTTTCGTGCCACGCACAACTATAAAGTTTCTCTCATGCTTTCGTATCACGCACAACAATGGAGTTTGTCTCATGCTTTCATGCCAGGCACAACTATAGAGTTTCTCTCATTCTTTCGAGCCACGCACAACTATTGAATTTATCTCAGGCTTTCGTGCCACGCACAACTATAGAGTTTCTCTCATCCTTTCGTGCCACGCACAACTATACAGTTTCTCTCATGCTTTCGTGCAATGCAGGACTATAGAGTTTTTCTCATGCTTTCGTTCCACGCACAACTATAGAGTTTTTCTCATTCTTTCGTGCCAAGCACAACTATAGAGTTTCTCTCATTCTTTCAGGCCACGCTCAACTTTACAGTTTCTCTCAGGCTTTCGTGCCACGCACAACTACAGAGTTTCTCCCATTCTTTCGTGCCAAGCACAACTATAGAGTTTCTCTCATTCTTTCGTGCCACACACGACTATAGAGTTTCTCTCATTCTTTCGTGCCACGCACAACTATAAAGTTTCTCTCATGCTTTCGTATCACGCACAACAATGGAGTTTGTCTCATGCTTTCGTGCCAGGCACAACTATAGAGTTTCTTTCATTCTTTCGAGCCACGCACAACTATTGAATTTATCTCAGGCTTTCGTGCCACGCACAACTATAGAGTTTCTCTCATCCTTTCGTGCCACGCACAACTATAGAGTTTCTCTGATTCTTTCGTGCCACACACAACTATAGAGTTTCTCTCATTCTTTCGTGCCACGCACAACTATAAAGTTTCTCTCATGCTTTCGTATCACGCACAACAATGGAGTTTGTCTCATGCTTTCGTGCCAGGCACAACTATAGAGTTTCTCTCATTCTTTCGAGCCACGCACAACTATTGAATTTATCTCAGGCTTTCGTGCCATGCACAACTATAGAGTTTCTCTCATCCTTTCGTGCCACGCACAACTATACAGTTTCTCTCATGCTTTCGTGCAATGCAGGACTATAGAGTTTCTCTCATGCTTTCGTGCCACGCACAACTATAAAGTTTCTCTCATGCTTTCGTTCCACGCACAACTATAGAGTTTTTCTCATTCTTTCGTGCCAAGCACAACTATAGAGTTTCTCTCATTTTTTCAGGCCACGCTCAACTTTACAGTTTCTCTTAGGCTTTCGTGCCACGCACAACTACAGAGTTTCTCCCATTCTTTCGTGCCAAGCACAACTATAGAGTTTCTCTCATTCTTTCGTGCCACACACAACTATAGAGTTTCTCTCATTCTTTCGTGCCAAGCACAACTATAGAGTTTCTCTCATTCTTTCGAGCCACGCTTAACTTTAGAGTTTCTCTCAGGCTTTCGTGCCACGCACAACTATAGAGTTTCTCTCATTCTTTCGTGCCACACACAACTATAGAGTTTCTCTCATTCTTTCGTGCCACGCACAACTATAAAGTTTCTCTCATGCTTTCGTATCACGCACAACAATTAAGTTTGTCTCATGCCTTCGTGCCACGCACAACTATAGAGTTTCTCTCATGCTTTCGTGCCACGCACAACTATAAAATTTCTCTCATTCTATTGTGCTACAGCAACCATAGAGTTTCTCTCATACTTTCGTGCCACGCGCAACTATAGAGTATCTCTCATTAAATCGTGCTATACGCAACTACAGAGTTTCTCTCATTCTTTTGTGCCATGCACAATAGAGTTTTTCTTATGCTTTTGTGCCACGCACAACTATAGAGTTTCTCTCATTCTTTCGTGCCACGCACAAATATAGAGTTTCTCTCATTCTTTCGCGCAGCGTACAACTATAGAGTTTCTCTCATGCTTCCGCGCCACGCACAACTATAGAGTTTTTCTCATTGTTTCCTGCCACGTACAACTATAGAGCTTTTCTATAAATCGTGCTATACTCAATTATAGAGTTTCTCTCTTTCTTTCGTGCCAAGCACAACTATAGAGTTTCTCTCATTCTTTCGTGCCACACACAACTATACAGTTTCTCTCATGCTTTCGTGCAACGCAAGACTATAGAGTTTCTCTCATGCTTTCGTGCCACGCACAACTATAAAGTTTCTCTCATGCTTTCGTGCCACACACAACTATAGAGTTTCTGTCATTCTTTCGTGCAAAGAACAAATATAGATTTTCTCTCATTCTTTTGTGCCACGCACTACAATAGAGTTTTTCTCATGCTTTCGTTCCACGCACAACTATAGAGTTTTTCTCATTCTTTCGTGCCAAGCACAACTATAGAGTTTCTCTCATTCTTTCGTGCCACACACAACTAGAGAGTTTCTCTCATTCTTTCGTGCCACGCACAACTATAAAGTTTCTCTCATGCTTTCGTATCACGCACAACAATGGAGTTTGTCTCATGCTTTCGTGCTAGGCACAACTATAGAGTTTCTCTCATGCTTTCGTGCCACGTACAACTATAGAGTTTCTCTCATTCTTACGTGCCAAGCACAACTATAGAGTTTCTCTCATTCTTTCGTGCCACGCACAAATATAGAGTTTCTCACATTCTTTCGTGCCAAGCACAACTATAGAGTTTCTCTCATTGAATCGTGCTATACTCAATTATAGTTTCTCTCTTTCTTTCGTGCCGCGCACAACTATAGAGTTTCTCTCATTCTTTTGTGCCACGTACAACAATAGAGTTTTTCTCATTCTTTCATGCCACGCACAGCTATACAGTTTCTCTCATGCTTTTGTGCGACGCCAGACTATAGAGTTTCTCTCATGCTTTCGTGCCACGCACAACTATAGAGTTTCTCTCATGATTTCGTGCCACGCACTATAGAGTTTCTCATTCTTTCGTGCAAAGTACAACTATAGAGTTTCTCTCATTTTTTCGTGCCATGCACAACTATAGAGTTTCTCTCAAGCTTTTGTGCCACGCACAACTATAGATTTTCCCTCATTCGTTCGTGCCACGCACAACTATTGAGTTTCTCATTCTTTCGTGCCATGCACAACTATAGAATTTCTCTCATGCTTTCGTGCCACGCACAACTATAGAGTTTCTCTCATTCTTTCGTGTCAAGCACAACTATAGAGTTTCTCTCATTCGAGCCACGCACAACTATAGAATTTATCTCAGGCTTTCGTGCAACGCACGACTATAGAGTTTCTCTCATGCTTTCGTGCGACGTACAACTATAAAGTTTCTCTCATGCTTTCGTGCCACGCACAACTATAAAGTTTCTCTCATGCTTTCGTATCACGCACAACAATAGAGTTTGTCTCATGCCTTCGTGCCACGCACAACTATAGAGTTTCTCTCATGCTTTCGTGCCACGCACAACTATAAAATTTCTCTAAATCTATTGTGCTACACGCAACCATAGAGTTTCTCTCATACTTTCGTGCCACGCACAACTATAGAGTTTCTCTCATTAAATCGTGCTATACGCAACTACAGAGTTTCTTTCATTCTTTTGTGCCATGCACAATAGAGTTTTTCTTATGCTTTTGTGCCACGCACAACTATAGAGTTTCTCTCATTCTTTCGAGCCACGGACAACTATTGAATTTATCTCAGGCTTTCGTGCCACGCACAACTAAAGAGTTTCTCTCATCCTTTCGTGCCACGCACAACTATACAGTTTCTCTCATGCTTTCGTGCAATGCAGGACTATAGAGTTTCTCTCATGCTTTCGTGCCACGCACAACTATAAAGTTTCTCTCATGCTTTCGTGCCACACACAACTATAGAGTTTCGCATTCTTTCGTACAAAGTACAACTATAGAGATTCTCTTATTCTTTCGTGCCACGCACAACTATAGAGTTTCTCTCATTCTTTTGTGCCACGCACTACAATAGAGTTTTTCTCATGCTTTCGTTCCACGCACAACTATAGAGTTTCTCTCATTCTTTCGAGCCACGCTCAACTTTAGAGTTTCTCTCATTCTTTCGTGCCACGCACAACTATAAAGTTTCTCTCATGCTTTCGTATCACGCACAAGAATAGAGTTTGTCTCATGCTTTCGTGCCACACAGAACTATAGAGTTTCTCTCATGCTTTCGTGCCACGCACAACTATAGAGTTTCTCTCATTCTTTCGCGCCAAGCACAACTATAGAGTTTCTCTCATTCTTTCTTGCCACGCAAAAATATAGAGTTTCTCTCATTCTTTCGTGCAACGTACAACTATTGAGTTTCTCTTATGCTTCCGCGCCACGCACAACTATAGAGTTTTTCTCATTCTTTCCTGCCACGTACAACTATAGAGTTTTTCTATAAATCGTGCTATACTCAATTATAGAGTTTCTCTCTTTCTTTCGTGCCATGCACAACAACAGAGTTTTTCTCATTATTTCGTGCCACGCACAACTATATAGTTTCTCTCATGCTTTCGTGCCACGCAAGGCTATAGAGTTTCTCTCATGCTTTCGTGCCACGCACTATAGAGTTTCTCTCATTCTTTCGTGCAAAGTACAACTATAGCATTTCTCTCATTCTTTCGTGCCATGCACAACTATAGAGTTTCCCTCTTGCTGTCGTGCCACGCACAACTCTATATTTTCTCTCATTCGTTCGTGCCACGCACAACTATAGAGTTTCTCTCATTCTATCGTGCCAAGCACAACTATAGAGTTTCTCTCATTCTTTCGTGCCACGCACAACTATACAGTTTCTCTCATGCTTTCGTGCAACGCAAGACTATAGAGTTTCTCTCATGCTTTCGTGCCACGCACAACTATAAAGTTTCTCTCATGCTTTCGTGCCACACACAACTATAGAGTTTCTGTCATTCTTTCGCGCAAAGTACAAATATAGATTTTCTCTCATTCTTTTGTGCAACGCACTACAATAGAGTTTTTCTCATGCTTTCGTTCCACGCACAACTATAGAGTTTTTCTCATTCTTTCGTGCCAAGCACAACTATAGAGTTTCTCTCATTCTTTCAGGCCACGCTCAACTTTACAGTTTCTCTCAGGCTTTCGTGCCACGCACAACTACAGAGTTTCTCCCATTCTTTCGTGCCAAGCACAACTATAGAGTTTCTCTCATTCTTTCGTGCCACACACAACTATAGAGTTTCTCTCATTCTTTCGTGCCACGCACAACTATAAAGTTTCTCTCATGCTTTCGTATCACGCACAACAATGGAGTTTGTCTCATGCTTTCGTGCCAGGCACAACTATAGAGTTTCTCTCATTCTTTCGAGCCACGCACAACTATTGAATTTATCTCAGGCTTTCGTGCCACGCACAACTATAGAGTTTCTCTCATCCTTTCGTGCCACGCACAACTATACAGTTTCTCTCATGCTTTCGTGCAATGCAGGACTATAGAGTTTCTCTCATGCTTTCGTGCCACGCACAACTATAAAGTTTCTCTCATGCTTTCGTTCCACGCACAACTATAGAGTTTTTCTCATTCTTTCGTGCCAAGCACAACTATAGAGTTTCTCTCATTCTTTCAGGCCACGCTCAACTTTACAGTTTCTCTCAGGCTTTCGTGCCACGCACAACTACAGAGTTTCTCCCATTCTTTCGTGCCAAGCACAACTATAGAGTTTCTCTCATTCTTTCGTGCCACACACAACTATAGAGTTTCTCTCATTCTTTCGTGCCACGCACAACTATAAAGTTTCTCTCATGCTTTCGTATCACGCACAACAATGGAGTTTGTCTCATGCTTTCGTGCCAGGCACAACTATAGAGTTTCTCTCATTCTTTCGAGCCACGCACAACTATTGAATTTATCTCAGGCTTTCGTGCCACGCACAACTATAGAGTTTCTCTCATCCTTTCGTGCCACGCACAACTATACAGTTTCTCTCATGCTTTCGTGCAATGCAGGACTATAGAGTTTTTCTCATGCTTTCGTTCCACGCACAACTATAGAGTTTTTCTCATTCTTTCGTGCCAAGCACAACTATAGAGTTTCTCTCATTCTTTCAGGCCACGCTCAACTTTACAGTTTCTCTCAGGCTTTCGTGCCACGCACAACTACAGAGTTTCTCCCATTCTTTCGTGCCAAGCACAACTATAGAGTTTCTCTCATTCTTTCGTGCCACACACAACTATAGAGTTTCTCTCATTCTTTCGTGCCACGCACAACTATAAAGTTTCTCTCATGCTTTCGTATCACGCACAACAATGGAGTTTGTCTCATGCTTTCGTGCCAGGCACAACTATAGAGTTTCTTTCATTCTTTCGAGCCACGCACAACTATTGAATTTATCTCAGGCTTTCGTGCCACGCACAACTATAGAGTTTCTCTCATCCTTTCGTGCCACGCACAACTATAGAGTTTCTCTCATTCTTTCGTGCCACACACAACTATAGAGTTTCTCTCATTCTTTCGTGCCACGCACAACTATAAAGTTTCTCTCATGCTTTCGTATCACGCACAACAATGGAGTTTGTCTCATGCTTTCGTGCCAGGCACAACTATAGAGTTTCTCTCATTCTTTCGAGCCACGCACAACTATTGAATTTATCTCAGGCTTTCGTGCCACGCACAACTATAGAGTTTCTCTCATCCTTTCGTGCCACGCACAACTATACAGTTTCTCTCATGCTTTCGTGCAATGCAGGACTATAGAGTTTCTCTCATGCTTTCGTGCCACGCACAACTATAAAGTTTCTCTCATGCTTTCGTTCCACGCACAACTATAGAGTTTTTCCCATTCTTTCGTGCCAAGCACAACTATAGAGTTTCTCTCATTTTTTCAGGCCACGCTCAACTTTACAGTTTCTCTCAGGCTTTCGTGCCACGCACAACTACAGAGTTTCTCCCATTCTTTCGTGCCAAGCACAACTATAGATTTTCTCTCATTCTTTCGTGCCACACACAACTATAGAGTTTCTCTCATTCTTTCGTGCCAAGCACAACTATAGAGTTTCTCTCATTCTTTCGAGCCACGCTCAACTTTAGAGTTTCTCTCAGGCTTCCGTGCCACGCACAACTATAGAGTTTCTCTCATTCTTTCGTGCCACACACAACTATAGAGTTTCTCTCATTCTTTCGTGCCACGCACAACTATAAAGTTTCTCTCATGCTTTCGTATCACGCACAACAATAGAGTTTGTCTCATGCCTTCGTGCCACGCACAACTATAGAGTTTCTCTCATGCTTTCGTGCCACGCACAACTATAAAATTTCTCTATAGAGTGGGCACGGCAGCATCGCAAAGATGCAGCCTTCAAACCCGTTCCTGTTTATTCTACAGATAGGCTTCCTGCTGTACCCCACGGGCCCTACACCGGCGTGCTACGAGCTGCAACCATCGTCTCGAGCTGCTTCTATCGGCGACAAGTATCTGCTGATGCACGCAGCCTCAGCTGACGAAAGCTACCGGCCCTTCCATGATGGCGCTGGTGTCACATCGACAGATATGCTTGGATCACCGATGACGACACCATGGAGCAACCCTATAAAGCAGGACGCATACGGCACAGCTGGCAGTGGGCACGGCAGCATCGCAAAGATGCAGCCTTCAAACCCGTTCCTGTTTATTCTACAGATAGGCTTCCTGCTGTACCCCACGGGCCCTACACCGGCGTGCTACGAGCTGCAACCATCGTCTCGAGCTGCTTCTATCGGCGACAAGTATCTGCTGATGCACGCAGCCTCAGCTGACGAAAGCTACCGGCCCTTCCATGATGGCGCTGGTGTCACATCGACAGATATGCTTGGATCACCGATGACGACACCATGGAGCAACCCTATAAAGCAGGACGCATACGGCACAGCTGGCAGTGGGCACGGCAGCATCGCAAAGATGCAGCCTTCAAACCCGTTCCTGTTTATTCTACAGGTGAGCAGACGCTATGACAAGTAATTTCGTAGTAACAATGTCTGCCTAATTCTGCTGCCGTGCCCACGGTCGCTTCGCGAATCCTTTTGCAAATTTTTTGCTGTCTTGCGCATGTTGTTGCTTCTGGGAGGAGATATTGAGTTGAACCCAGGCCCTACATTAGATGGCATAGCAGAACAGCTAAAGCTAATTGCCGGGGATATTCAAGAAATTAAGAAAGAAAAATCTATAACAAACACTAGACTTAATACAATCGACAAGAAACTTGAAAAGATAGCTGGTATTGAAAAACAGATCTCAGAGAACAATAAAAGAATATCTACCTTAGAAAAAAACCTAATGGCTATGGAAAAGAAAGTCGAGGATCTAGAAAACCGGAGCCGTCGGTCCAACCTTGTCATATACGGTGTTGAAGAACAACAAAAGGAATCAACAGACATGCTTCTTGAAATGGTCGAAAAAAAGATTTTAGACGGTATACTACAGATAAAAACCAAGGGAATCGAAAGAATCCACCGCCTAGGCAAAAAGAAGCAAACTGATACTTCTAGGCCAAGACCCGTAATCCTTAAACTGCTCGACTACCGAGACAAAGTTTCAATCCTCAAGCACTGCACGATGCTCAAGGGCTCAGGTTTCTATATCAGTGAAGATTTTTCTCGTAGTATTCGGGAAATAAGAAAAAAGCTGTGGGATCGCACGAAAGAATACCGGGATAGGCAGGAAAGGGTGTCGCTAGTCTACGATAAAGTGCGTATAAATGGTGAACTTTTTGCTTGGGATAGTGACCACGAAGATTTAATTGCAGTCCAAAAAAACGAAGAAAAGGATGTCTTACAAAAGAGAGTCACTCGAAGTCGACAGAAGTAACCCTGTTGAATGTGAACGCACGAAGTCTTGCAAATAAAATAGACCAATTCGAAGCTCTGGTTTTAGAAATTAAACCTGACATTATTGCTGTCACAGAAACATGGCTTCACTCGGATATCTTAGACCACGAAGTCTTGCCACCAGGATATGTGATTGTGCGCAGAGATAGGGGCACTAGAGGCGGGGGTGTCGCACTTTTCTTTAAGAAAGAACTTCGATACACCGTTTTACGAGATAAGCCTGAAATTGAGGCGGTGTGGTGCAAAGTACAGCTGCAGAAAGGCTGCATATTTGTAGGCGCTATCTACAGACCACCTAACGCTGAGGCAAGTTATCTGGAACATCTTCTGGATTATATGCATGATCACATGACGAACGGCAAAATAATCATGGCTGGTGATTTTAACTTGCCTGAAGTGGAATGGTCGTCAAAAAAAGTGCGAGGTGCTGCGAATGACGCCATATTGGATATATTGTTCAACTTTAACCTCAAACAACTCGTACGCGTCCCCACACGTATCCAGGGCAAATCAAGCTCTATTCTAGACGTTGTTCTTGTTAGTGACCATTTCCTTAACGACCAGACATCCACCGAAATCTTAGACGGCATATCCGATCATAAATTAGTCCTATGCACACTGCCTCTACCTGGTCTTGTACGACACCACGGCCCTATAAAGCACGTTCTTGCATTCAACAGAGCAGACAACGATGCAATAATCACATATCTAACTCACGAATTCCTTGACTTTTCAGATCTTTGCTCGGACAAAAACTCGTCGATAGATCATGTATGGTTGCAATTCAAAGCACACGTCATGCATTGTATTGAAAACTTTGTCCCACTAAAGCGCAAACTTACAAGAAAATATAATCCATGGATCACCCGAGAAATAATTCATGTTAAACGTAAAATTAGTAGGCTGAGGAAAGGTAGGAGGTCTGGTTTAGCCGCTAATATCACCGCTCAGATTTCCGTGCTATCTAAAACATTGAAAAGCAAGATACGCGTTTCTAAAATGCATTACTATGGTAACACTCTATCCAAGTTCATGAAAACATCACCAGCAAAATTTTGGCGTTACGTAAATGGCAAACATAACGATAGAAAGGCTTCTCCTTCAATAGAAACAAAAGATAAGGCGGATCAGTTCAATCACTACTTCCAGTCGATTTTTACAATCGATAATGGACTAGTGCAACACTCCCAGATTACCCCATCTACCAAAAATAAATTACTAGAAACCCCAGAAATAACCGACAGCGGTATACTGTGTCTGCTATTAAACCTTGATGACAAAAAGAGCTGTGGCCCAGACGGGATACCGAACGCTTTTCTCAAACAGTATGCAGAACCAGTTAGTAAGTATCTACGCCTAATATTCACAAAATCTATCCAGGATTCACAGATTCCTTCTGAATGGAAAGTCGCAAAAATAATCCCAGTGCATAAATCCTGCGACAAAACGATCCCATCAAACTACAGGCCCATTTCCTTGACGTGTACCAGCTGTAAAATACTCGAGCATATTATCCTTAAGTTCATCACAAAATTTGTCGAAGACAATGATCTGCTACACCCCAACCAGCACGGATTCCGGAGAGGCCTATCGACCGTTACTCAACTCGTCGAAATAATGCACGACTTGGCCCAAGGCATTAACGAACACTCCCAAATAGACATAATTTTTATGGATTTCTCAAAGGCGTTTGACCGGGTTTCCCATGAAAAGCTAGTTATCCAGCTGGTCCGCAAACTTGGGGATGGGCCAATGACTCGATGGATGTCAAGCTATTTGTCAGGGCGTCAACAATTTGTGCAATGCAATGAGCACGTTTCTGACACATTAACTGTCACATCCGGTGTGCCCCAGGGATCTGTCTTGGCACCATTATTATTTTTGCTGTTTATAAATGACCTGGCAACCAACATTAACGCAAATATTAGGCTATTCGCAGACGACTGCGTACTGTATAAAGAGGTCAAAAGCTACAGTGACCAAAATGAGCTGAACATTGCCCTGAATGAAGTAGTAAGATGGTGCTCTAACTGGCAAATGGTGATTAATACAGACAACACAGTTGCAATGACAATAACAAAAAAGAAAACAAGCTTAGCATTCTCTTATAGTTTTAATAATGTCGTACTCCGAAATGTAACCCAGTACAAATATCTTGGTGTAATAATAACTTCTGATCTCAGCTGGGCAGCTCACACGGAAGCTATAACCGCGAAAGCAATGAAAAAATTGTTTTACCTTAAGCGGACGCTGCGGCACGCCGACCGTGACACTAAGCTTTTAGCATACACCACACTTGTCCGCCCAATTCTAGAATACGCCAATATAATCTGGTTCCCTTTCACAAGTAGCGGTATCGGCATGCTTGAAAATGTGCAGCGCAAAGCGATTAGATTTATTTCTAACTGCTATCGGCGCCTTGATTCCCCGACCGAATTGCTACGCAGCGCAGGTTTGCCCTCACTCCAAAGTCGTGCTAAAATCCACCGCCTGAAGTTCTTATATATGCTACTACACAACTATTTTAAGATAGACCACACAACTTACGTTGAAACTAAACAAACAAGGCAACTACGTCACACACATGATCTCACACTACAAGAATATGCGTGCAACAACAATACATTCTATTATTCTTTTCTCCCTAGATCCATTCGGGAATGGAATACCATTGACCGACTTATAGTCGAACAACAAAGAATTGAAGATTTCCTTGAGATGTTACAAAACTCGCTTAATACGTACTCATCAACCTGATGTCATTTATTTTTACTCTCAATATGATAAGTTGTTTTTTCTATTAGCATGTTTGTCAATACTCGTATTCACAATTACTGTTGTATGTATATTTCTCCTTCTTATCTGTGCTTGTTTAGCATACCTACGATGACAATTACTATTACTACTGTTTCTTTCTGTACCCCACTCCTGTAATAACCCTGTCAAAGGGTTGACAGTATGTTGAAATAAATAAATAAATAAATAAATAAAATCGTGCTATACGCAACTACAGAGTTTCTCTCATTCTTTTGTGCCATGCACAATAGAGTTTTTCTTATGCTTTTGTGCCACGCACAACTATAGAGTTTCTCTCATTCTTTCGAGCCACGCACAACTATTGAATTTATCTCAGGCTTTCGTGCCACGCACAACTGTAGAGTTTCTCTCATCCTTTCGTGCCACGCACAACTATACAGTTTCTCTCATGCTTTCGTGCAATGCAGGACTATAGAGTTTCTCTCATGCTTTCGTGCCACGCACAACTATAGAGTTTCGCATTCTTTCGTACAAAGTACAACTATAGAGATTCTCTTATTCTTTCGTGCCACGCACAACTATAGAGTTTCTCTCATTCTTTTGTGCCACGCACTGCAATAGAGTTTTTCTCATGCTTTCGTTCCACGCACAACTATAGAGTTTCTCTCATTCTTTCGAGCCACGCTCAACTTTAGAGTTTCTCTCATTCTTTCGTGCCACGCACAACTATAAAGTTTCTCTCATGCTTTCGTATCACGCACAAGAATAGAGTTTGTCTCATGCTTTCGTTCCACGCACAACTATAGAGTTTTTCTCATTCTTTCGTGCCAAGCACAACTATAGAGTTTCTCTCATTCTTTCAGGCCACGCTCAACTTTACAGTTTCTCTCAGGCTTTCGTGCCACGCACAACTACAGAGTTTCTCCCATTCTTTCGTGCCAAGCACAACTATAGAGTTTCTCTCATTCTTTCGTGCCACACACAACTATAGAGTTTCTCTCATTCTTTCGTGCCACGCACAACTATAAAGTTTCTCTCATGCTTTCGTATCACGCACAACAATGGAGTTTGTCTCATGCTTTCGTGCCAGGCACAACTATAGAGTTTCTCTCATTCTTTCGAGCCACGCACAACTATTGAATTTATCTCAGGCTTTCGTGCCACGCACAACTATAGAGTTTCTCTCATCGTTTCGTGCCACGCACAACTATACAGTTTCTCTCATGCTTTCGTGCAATGCAGGACTATAGAGTTTCTCTCATGCTTTCGTGCCACGCACAACTATAAAGTTTCTCTCATGCTTTCGTTCCACGCACAACTATAGAGTTTTTCTCATTCTTTCGTGCCAAGCACAACTATAGAGTTTCTCTCATTCTTTCAGGCCACGCTCAACTTTACAGTTTCTCTCAGGCTTTCGTGCCACGCACAACTACAGAGTTTCTCCCATTCTTTCGTGCCAAGCACAACTATAGAGTTTCTCTCATTCTTTCGTGCCACACACAACTATAGAGTTTCTCTCATTCTTTCGTGCCACGCACAACTATAAAGTTTCTCTCATGCTTTCGTATCACGCACAACAATGGAGTTTGTCTCATGCTTTCGTGCCAGGCACAACTATAGAGTTTCTCTCATTCTTTCGAGCCACGCACAACTATTGAATTTATCTCAGGCTTTCGTGCCACGCACAACTATAGAGTTTCTCTCATCCTTTCGTGCCACGCACAACTATACAGTTTCTCTCATGCTTTCGTGCAATGCAGGACTATAGAGTTTTTCTCATGCTTTCGTTCCACGCACAACTATAGAGTTTTTCTCATTCTTTCGTGCCAAGCACAACTATAGAGTTTCTCTCATTCTTTCAGGCCACGCTCAACTTTACAGTTTCTCTCAGGCTTTCGTGCCACGCACAACTACAGAGTTTCTCCCATTCTTTCGTGCCAAGCACAACTATAGAGTTTCTCTCATTCTTTCGTGCCACACACAACTATATAGTTTCTCTCATTCTTTCGTGCCACGCACAACTATAAAGTTTCTCTCATGCTTTCGTATCACGCACAACAATGGAGTTTTTCTCATGCTTTCGTGCCAGGCACAACTATAGAGTTTCTTTCATTCTTTCGAGCCACGCACAACTATTGAATTTATCTCAGGCTTTCGTGCCACGCACAACTATAGAGTTTCTCTCATCCTTTCGTGCCACGCACAACTATAGAGTTTCTCTCATTCTTTCGTGCCACACACAACTATAGAGTTTCTCTCATTCTTTCGTGCCACGCACAACTATAAAGTTTCTCTCATGCTTTCGTATCACGCACAACAATGGAGTTTGTCTCATGCTTTCGTGCCAGGCACAACTATAGAGTTTCTCTCATTCTTTCGAGCCACGCACAACTATTGAATTTATCTCAGGCTTTCGTGCCACGCACAACTATAGAGTTTCTCTCATGCTTTCGTATCACGCACAACAATAGAGTTTGTCTCATGCCTTCGTGCCACGCACAACTATAGAGTTTCTCTCATGCTTTCGTGCCACGCACAACTATAAAATTTCTCTCAATCTATTGTGCTACACGCAACCATAGAGTTTCTCTCATACTTTCGTGCCACGCACAACTATAAAGTTTCTCTCATGCTTTCGTTCCACGCACAACTATAGAGTTTTTCTCATTCTTTCGTGCCAAGCACAACTATAGAGTTTCTCTCATTCTTTCAGGCCACGCTCAACTTTACAGTTTCTCTCAGGCTTTCGTGCCACGCACAACTACAGAGTTTCTCCCATTCTTTCGTGCCAAGCACAACTATAGAGTTTCTCTCATTCTTTCGTGCCACACACAACTATAGAGTTTCTCTCATTCTTTCGTGCCAAGCACAACTATAGAGTTTCTCTCATTCTTTCGAGCCACGCTCAACTTTAGAGTTTCTCTCAGGCTTCCGTGCCACGCACAACTATAGAGTTTCTCTCATTCTTTCGTGCCACACACAACTATAGAGTTTCTCTCATTCTTTCGTGCCACGCACAACTATAAAGTTTCTCTCATGCTTTCGTATCACGCACAACAATAGAGTTTGTCTCATGCCTTCGTGCCACGCACAACTATAGAGTTTCTCTCATGCTTTCGTGCCACGCACAACTATAAAATTTCTCTCAATCTATTGTGCTACACGCAACCATAGAGTTTCTCTCATACTTTCGTGCCACGCACAACTATAGAGTTTCTCTCATTAAATCGTGCTATACGCAACTACAGAGTTTCTCTCATTCTTTTGTGCCATGCACAATAGAGTTTTTCTTATGCTTTTGTGCCACGCACAACTATAGAGTTTCTCTCATTCTTTCGAGCCACGCACAACTATTGAATTTATCTCAGGCTTTCGTGCCACGCACAACTGTAGAGTTTCTCTCATCCTTTCGTGATACGCACAACTGTACAGTTTTTCTCATGCTTTCGTGCAATGCAGGACTATAGAGTTTCTCTCATGCTTTCGTGCCACGCACAACTATAAAGTTTCTCTGATGCTTTCGTGCCACACACAACTATAGAGTTTCGCATTCTTTCGTACAAAGTACAACTATAGAGATTCTCTTATTCTTTCGTGCCACGCACAACTATAGAGTTTCTCTCATTCTTTTGTGCCACGCACTACAATAGAGTTTTTCTCATGCTTTCGTTCCACGCACAACTATAGAGTTTCTCTCATTCTTTCGAGCCACGCTCAACTTTAGAGTTTCTCTCATTCTTTCGTGCCACGCACAACTATAAAGTTTCTCTCATGCTTTCGTATCACGCACAAGAATAGAGTTTGTCTCATGCTTTCGTGCCACACAGAACTATAGAGTTTCTCTCATGCTTTCGTGCCAGGCACAACTATAGAGTTTCTCTCATTCTTTCGCGCCAAGCACAACTATAGAGTTTCTCTCATTCTTTCTTGCCACGCAAAAATATAGAGTTTCTCTCATTCTTTCGTGCAACGTACAACTATAGAGTTTCTCTTACGCTTCCGCGCCACGCACAACTATAGAGTTTTTCTCATTCTTTCCTGCCACGTACAACTATAGAGTTTTTCTATAAATCGTGCTATACTCAATTATAGAGTTTCTCTCTTTCTTTCGTGCCATGCAAGGCTATAGAGTTTCTCTCATGCTTTCGTGCCACGCACTATAGAGTTTCTCTCATTCTTTCGTGCAAAGTACAACTATAGCACTTCTCTCATTCTTTCGTGCCATGCACAACTATAGAGTTTCCCTCTTGCTGTCGTGCCACGCACAACTCTATATTTTCTCTCATTCGTTCGTGCCACGCACAACTATAGAGTTTCTCTCATTCTATCGTGCCAAGCACAACTATAGAGTTTCTCTCATTCTTTCGTGCCACGCACAACTATACAGTTTCTCTCATGCTTTCGTGCAACGCAAGACTATAGAGTTTCTCTCATGCTTTCGTGCCACGCACAACTATAAAGTTTCTCTCATGCTTTCGTGCCACACACAGCTATAGAGTTTCTGTCATTCTTTCGTGCAAAGTACAAATATAGATTTTCTCTCATTCTTTTGTGCAACGCACTACAATAGAGTTTTTCTCATGCTTTCGTTCCACGCACAACTATAGAGTTTTTCTCATTCTTTCGTGCCAAGCACAACTATAGAGTTTCTCTCATTCTTTCAGGCCACGCTCAACTTTACAGTTTCTCTCAGGCTTTCGTGCCACGCACAACTACAGAGTTTCTCCCAATCTTTCGTGCCAAGCACAACTATAGAGTTTCTCTCATTCTTTCGTGCCACACACAACTATAGAGTTTCTCTCATTCTTTCGTGCCACGCACAACTATAAAGTTTCTCTCATGCTTTCGTATCACGCACAACAATGGAGTTTGTCTCATGCTTTCGTGCCAGGCACAACTATAGAGTTTCTCTCATTCTTTCGAGCCACGCACAACTATTGAATTTATCTCAGGCTTTCGTGCCACGCACAACTATAGAGTTTCTCTCATCCTTTCGTGCCACGCACAACTATACAGTTTCTCTCATGCTTTCGTGCAATGCAGGACTATAGAGTTTCTCTCATGCTTTCGTGCCACGCACAACTATAAAGTTTCTCTCATGCTTTCGTTCCAAGCACAACTATAGAGTTTTTCTCATTCTTTCGTGCCAAGCACAACTATAGAGTTTCTCTCATTCTTTCAGGCCACGCTCAACTTTACAGTTTCTCTCAGGCTTTCGTGCCACGCACAACTACATAGTTTCTCCCATTCTTTCGTGCCAAGCACAACTATAGAGTTTCTCTCATTCTTTCGTGCCACACACAACTATAGAGTTTCTCTCATTCTTTCGTGCCACGCACAACTATAAAGTTTCTCTCATGCTTTCGTATCACGCACAACAATGGAGTTTGTCTCATGCTTTCGTGCCAGGCACAACTATAGAGTTTCTCTCATTCTTTCGAGCCACGCACAACTATTGAATTTATCTCAGGCTTTCGTGCCACGCACAACTATAGAGTTTCTCTCATCCTTTCGTGCCACGCACAACTATACAGTTTCTCTCATGCTTTCGTGCAATGCAGGACTATAGAGTTTCTCTCATGCTTTCGTGCCACGCACAACTATAAAGTTTCTCTCATGCTTTCGTTCCACGCACAACTATAGAGTTTTTCTCATTCTTTCGTGCCAAGCACAACTATAGAGTTTCTCTCATTCTTTCAGGCCACGCTCAACTTTACAGTTTCTCTCAGGCTTTCGTGCCACGCACAACTACAGAGTTTCTCCCATTCTTTCGTGCCAAGCACAACTATAGAGTTTCTCTCATTCTTTCGTGCCACACACAACTGTAGAGTTTCTCTCATTCTTTCGTGCCACGCACAACTATAAAGTTTCTCTCATGCTTTCGTATCACGCACAACAATGGAGTTTGTCTCATGCTTTCGTGCCAGGCACAACTATAGAGTTTCTCTCATTCTTTCGAGCCACGCACAACTATTGAATTTATCTCAGGCTTTCGTGCCACGCACAACTATAGAGTTTCTCTCATCCTTTCGTGCCACGCACAACTATACAGTTTCTCTCATGCTTTCGTGCAATGCAGGACTATAGAGTTTTTCTCATGCTTTCGTTCCACGCACAACTATAGAGTTTTTCTCATTCTTTCGTGCCAAGCACAACTATAGAGTTTCTCTCATTCTTTCAGGCCACGCTCAACTCTACAGTTTCTCTCAGGCTTTCGTGCCACGCACAACTACAGAGTTTCTCCCATTCTTTCGTGCCAAGCACAACTATAGAGTTTCTCTCATTCTTTCGTGCCACACACAACTATAGAGTTTCTCTCATTCTTTCGTACCACGCACAACTATAAAGTTTCTCTCATGCTTTCGTATCACGCACAACAATGGAGTTTGTCTCATGCTTTCGTGCCAGGCACAACTATAGAGTTTCTCTCATTCTTTCGAGCCACGCACAACTATTGAATTTATCTCAGGCTTTCGTGCCACGCACAACTATAGAGTTTCTCTCATCCTTTCGTGCCACGCACAACTATACAGTTTCTCTCATGCTTTCGTGCAATGCAGTACTATAGAGTTTCTCTCATGCTTTCGTGCCACGCACAACTATAAAGTTTCTCTCATGCTTTCGTGCCACACACAACTATAGAGTTTCGCATTCTTTCGTACAAAGTACAACTATAGAGATTCTCCTATTCTTTCGTGCCACGCACAACTATAGAGTTTCTCTCATTCTTTTGTGCCACGCACTACAATAGAGTTTTTCTCATGCTTTCGTTCCACGCACAACTATAGAGTTTCTCTCATTCTTTCGAGCCACGCTCAACTTTAGAGTTTCTCTCATTCTTTCGTGCGACGCACAACTATAAAGTTTCTCTCATGCTTTCGTATCACGCACAAGAATAGAGTTTGTCTCATGCTTTCGTGCCACACAGAACTATAGAGTTTCTCTCATGCTTTCGTGCCACGCACAACTATAGAGTTTCTCTCATTCTTTCGCGCCAAGCACAACTATAGAGTTTCTCTCATTCTTTCGTGCAACGTACAGCTATAGAGTTTCTCTTATGCTTCCGCGCCACGCACAACTATAGAGTTTTTCTCATTCTTTCCTGCCACGTACAACTATAGAGTTTTTCTATAAATTGTGCTATACTCAATTATAGAGTTTCTCTCTTTCTTTCGTGCAATGCACAACAACACAGTTTTTCTCATTATTTCGTGCCACGCACAACTATACAGTTTCTCTCATGCTTTCGTGCCACGCAAGACTATAGAGTTTCTCTCATGCTTTCGTGCCACACACTATCGAGTTTCTCTCATTCTTTCGTGCAAAGTACAACTATAGCATTTCTCTCATTGTTTTGTGCCATGCACAACTATAGAGTTTCCCTCTTGCTGTCGTGCCACGCACAACTCTATATTTTCTCTCATTCGTTCGTGCCACGCACAACTATAGAGTTTCTCTCATTCTATCGTGCCAAGCACAACTATAGAGTTTCTCTCATTCTTTCGTGCCACGCACAACTATATAGTTTCTCTCATGCTTTCGTGCAACGCAAGACAATAGAGTTTCTCTCATGCTTTCGTGCCACGCACAACTATAAAGTTTCTCTCATGCTTTCGTGCCACACACAACTATAGAGTTTCTGTCATTCTTTCGTGCAAAGAACAAATATAGATTTTCTCTCATTCTTTTGTGCCACGCACTAGAATAGAGTTTTTCTCATGCTTTCGTTCCACGCACAACTATAGAGTTTTTCTCATTCTTTCGTGCCAAGCACAACTATAGAGTTTCTCTCATTCTTTCAAGCCACGCTCAACTTTACAGTTTCTCTCAGGCTTTCGTGCCACGCACAACTATAGAGTTTCTCCCATTCTTTCGTGCCAAGCACAACTATAGAGTTTCTCTCATTCTTTCGAGCCACGCTCAACTTTAGAGTTTCTCTCATTCTTTCGTGCGACGCACAACTATAAAGTTTCTCTCATGCTTTCGTATCACGCACAAGAATAGAGTTTGTCTCATGCTTTCGTGCCACACAGAACTATAGAGTTTCTCTCATGCTCTCGTGCCACGCACAACTATAGAGTTTCTCTCATTCTTTCGCGCCAAGCACAACTATAGAGTTTCTCTCATTCTTTCGTGCAACGTACAGCTATAGAGTTTCTCTTATGCTTCCGCGCCACGCACAACTATAGAGTTTTTCTCATTCTTTCCTGCCATGTACAACTATAGAGTTTTTCTATAAATCGTGCTATACTCAATTATAGAGTTTCTCTCTTTCTTTCGTGCAATGCACAACAACACAGTTTTTCTCATTATTTCGTGCCACGCACAACTATACAGTTTCTCTCATGCTTTCGTGCCACGCAAGACTATAGAGTTTCTCTCATGCTTTCGTGCCACACACTATAGAGTTTCTCTCATTCTTTCGTGCAAAGTACAACTATAGCATTTCTCTCATTGTTTTGTGCCATGCACAACTATAGAGTTTCCCTCTTGCTGTCGTGCCACGCACAACTCTATATTTTCTCTCATTCGTTCGTGCCACGCACAACTATAGAGTTTCTCTCATTCTATCGTGCCAAGCACAACTATAGAGTTTCTCTCATTCTTTCGTGCCACGCACAACTATATAGTTTCTCTCATGCTTTCGTGCAACGCAAGACAATAGAGTTTCTCTCATGCTTTCGTGCCACGCACAACTATAAAGTTTCTCTCATGCTTTCGTGCCACACACAACTATAGAGTTTCTGTCATTCTTTCGTGCAAAGAACAAATATAGATTTTCTCTCATTCTTTTGTGCCACGCACTACAATAGAGTTTTTCTCATGCTTTCGTTCCACGCACAACTATAGAGTTTTTCTCATTCTTTCGTGCCAAGCACAACTATAGAGTTTCTCTCATTCTTTCAAGCCACGCTCAACTTTACAGTTTCTCTCAGGCTTTCGTGCCACGCACAACTATAGAGTTTCTCCCATTCTTTCGTGCCAAGCACAACTATAGAGTTTCTCTCATTCTTTCGTGCCACACACAACTATAGAGTTTCTCTCATTCTTTCGTGCCACGCACAACTATAAAGTTTCTCTCATGCTTTCGTATCACGCACAACAATGGAGTTTGTCTCATGCTTTCGCGCCAGGCACAACTATAGAGTTTCTCTCATGCTTTCGTGCCACGCACAACTATAGAGTTTCTCTCATTCTTACGTGCCAAGCACAACTATAGAGTTTCTCTCATTCTTTCGTGCCACGCACAAATATAGAGTTTCTCACATTCTTTCGTGCCAAGCACAACTATAGAGTTTCTCTCATTGAATCGTGCTATACTCAATTATAGAGTTTCTCTCTTTCTTTCGTGCCGCGCACAACTATAGAGTTTCTCTCATTCTTTTGTGCCACGCACAACAATAGAGTTTTTCTCATTCTTTCATGCCACGCACAGCTATACAGTTTCTCTCATGCTTTTGTGCCACGCCAGACTATAGAGTTTCTCTCATGCTTTCGTGCCAGGCACAACTATAGAGTTTCTCTCATGCTTTCGTGCCACGCACTATAGAGTTTCTCATTCTTTCGCGCAAAGTACAACTATAGAGTTTCTCTCATTTTTTCGTGCCATGCACAACTATAGAGTTTCTCTCAAGCTTTTGTGCCACGCACAACTATAGATTTTCCCTCATTCGTTCGTGCCACGCACAACTATTGAGTTTCTCATTCTTTCGTGCCATGCACAACTATAGAATTTCTCTCATGCTTTCGTGCCACGCACAACTATAGAGTTTCTCTCATTCTTTCGTGTCAAGCACAGCTATAAGGTTTCTCTCATTCTTTCAAGCCACGCTCAACTTTACAGTTTCTCTCACGCTTTCGTGCCACGCACAACTATAGAGTTTCTCCCATTCTTTCGTGCCAAACACAACTATAGAGTTTCTCTCATTCTTTCGTACCACACGCAACTATAGAGTTTCTCTCATTCTTTCGTGCCACGCACAACTATAAAGTTTCTCTCATGCTTTCGTATCACGCACAACTATAGAGTTTCTCTCATTCTTACGTGCCAAACACAACTATTGAGTTTCTCTCATTCTTTCGTGCCACGCACAAATATAGAGTTTCTCTCATTCTTTCGTGCAACGTACAACTATAGAGTTTCTCTCATGCTTCCGTGCCACGCACAACTATAGAGTTTTTCTCATTCTTTCCTGCCACGTACAACTATAGAGTTTTTCTATAAATCGCGCTATACTCAATTATAGAGTTTCCCTCATGCTTTCGTGCCACACACAACTATAGAGTTTCTCTCATTCTTTCGTGCCACGCACAACTATAAAGTTTCTCTCATGCTTTAGTGCCACGCACAAATATAGAGTTTCTCTCATTCTTTCGTGCAACGCACAACTATAGAGTTTCTCTCATGGTTTCGTGCCACGCACAACTATAGACTTTCTGTATTTCTTTCGTGCCACGCTCAACTATAGAGTTTCTCTCATTCTTCTGTGCCACGCACAACAATAGAGTTTTTCTCATTCTTTCGTGCCACGCACAACTATACAGTTTCTATCATGCTTTCGTGCCACGCAAGAATATAGAGTTTCTCTCATGCTTTCGTGCCAAGCACAACTATAGAGTTTCTCTCATGCTTTCGTGCCACGCACTATAGAGTTTCTGTCATTCTTTCGTGCAAAGTACAACTATAGATTTTCCCTCATTCTTTTGTGCCATGCACTACAATAGAGTTTTTCTCATGCTTTCGTTCCACGCACAACTATAGAGTTTTTCTCATTCTTTCGTGCCAAGCACAACTATAGAGTTTCTCTCATTCTTTCGAGCCACGCACAACTATAGAGTTTCTCTCATGCTTTCGTGCCAAGCACAACTATAGAGTTTCTCTCATGCTTTCGTGCCACGCACTATAGAGTTGCTGTCATTCTTTCGTGCAAAGTACAACTATAGATTTTCTCTCATTCTTTTGTGCCACGCACTACAATAGAGTTTTTCTCATGCTTTCGTTCCACGCACAACTATAGAGCTTTTCTCATTCTTTCGTGCCATGCACAACTATAGAGTTTCTCTCATTCTTTCAAGCCACGCTCAACTTTACAGTTTCCCTCAGGCTTTCGTGCCACGCACAACTATAGAGTTTCTCCCATTCTTTCGTGCCAAGCACAACTATAGAGTTTCTCTCATTCTTTCGTACCACACACAACTATAGAGTTTCTCTCATTCTTTCGTGCCACGCACAACTATAAAGTTTCTCTCATGCTTTCGTATCACGCACAACAATGGAGTTTGTCTCATGCTTTCGTGCCAGGCACAACTATAGAGTTTCTCTCATGCTTTCGTGCCACGCACAACTATAGAGTTTCTCTCATTCTTACGTGCCAAACACAACTATTGAGTTTCTCTCATTCTTTCGTGCCACGCACAAATATAGAGTTTCTCTCATTCTTTCGTGCAACGTACAACTATAGATTTTCTCTCATGCTTCCGTGCCACGCACAACTATAGAGTTTTTCCCATTCTTTCCTGCCACGTACAACTATAGAGTTTTTCTATAAATCGCGCTATACTCAATTATAGAGTTTCCCTCATTCTTTCGTGCCACACACAACTATAGAGTTTCTCTCATTCTTTCGTGCCACGCACAACTATAAAGTTTCTCTCATGCTTTAGTGCCACGCACAAATATAGAGTTTCTCTCATTCTTTCGTGCAACGCACAACTATAGAGTTTCTCTCATGGTTTCGTGCCACGCACAACTATAGACTTTCTGTATTTCTTTCGTGCCACGCTCAACTATAGAGTTTCTCTCATTCTTCTGTGCCACGCACAACAATAGAGTTTTTCTCATTCTTTCGTGCCACGCACAACTCTACAGTTTCTATCATGCTTTCGTGCCACGCAAGAATATAGAGTTTCTCTCATGCTTTCGTGCCAAGCACAACTATAGAGTTTCTCTCATGCTTTCGTGCCACGCACTATAGAGTTTCTGTCATTCTTTCGTGCAAAGTACAACTATAGATTTTCCCTCATTCTTTTGTGCCATGCACTACAATAGAGTTTTTCTCATGCTTTCGTTCCACGCACAACTATAGAGTTTTTCTCATTCTTTCGTGCCAAGCACAACTATAGAGTTTCTCTCATTCTTTCGAGCCACGCACAACTATAGAGTTTCTCTCATTCGTTTGTGCCACGCACTACAATAGAGTTTTTCTCATGCTTTCGTTCCACGCACAACTATAGAGTTTCTCTCATTCTTTCGTGCCACGCACAACTATACAGTTTCTCTCATGCTTTCGTGCAACGCAAGACTATAGAGTTTCTTTCATGCTTTCGTGCCACGCACAACTATAAAGATTCATTCTTTTGTGCCACGCACTACAATAGAGTTTTTCTCATGCTTTCGTTCCATGCACAACTATAGAGTTTCTCTCATTCTTTCGTGCCAAGCACAACTATAGAGTTTCTCTCATTCTTTCGAACCACGCTAAACTTTAGAGTTTCTCTCAGACTTTCGTGCCACGCACAACTATAGAGTTTCTCTCATTCTTTCGTGCCACACACAACTATAGAGTTTCTCTCATTCTTTCGTGCCACGCGCAACTATAAAGTTTCTCTCATGCTTTCGTATCACGCACAACAATAGAGTTTGTCTCACGCTTTCGTGCCACGCACAACTATAGAGTTTCTCTCATGCTTTCGTGCCACGCACAACTATAGAATTTCTCTCATTCTTTCCTGCCAAGCACAACTATAGAGTTTCTCTCATTCTTTCGAGCCACGCTCAACTTTAGAGTTTCTCTCAGGCTTTCGTGCCAAGCGCAACTATAGAGTTTCTCTCATTCTTTCGTGCCACACACAACTATAGAGTTTCTCTCATTCTTTCGTGCCACGCACAACTATAAACTTTCTCTCATGCTTTCGTATCACGCACAACAGTAGAGTTTGTCTCACGCTTTCGTGCCACGCACAACTATAGAATTTCTCTCATTCTTTCCTGCCAAGCACAACTATAGAGTTTCTCTCATTCTTTCAAGCCACGCTCAACTTTACAGTTTCTCTCAGGCTTTCGTGCCACGCACAACTATAGAGTTTCTCCCATTCTTTCGTGCCAAACACAACTATAGAGTTTCTCTCATTCTTTCGTACCACACGCAACTATAGAGTTTCTCTCATTCTTTCGTGCCACGCACAACTATAAAGTTTCTCTCATGCTTTCGTATCACGCACAACAATGGAGTTTGTCTCATGCTTTCGTGCCAGGCACAACTATAGAGTTTCTCTCATGCTTTCGTGCCATGCACAACTATAGAGTTTCTCTCATTCTTACGTGCCAAACACAACTATTGAGTTTCTCTCATTCTTTCGTGCCACGGACAAATATAGAGTTTCTGTCATTCTTTCGTGCCAAGCACAACTATAGAGTTTCTCTCATTCAATCGTGCTATACTCAATTATAGAGTTTCTCTCGTTCTTTCGTGCCGCGCACAACTATAGAGTTTCTCTCATTCTTTTGTGCCACCCACAACAATAGAGTTTTTCTCATTGTTTCGTGCCACGCAAGACTATAGAGTTTCTCTCATGCTTTCGTGCCACGCACATCTATAGAGTTTCTCTCATGCTTTCGTGCCACGCACTATAGAGTTTCTCATTCTTTCGTGCAAAGTACAACTGTAGAGTTTCTCTCGTTCTTTCGTGCCATGCACAACTATAGAGTTTCTCTCATGCTTTCGTGCCACGCACAACTATAGATTTTCTCTCATTTGTTCGTGCCACGCACAACTATTGAGTTTCTCATTCTTTCGTGCCATGCACAACTATAGAATTTCTCTCATGCTTTCGTGCCACGCACAACTATAGAGTTTCTCTCATTCTCTCGTGCCAAGCACAACTATAAAGTGTCTCTCATCCTTTCGGGCCACACACAACTATAGAGTTTCGAATTCTTTCTTACAAAGTACAACTATAGAGTTTCTCTCATTCTTTCGAGCCACGCTCAACTTTAGAGTTTCTCTCAGGCTTTCGTGTCACGCACAACTATAGAGTTTCTCTCATTCTTTCGTGCCACACACAACTATAGAGTTTCTCTCATTCTTTCGTGCCACGCACAACTATAAAGTTTCTCCCATGCTTTCGTATGACGCACAACAAAAGAGTTTGTCTCACGCTTTTGTGCCACGCACTACAATAGAGTTTTTCTCATGCTTTCGTTCCACGCACAACTATAGAGTTTTTCTCATTCTTTCGTGCCAAGCACAACTATAGAGTTTCTCTCATTCTTTCGAGCCACGCACAACTATAGAGTTTCTCTCATTCTTTCGTGCCACGCACAACTATACAGTTTCTCTCATGCTTTCGTGCAACGCAAGACTATAGAGTTTCTCTCATGCTTTCGTGCCACGCACAACTATAAACTTTCTCTCATGCTTTCGAGCCACACACAACTATAGAATTTCGCATTCTTTCGTACAAAGTACAACCATAGAGTTTCCCTCATTCTTTTGTGCCACGCACTACAATAGAGTTTTTCTCATGCTTTCGTTCCACGCACAACTATAGAGTTTCTCTCATTCTTTCGTGCCAAGCACAACTATAGAGTTTCTCTCATTCTTTCGAGCCACGCTCAACTTTAGAGTTTCTCTCATTCTTTCGTGCCACACACAACTATAGAGTTTCTCTCATTCTTTCGTGCCACGCACAACTATAAAGTTTCTCTCATGCTTTCGTATTACGCACAAGAATAGAGTTTGTCTCATGCTTTCGTGCCACACAGAACTATAGAGTTTCTCTCATGCTTTCGTGCCACGCACAACTATAGAGTTTCTCTCATTCTGTCGCGCAAGCACAACTATAGAGTTTCTCTCATTCTTTCGTGCCACGCACAAATATAGAGTTTCCCTCATTCTTTCGTGCAACGTACAACTATAGAGTTTCTCTCATGCTTCCGTGCCACGCACAACTATAGAGTTTTTCTCATTCTTTCCTGCCACGTACAACTATAGAGTTTTTCTATAAATCGTGCTATGCTCAATTATAGAGTTTCTCTCATTCTTTCGTGCCACACAAAACTATAGAGTTTCTCTCATTTTTTCGTGCCACGCACAACTATAAAGTTTCTCTCATGCTTTCGTATCACGCACAACAATAGAGCTTGTCTCACGCTTTCGTGCCACGCACAACTATAGAGTTTCTCTCATGCTTTCGTGCCACGCACAACTATAGAGTCTCTCATTCTTTCGTGCCAAGCACAACTATAGAGTTTCTCTCATTCTTTCGTGCCACGCACCAATATAGAGTTTCTCTCATTCTTTCGTGCAACGCACAACTATAGAGTTTCTCTCATGCTTTCGTGCCACGCACAACTATAGAGTTTCTGTATTTCTTTCGTGCCACGCTCAACTATAGAGTTTCTCTCATTCGTTTGTGCCACGCACTACAATAGAGTTTTTCTCATGCTTTCGTTCCACGCACAACTATAGAGTTTCTCTCATTCTTTCGTGCCACGCACAACTATACAGTTTCTCTCATGCTTTCGTGCAACGCAAGACTATAGGGTTTCTCTCATGCTTTCGTGCCACGCACAACTATAAACTTTCTCTCATGCTTTCGGGCCACACACAACTATAGAGTTTCGCATTCTTTCGTACAAAGAACAACTATAGAGTTTCTCTTATTCTTTCGTGCCACGCACAACTATAGAGTTTCTCTCATTCTTTTGTGCCACGCACTACAATAGAGTTTTTCTCATGCTTTCGTTCCACGCACAACTATAGAGTTTCTCTCATTCTTTCGTGCCAAGCACAACTATAGAGTTTCTCTCATTTTTTCGAGCCACGCTCAACTTTAGAGTTTCTCTCATTCTTTCGTGCCAAGCGCAACTATAGTGTTTCTCTCATTCTTTCGTGCCTTGCACAAATATAGAGTTTCTCTCATGCTTTCGTGCCAAGCACAACTATAGAGTTTCTCTCATGCTTTCGTGCCACGCACTATAGAGTTGCTGTCATTCTTTCGTGCAAAGTACAACTATAGATTTTCTCTCATTCTTTTGTGCCACGCACTACAATAGAGTTTTTCTCATGCTTTCGTTCCACGCACAACTATAGAGCTTTTCTCATTCTTTCGTGCCATGCACAACTATAGAGTTTCTCTCATTCTTTCAAGCGACGCTCAACTTTACAGTTTCCCTCAGGCTTTCGTGCCACGCACAACTATAGAGTTTCTCCCATTCTTTCGTGCCAAGCACAACTATAGAGTTTCTCTCATTCTTTCGTACCACACACAACTATAGAGTTTCTCTCATTCTTTCGTGCCACGCACAACTATAAAGTTTCTCTCATGCTTTCGTATCACGCACAACAATGGAGTTTGTCTCATGCTTTCGTGCCAGGCACAACTATAGAGTTTCTCTCATGCTTTCGTGCCACGCACAACTATAGAGTTTCTCTCATTCTTACGTGCCAAACACAAATATTGAGTTTCTCTCATTCTTTCGTGCCACGCACAAATATAGAGTTTCTGTCATTCTTTCGTGCCAAGCACAACTATAGAGTTTCTCTCATTCAATCGTGCTATACTCAATTATAGAGTTTCTCTCGTTCTTTCGTGCCGCGCACAACTATAGAGTTTCTCTCATACTTTTTTGCCACCCACAACAATTGAGTTTTTCTCATTCTTTCGTGCCACGCAAGACTATAGAGTTTCTCTCATGCTTTCGCGCCACGCACAACTATAGAGTTTCTCTCATGCTTTCGGGCCACGCACTATAGAGTTTCTCATTCTTTCGTGCGAAGTACAAATGTAGAGTTTCTCTCATTCTTTCGTGCCATGCACAACTATAGAGTTTCTCTCATGCTTTCGTGCCACGCACAACTATAGATTTTCTCTCATTTGTTCGTGCCACGCACAACTATTGAGTTTCTCATTCTTTCGTGCCATGCATAACTATAGAATTTCTCTCATGCTTTCGTGCCACGCACAACTATAGAGTTTCTCTCATTCTCTCGTGCCAAGCACAAGTATAGAGTTTCTCTCATACTTTCGAGCCACGCACAACTATAGAATTCATCTCAGGCTTTCGCGCAACGCAAGACTGTAGAGTTTCTCTCATGCTTTCGTGCGACGCACAACTATAAAGTGTCTCTCATGCTTTCGGGCCACACACAACTATAGAGTTTCGCATTCTTTCGTACGAAGTACAACTATAGAGTTTCTCTCATTCTTTCGAGCCACGCTCAACTTTAGAGTTTCTCTCAGGCTTTCGTGTCACGCACAACTATAGAGTTTCTCTCATTCTTTCGTGCCACACACAACTATAGAGTTTCTCTCATTCTTTCGTGCCACGCACAACTATAAAGTTTCTCCCATGCTTTCGTATGACGCACAACAATAGAGTTTGTCTCACGCTTTTGTGCCACGCACTACAATAGAGTTTTTCTCATGCTTTCGTTCCACGCACAACTATAGAGTTTTTCTCATTCTTTCGTGCCAAGCACAACTATAGAGTTTCTCTCATTCTTTCGAGCCACGCACAACTATAGAGTTTCTCTCATTCGTTTCTGCCACGCACTACAATAGAGTTTTTCTCATGCTTTCGTTCCATGCACAACTATAGAGTTTCTCTCATTCTTTCGTGCCACGCACAACTATACAGTTTCTCTCATGCTTTAGTGCAACGCAAGACTATAGAGTTTCTCTCATGCTTTCGTGCCACGCACAACTATAAACTTTCTCTCATGCTTTCGGGCCACACACAACTATAGAATTTCGCATTCTTTCGTACAAAGTACAACTATAGAGTTTCCCTCATTCTTTTGTGCCACGCACTACAATAGAGTTTTTCTCATGCTTTCGTTCCACGCACAACTATAGAGTTTCTCTCATTCTTTCGTGCCAAGCACAACTATAGAGTTTCTCTCATTCTTTCGAGCCACGCTCAACTTTAGAGTTTCTCTCATTCTTTCGTGCCACACACAACTATAGAGTTTCTCTCATTCTTTTGTGCCACGCACAACTATAAAGTTTCTCTCATGCTTTCGTATTACGCACAAGAATAGAGTTTGTCTCATGCTTTCGTGCCACACAGAACTATAGAGTTTCTCTCATGCTTTCGTGCCACGCACAACTATAGAGTTTCTCTCATTCTGTCGCGCCAAGCACAACTATAGAGTTTCTCTCATTCTTTCGTGCCACGCACAAATATAGATTTTCCCTCATTCTTTCGTGCAACGTACAACTATAGAGTTTCTCTCATGCTTCCGTGCCACGCACAACTATAGAGTTTTTCTGATTCTTTCCTGCCACGTACAACTATAGAGTTTTTCTATAAATCGTGCTATGCTCAATTATAGAGTTTCTCTCATTCTTTCGTGCCACACACAACTATAGAGTTTCTCTCATTTTTTCGTGCCACGCACAACTATAAAGTTTCTCTCATGCTTTCGTATCACGCACAACAATAGAGCTTGTCTCACGCTTTCGTGCCACGCACAACTATAGAGTTTCTCTCATGCTTTCGTGCCACGCACAACTATAGAGTCTCTCATTCTTTCGTGCCAAGCACAACTATAGAGTTTCTCTCATTCTCTCGTGCCACGCACCAATATAGAGTTTCTCTCATTCTTTCGTGCAACGCACAACTATAGAGTTTCTCTCATGCTTTCGTGCCACGCACAACTATAGAGTTTCTGTATTTCTTTCGTGCCACGCTCAACTATAGAGTTTCTCTCATTCGTTTGTGCCACGCACTACAATAGAGTTTTTCTCATGCTTTCGTTCCACGCACAACTATAGAGTTTCTCTCATTCTTTCGTGCCACGCACAACTATACAGTTTCTCTCATGCTTTCGTGCAACGCAAGACTATAGAGTTTCTCTCATGCTTTCGTGCCACGCACAACTATAAACTTTCTCTCATGCTTTCGGGCCACACACAACTATAGAGTTTCGCATTCTTTCGTACAAAGAACAACTATAGAGTTTCTCTTATTCTTTCGTGCCACGCACAACTATAGAGTTTCTCTCATTCTTTTGTGCCACGCACTACAATAGAGTTTTTCTCATGCTTTCGTTCCACGCACAACTATAGAGTTTCTCTCATTCTTTCGTGCCAAGCACAACTATAGAGTTTCTCTCATTTTTTCGAGCCACGCTCAACTTTAGAGTTTCTCTCATTCTTTCGTGCCTTGCACAAATATAGAGTTTCTCTCATGCTTTCGTGCCAAGCACAACTATAGAGTTTGTCTCATGCTTTCGTGCCACGCACTATAGAGTTGCTGTCATTCTTTCGTGCAAAGTACAACTATAGATTTTCTCTCATTCTTTTGTGCCACGCACTACAATAGAGTTTTTCTCATGCTTTCGTTCCACGCACAACTATAGAGCTTTTCTCATTCTTTCGTGCCATGCACAACTATAGAGTTTCTCTCATTCTTTCAAGCCACGCTCAACTTTACAGTTTCCCTCAGGCTTTCGTGCCACGCACAACTATAGAGTTTCTCCCATTCTTTCGTGCCAAGCACAACTATAGAGTTTCTCTCATTCTTTCGTACCACACACAACTATAGAGTTTCTCTCATTCTTTCGTGCCACGCACAACTATAAAGTTTCTCTCATGCTTTCGTATCACGCACAACAATGGAGTTTGTCTCATGCTTTCGTGCCAGGCACAAGTATAGAGTTTCTCTCATGCTTTCGTGCCACGCACAACTATAGAGTTTCTCTCATTCTTACGTGCCAAACACAACTATTGAGTTTCTCTCATTCTTTCGTGCCACGCACAAATATAGAGTTTCTGTCATTCTTTCGTGCCAAGCACAACTATAGAGTTTCTCTCATTCAATCGTGCTATACTCAATTATAGAGTTTCTCTCGTTCTTTTGTGCCGCGCACAACTATAGAGTTTCTCTCATACTTTTTTGCCACCCACAACAATAGAGTTTTTCTCATTCTTTCGTGCCACGCAAGACTATAGAGTTTCTCTCATGCTTTCGCGCCACGCACAACTATAGAGTTTCTCTCATGCTTTCGTGCCACGCACTATAGAGTTTCTCATTCTTTCGTGCGAAGTACAAATGTAGAGTTTCTCTCATTCTTTCGTGCCATGCACAACTATAGAGTTTCTCTCATGCTTTCGTGCCACGCACAACTATAGATTTTCTCTCATTTGTTCGTGCCACGCACAACTATTGAGTTTCTCATTCTTTCGTGCCATGCACAACTATAGAATTTCTCTCATGCTTTCGTGCCACGCACAACTATAGAGTTTCTCTCATTCTCTCGTGCCAAGCACAAGTATAGAGTTTCTCTCATACTTTCGAGCCACGCACAACTATAGAATTCATCTCAGGCTTTCGCGCAACGCAAGACTGTAGAGTTTCTCTCATGCTTTCGTGCGACGCACAACTATAAAGTGTCTCTCATGCTTTCGGGCCACACACAACTATAGAGTTTCGCATTCTTTCGTACAAAGTACAACTATAGAGTTTCTCTCATTCTTTCGAGCCACGCTCAACTTTAGAGTTTCTCTCAGGCTTTCGTGTCACGCACAACTATAGAGTTTCTCTCATTCTTTCGTGCCACACACAACTATAGAGTTTCTCTCATTCTTTCGTGCCACGCACAACTATAAAGTTTCTCCCATGCTTTCGTATGACGCACAACAATAGAGTTTGTCTCACGTTTTTGTGCCACGCACTACAATAGAGTTTTTCTCATGCTTTCGTTCCACGCACAACTATAGAGTTTTTCTCATTCTTTCGTGCCAAGCACAACTATAGAGTTTCTCTCATTCTTTCGAGCCACGCACAACTATAGAGTTTCTCTCATTCGTTTGTGCCACGCACTACAATAGAGTTTTTCTCATGCTTTCGTTCCACGCACAACTATAGAGTTTCTCTCATTCTTTCGTGCCACGCACAACTATACAGTTTTTCTCATGCTTTCGTGCAACGCAAGACTATAGAGTTTCTCTCATGCTTTCGTGCCACGCACAACTATAAACTTTCTCTCATGCTTTCGGGCCACACACAACTATAGAGTTTCGCATTCTTTCGTACAAAGTACAACTATAGAGTTTCTCTTATTCTTTCGTGCCACGCACAACTATAGAGTTTCCCTCATTCTTTTGTGCCACGCACTACAATAGAGTTTTTCTCATGCTTTCGTTCCACGCACAACTATAGAGTTTCTCTCATTCTTTCGTGCCAAGCACAACTATGGAGTTTCTCTCATTCTTTCGAGCCACGCTCAACTTTAGAGTTTCTCTCATTCTTTCGTGCCACACACAACTATAGAGTTTCTCTCATTCTTTCGTGCCACGCACAACTATAAAGTTTCTCTCATGCTTTCGTATTACGCACAAGAATAGAGTTTGTCTCATGCTTTCGTGCCACACAGAACTATAGAGTTTCTCTCATGCTTTCGTGCCACGCACAACTATAGAGTTTCTCTCATTCTGTCGCGCCAAGCACAACTATAGAGTTTCTCTCATTCTTTCGTGCCACGCACAAATATAGAGTTTCCCTCATTCTTTCGTGCAACGTACAACTATAGAGTTTCTCTCATGCTTCCGTGCCACGCACAACTATAGAGTTTTTCTCATTCTTTCCTGCCACGTACAACTATAGAGTTTTTCTATAAATCGTGCTATGCTCAATTATAGAGTTTCTCTCATTCTTTCGTGCCACACACAACTATAGAGTTTCTCTCATTTTTTCGTGCCACGCACAACTATAAAGTTTCTCTCATGCTTTCGTATCACGCACAACAATAGAGCTTGTCTCACGCTTTCGTGCCACGCACAACTATAGAGTTTCTCTCATGCTTTCGTGCCACGCACAACTATAGAGTCTCTCATTCTTTCGTGCCAAGCACAACTATAGAGTTTCTCTCATTCTTTCGTGCCACGCACCAATATAGAGTTTCTCTCATTCTTTCGTGCAACGCACAACTATAGAGTTTCTCTCATGCTTTCGTGCCACGCACAACTATAGAGTTTCTGTATTTCTTTCGTTCCACGCTCAACTATAGAGTTTCTCTCATTCTTTTGTGCCACGCACAACAATTGAGTTTTTCTCATTCTTTCGTGCCACGCACAACTATACAGTTTCTATCATGCTTTCGTGCCACGCAAGACTATAGAGTTTCTCTCATGCTTTCGTGCCAAGCACAACTATAGAGTTTCTCTCATGCTTTTCTGCCACGCACTATAGAGTTTCTGTCATTTTTTCGTGCAAAGTACAACTATAGATTTTCTCTCATTGTTTTGTGCCACGCACTACAATAGAGTTTTTCTCATGCTTTCGTTCCACGCACAACTATAGAGTTTTTCTCATTCTTTCGTGCCAAGCACAACTATAGAGTTTCTCTCATTCTTTCGAGCCACGCACAACTATAGAGTTTCTCTCATGCTTTCGTGCCACGCACAACTATAAAGTTTCTCTCATGCTTTCGTTCCACGCACAACTATAGAGTTTCCCTCAATCTTTCGTGCCACGCACAACTATACAGTTTCTCTCATGCTTTCGTGCAACGCAAGACTATAGAGTTTCTCTCATGCTTTCGTGCCACGCACAACTATAAAGTTTCTCTCATGCTTTCGTGCCACACACAACTATAGAGTTTCGCATTCTTTCGTACAAAGTACAACTATAGAGTTTCTCTTATTCTTTCGTGCCACGCACAACTATAGAGTTTCTCTCATTCTTTTGTGCCACGCACTACAATAGAGTTTTTCTCATGCTTTCGTTCCACGCACAACTATAGAGTTTCTCTCATTCTTTCGTGCCAAGCACAACTATAGAGTTTCTCTCATTCTTTCGAGCCACGCTCAACTTTAGAGTTTCTCTCATTCTTTCGTGCCACACACAACTATAGAGTTTCTCTCATTCTTTCGTGCCACGCACAACGATAAAGTTTCTCTCATGCTTTCGTATTACGCACAAGAATAGAGTTTGTCTCATGCTTTCGTGCCACACAGAACTATAGAGTTTCTCTCATGCTTTCGTGCCACGCACAACTATAGAGTTTCTCTCATTCTTTCGCGCCAAGCACAACTATAGAGTTTCTCTCATTCTTTCGTGCCACGCACAAATATAGAGTTTCTCTCATTCTTTCGTGCAACGTACAACTATAGAGTTTCTCTCATGCTTCCGTGCCACGCATAACTATAGAGTTTTTCTCATTCTTTCCTGCCGCGTACAACTATAGAGTTTTTCGATAAATCGTGCTATACTCAATTACAGAGTTTCTCTCATTCTTTCGTGCCACACACAACTATAGAGTTTCTCTCATTCTTTCGTGCCACGCACAACGATACAGTTTCTATCATGCTTTCGTGCCACGCAAGACTATAGAGTTTCTCTCATGCTTTCGTGCCAAGCACAACTATAGAGTTTCACTCATGCTTTCGTGCCACGCACTATAGAGTTTCTGTCATTCTTTCGTGCAAAGTACAACTATAGATTTTCTCTCATTCTTTTGTGCCACGCACTACAATGGAGTTATTCTCATGCTTTCGTTCCATGCACAACTATAGAGTTTTTCTCATTCTTTCGTGCCACGCACAACTATAGAGTTTCTCTCATTCGTTTGTGCCACGCACTACAATAGAGTTTTTCTCATGCTTTCGTTCCACGCACAACTATAGAATTTCTCTCATTCTTTCGTGCCACGCACAACTATACAGTTTCTCTCATGCTTTCGTGCAACGCAAGACTATAGAGTTTCTCTCATGCTTTCGTGCCACGCACAACTATAGAGTTTCTGTCATTCTTTCGTGCCAAGCACAACTATAGAGTTTCTCTCATTCAATCGTGCTATACTCAATTATAGAGTTTCTCTCGTTCTTTCGTGCCGCGCACAACTATAGAGTTTCTCTCATTCTTTTGTGCCACCCACAACAATAGAGTTTTTCTCATTCTTTCGTGCCACGCAAGACTATAGAGTTTCTCTCATGCTTTCGTGCCACGCACAACTATAGAGTTTCTCTCATGCTTTCGTGCCACGCACTATAGAGTTTCTCATTCTTTCGTGCAAAGTACAACTGTAGAGTTTCTCTCATTCTTTCGTGCCATGCACAACTATAGAGTTTCTCTCATGCTTTCGTGCCACGCACAACTATAGATTTTCTCTCATTTGTTCGTGCCACGCACAACTATTGAGTTTCTCATTCTTTCGTGCCATGCACAACTTTAGAATTTCTCTCATGCTTTCGTGCCACGCACAACTATAGAGTTTCTCTCAATCTCTCGTGCCAAGCACAAGTATAGAGTTTCTCTCATACTTTCGAGCCACGCACAACTATAGAATTTATCTCAGGCTTTCGCGCAACGCAAGACTATAGAGTTTCTCTCATGCTTTCGTGCGACGCACAACTATAAAGTGTCTCTCATGCTTTCGTGCCACACACAACTATAGAGTTTCGCATTCTTTCGTACAAAGTACAACTATAGAGTTTCTCTCATTCTTTCGAGCCACGCTCAACTTTAGAGTTTCTCTCAGGCTTTCGTGTCACGCACAACTATAGAGTTTCTCTCATTCTTTCGTGCCAAGCACAACTATAGAGTTTCTCTCATTCTTTCGAGCCACGCACAACTATAGAGTTTCTCTCATTCGTTTGTGCCACGCACTACAATAGAGTTTTTCTCATGCTTTCGTTCCACGCACAACTATAGAATTTCTCTCATTCTTTCGTGCCACGCACAACTATACAGTTTCTCTCATGCTTTCGTGCAACGCAAGACTATAGAGTTTCTCTCATGCTTTCGTGCCACGCACAACTATAGAGTTTCTGTCATTCTTTCGTGCCAAGCACAACTATAGAGTTTCTCTCATTCAATCGTGCTATACTCAATTATAGAGTTTCTCTCGTTCTTTCGTGCCGCGCACAACTATAGAGTTTCTCTCATTCTTTTGTGCCACCCACAACAATAGAGTTTTTCTCATTCTTTCGTGCCACGCAAGACTATAGAGTTTCTCTCATGCTTTCGTGCCACGCACAACTATAGAGTTTCTCTCATGCTTTCGTGCCACGCACTATAGAGTTTCTCATTCTTTCGTGCAAAGTACAACTGTAGAGTTTCTCTCATTCTTTCGTGCCATGCACAACTATAGAGTTTCTCTCATGCTTTCGTGCCACGCACAACTATAGATTTTCTCTCATTTGTTCGTGCCACGCACAACTATTGAGTTTCTCATTCTTTCGTGCCATGCACAACTTTAGAATTTCTCTCATGCTTTCGTGCCACGCACAACTATAGAGTTTCTCTCAATCTCTCGTGCCAAGCACAAGTATAGAGTTTCTCTCATACTTTCGAGCCACGCACAACTATAGAATTTATCTCAGGCTTTCGCGCAACGCAAGACTATAGAGTTTCTCTCATGCTTTCGTGCGACGCACAACTATAAAGTGTCTCTCATGCTTTCGTGCCACACACAACTATAGAGTTTCGCATTCTTTCGTACAAAGTACAACTATAGAGTTTCTCTCATTCTTTCGAGCCACGCTCAACTTTAGAGTTTCTCTCAGGCTTTCGTGTCACGCACAACTATAGAGTTTCTCTCATTCTTTCGTGCCAAGCACAACTATAGAGTTTCTCTCATTCTTTCGAGCCACGCACAACTATAGAGTTTCTCTCATTCGTTTGTGCCACGCACTACAATAGAGTTTTTCTCATGCTTTCGTTCCACGCACAACTATAGAGTTTCTCTCATTCTTTCGTGCCACGCACAACTATACAGTTTCTCTCATGCTTTCGTGCAACGCAAGACTATAGAGTTTCTCTCATGCTTTCGTGCCACGCACAACTATAAACTTTCTCTCATGCTTTCGGGCCACACACAACTATAGAGTTTCGCATTCTTTCGTACAAAGAACAACTATAGAGTTTCTCTTATTCTTTCGTGCCACGCACAACTATAGAGTTTCTCTCATTCTTTTGTGCCACGCACTACAGTAGAGTTTTTCTCATGCTTTCGTTCCACGCACAACTATAGAGTTTCTCTCATTCTTTCGTGCCAAGCACAACTATAGAGTTTCTCTCATTTTTTCGAGCCACGCTCAACTTTAGAGTTTCTCTCATTCTTTCGTGCCAAGCGCAACTATAGTGTTTCTCTCATTCTTTCGTGCCTTGCACAAATATAGAGTTTCTCTCATGCTTTCGTGCCAAGCACAACTATAGAGATTGTCTCATGCTTTCGTGCCACGCACTATAGAGTTGCTGTCATTCTTTCGTGCAAAGTACAACTATAGATTTTCTCTCATTCTTTTGTGCCACGCACTACAATAGAGTTTTTCTCATGCTTTCGTTCCACGCACAACTATAGAGCTTTTCTCATTCTTTCGTGCCATGCACAACTATAGAGTTTCTCTCATTCTTTCAAGCCACGCTCAACTTTACAGTTTCCCTCAGGCTTTCGTGCCACGCACAACTATAGAGTTTCTCCCATTCTTTCGTGCCAAGCACAACTATAGAGTTTCTCTCATTCTTTCGTACCACACACAACTATAGAGTTTCTCTCATTCTTTCGTGCCACGCACAACTATAAAGTTTCTCTCATGCTTTCGTATCACGCACAACAATGGAGTTTGTCTCATGCTTTCGTGCCAGGCACAACTATAGAGTTTCTCTCATGCTTTCGTGCCACGCACAACTATAGAGTTTCTCTCATTCTTACGTGCCAAACACAACTATTGAGTTTCTCTCATTCTTTCGTGCCACGCACAAATATAGAGTTTCTGTCATTCTTTCGTGCCAAGCACAACTATAGAGTTTCTCTCATTCAATCGTGCTATACTCAATTATAGAGTTTCTCTCGTTCTTTCGTGCCGCGCACAACTATAGAGTTTCTCTCATACTTTTTTGCCACCCACAACAATAGAGTTTTTCTCATTCTTTCGTGCCACGCAAGACTATAGAGTTTCTCTCATGCTTTCGCGCCACGCACAACTATAGAGTTTCTCTAATGCTTTCGTGCCACGCACTATAGAGTTTCTCATTCTTTCGTGCGAAGTACAAATGTAGAGTTTCTCTCATTCTTTCGTGCCATGCACAACTATAGAGTTTCTCTCATGCTTTCGTGCCACGCACAACTATAGGTTTTCTCTCATTTGTTCGTGCCACGCACAACTATTGAGTTTCTCATTCTTTCGTGCCATGCACAACTATAGAATTTCTCTCATACTTTCGAGCCACGCACAACTATAGAATTCATCTCAGGCTTTCGCGCAACGCAAGACTGTAGAGTTTCTCTCATGCTTTCGTGCGACGCACAACTATAAAGTGTCTCTCATGCTTTCGGGCCACACACAACTATAGAGTTTCGCATTCTTTCGTACAAAGTACAACTATAGAGTTTCTCTCATTCTTTCGAGCCACGCTCAACTTTAGAGTTTCTCTCAGGCTTTCGTGTCACGCACAACTATAGAGTTTCTCTCATTCTTTCGTGCCACACACAACTATAGAGTTTCTCTCATTTTTTCGTGCCACGCACAACTATAAAGTTTCTCCCATGCTTTCGTATGACGCACAACAATAGAGTTTGTCTCCCGCTTTTGTGCCACGCACTACAATAGAGTTTTTCTCATGCTTTCGTTCCACGCACAACTATAGAGTTTTTCTCATTCTCTCGTGCCAAGCACAACTATAGAGTTTCTCTCATTCTTTCGAGCCACGCACAACTATAGAGTTTCTCTCATTTGTTTGTGCCACGCACTACAATAGAGTTTTTCTCATGCTTTCGTTCCACGCACAACTATAGAGTTTCTCTCATTCTTTCGTGCCACGCACAACTATACAGTTTCTCTCATGCTTTCGTGCAACGCAAGACTATAGAGTTTCTCTCATGCTTTCGTGCCACGCACAACTATAAACTTTCTCTCATGCTTTCGGGCCACACACAACTATAGAGTTTCGCATTCTTTCGTACAAAGTACAACTATAGAGTTTCTCTTATTCTTTCGTGCCACGCACAACTATAGAGTTTCCCTCATTCTTTTGTGCCACGCACTACAATAGAGTTTTTCTCATGCTTTCGTTCCACGCACAACTATAGAGTTTCTCTCATTCTTTCATGCCAAGCACAACTATAGAGTTTCTCTCATTCTTTCGAGCCACGCTCAACTTTAGAGTTTCTCTCATTCTTTCGTGCCACACGCAACTATAGAGTTTCTCTCATTCTTTCGTGCCACGCACAACTATAAAGTTTCTCTCATGCTTTCGTATTACGCACAAGAATAGAGTTTGTCTCATGCTTTCGTGCCACACAGAACTATAGAGTTTCTCTCATGCTTTCGTGCCACGCACAACTATAGAGTTTCTCTCATTCTGTCGCGCCAAGCACAACTATAGAGTTTCTCTCATTCTTTCGTGCCACGCACAAATATAGAGTTTCCCTCATTCTTTCGTGCAACGTACAACTATAGAGTTTCTCTCATGCTTCCGTGCCACGCACAACTATAGAGTTTTTCTCATTCTTTCCTGCCACGTACAACTATAGAGTTTTTCTATAAATCGTGCTATGCTCAATTATAGAGTTTCTCTCATTCTTTCGTGCCACACACAACTATAGAGTTTCTCTCATTTTTTCGTGCCACGCATAACTATACAGTTTCTCTCATGCTTTCGTATCACGCACAACAATAGAGCTTGTCTCACGCTTTCGTGCCACGCACAACTATAGAGTTTCTCTCATGCTTTCGTGCCACGCACAACTATAGAGTCTCTCATTCTTTCGTGCCAAGCACAACTATAGAGTTTCTCTCATTCTTTCGTGCCACGCACCAATATAGAGTTTCTCTCATTCTTTCGTGCAACGCACAACTATAGAGTTTCTCTCATGCTTTCGTGCCACGCACAACTATAGAGTTTCTCTCATTCAATCGTGCTATACTCAATTATAGAGTTTCTCTCGTTCTTTCGTGCCGCGCACAACTATAGAGTTTCTCTCATACTTTTTTGCCACCCACAACAATAGAGTTTTTCTCATTCTTTCGTGCCACGCAAGACTATAGAGTTTCTCTCATGCTTTCGCGCCACGCACAACTATAGAGTTTCTCTAATGCTTTCGTGCCACGCACTATAGAGTTTCTCATTCTTTCGTGCGAAGTACAAATGTAGAGTTTCTCTCATTCTTTCGTGCCATGCACAACTATAGAGTTTCTCTCATGCTTTCGTGCCACGCACAACTATAGATTTTCTCTCATTTGTTCGTGCCACGCACAACTATTGAGTTTCTCATTCTTTCGTGCCATGCACAACTATAGAATTTCTCTCATACTTTCGAGCCACGCACAACTATAGAATTCATCTCAGGCTTTCGCGCAACGCAAGACTGTAGAGTTTCTCTCATGCTTTCGTGCGACGCACAACTATAAAGTGTCTCTCATGCTTTCGGGCCACACACAACTATAGAGTTTCGCATTCTTTCGTACAAAGTACAACTATAGAGTTTCTCTCATTCTTTCGAGCCACGCTCAACTTTAGAGTTTCTCTCAGGCTTTCGTGTCACGCACAACTATAGAGTTTCTCTCATTCTTTCGTGCCACACACAACTATAGAGTTTCTCTCATTTTTTCGTGCCACGCACAACTATAAAGTTTCTCCCATGCTTTCGTATGACGCACAACAATAGAGTTTGTCTCCCGCTTTTGTGCCACGCACTACAATAGAGTTTTTCTCATGCTTTCGTTCCACGCACAACTATAGAGTTTTTCTCATTCTTTCGTGCCAAGCACAACTATAGAGTTTCTCTCATTCTTTCGAGCCACGCACAACTATAGAGTTTCTCTCATTCGTTTGTGCCACGCACTACAATAGAGTTTTTCTCATGCTTTCGTTCCACGCACAACTATAGAGTTTCTCTCATTCTTTCGTGCCACGCACAACTATACAGTTTCTCTCATGCTTTCGTGCAACGCAAGACTATAGAGTTTCTCTCATGCTTTCGTGCCACGCACAACTATAAACTTTCTCTCATGCTTTCGGGCCACACACAACTATAGAGTTTCGCATTCTTTCGTACAAAGTACAACTATAGAGTTTCTCTTATTCTTTCGTGCCACGCACAACTATAGAGTTTCCCTCATTCTTTTGTGCCACGCACTACAATAGAGTTTTTCTCATGCTTTCGTTCCACGCACAACTATAGAGTTTCTCTCATTCTTTCATGCCAAGCACAACTATAGAGTTTCTCTCATTCTTTCGAGCCACGCTCAACTTTAGAGTTTCTCTCATTCTTTCGTGCCACACACAACTATAGAGTTTCTCTCATTCTTTCGTGCCACGCACAACTATAAAGTTTCTCTCATGCTTTCGTATTACGCACAAGAATAGAGTTTGTCTCATGCTTTCGTGCCACACAGAACTATAGAGTTTCTCTCATGCTTTCGTGCCACGCACAACTATAGAGTTTCTCTCATTCTGTCGCGCCAAGCACAACTATAGAGTTTCTCTCATTCTTTCGTGCCACGCACAAATATAGAGTTTCCCTCATTCTTTCGTGCAACGTACAACTATAGAGTTTCTCTCATGCTTCCGTGCCACGCACAACTATAGAGTTTTTCTCATTCTTTCCTGCCACGTACAACTATAGAGTTTTTCTATAAATCGTGCTATGCTCAATTATAGAGTTTCTCTCATTCTTTCGTGCCACACACAACTATAGAGTTTCTCTCATTTTTTCGTGCCACGCATAACTATACAGTTTCTCTCATGCTTTCGTATCACGCACAACAATAGAGCTTGTCTCACGCTTTCGTGCCACGCACAACTATAGAGTTTCTCTCATGCTTTCGTGCCACGCACAACTATAGAGTCTCTCATTCTTTCGTGCCAAGCACAACTATAGAGTTTCTCTCATTCTTTCGTGCCACGCACCAATATAGAGTTTCTCTCATTCTTTCGTGCAACGCACAACTATAGAGTTTCTCTCATGCTTTCGTGCCACGCACAACTATAGAGTTTCTGTATTTCTTTCGTGCCACGCTCAACTATAGAGTTTCTCTCATTCGTTTGTGCCACGCACTACAATAGAGTTTTTCTCATGCTTTCGTTCCACGCACAACTATAGAGTTTCTCTCATTCTTTCGTGCCACGCACAACTATACAGTTTCTCTCATGCTTTCGTGCAACGCAAGACTATAGAGTTTCTCTCATGCTTTCGTGCCACGCACAACTATAAACTTTCTCTCATGCTTTCGGGCCACACACAACTATAGAGTTTCGCATTCTTTCGTACAAAGAACAACTATAGAGTTTCTCTTATTCTTTCGTGCCACGCACAACTATAGAGTTTCTCTCATTCTTTTGTGCCACGCACTACAATAGAGTTTTTCTCATGCTTTCGTTCCACGCACAACTATAGAGTTTCTCTCATTCTTTCGTGCCAAGCACAACTATAGAGTTTCTCTCATTTTTTCGAGCCACGCTCAACTTTAGAGTTTCTCTCATTCTTTCGTGCCAAGCGCAACTATAGTGTTTCTCTCATTATTTCGTGCCTTGCACAAATATAGAGTTTCTCTCATGCTTTCGTGCCAAGCACAACTATAGAGTTTGTCTCATGCTTTCGTGCCACGCACTATAGAGTTGCTGTCATTCTTTCGTGCAAAGTACAACTATAGATTTTCTCTCATTCTTTTGTGCCACGCACTACAATAGAGTTTTTCTCATGCTTTCGTTCCACGCACAACTATAGAGCTTTTCTCATTCTTTCGTGCCATGCACAACTATAGAGTTTCTCTCATTCTTTCAAGCCACGCTCAACTTTACAGTTTCCCTCAGGCTTTCGTGCCACGCACAACTATAGAGTTTCTCCCATTCTTTCGTGCCAAGCACAACTATAGAGTTTCTCTCATTCTTTCGTACCACACACAACTATAGAGTTTCTCTCATTCTTTCGTGCCACGCACAACTATAAAGTTTCTCTCATGCTTTCGTATCACGCACAACAATGGAGTTTGTCTCATGCTTTCGTGCCAGGCACAACTATAGAGTTTCTCTCATGCTTTCGTGCCACGCACAACTATAGAGTTTCTCTCATTCTTACGTGCCAAACACAACTATTGAGTTTCTCTCATTCTTTCGTGCCACGCACAAATATAGAGTTTCTGTCATTCTTTCGTGCCAAGCACAACTATAGAGTTTCTCTCATTCAATCGTGCTATACTCAATTATAGAGTTTCTCTCGTTCTTTCGTGCCGCGCACAACTATAGAGTTTCTCTCATGCTTTCGCGCCACGCACAACTATAGAGTTTCTCTCATGCTTTCGTGCCACGCACTATAGAGTTTCTCATTCTTTCGTGCGAAGTACAAATGTAGAGTTTCTCTCATTCTTTCGTGCCATGCACAACTATAGAGTTTCTCTCATGCTTTCGTGCCACGCACAACTATAGATTTTCTCTCATTTGTTCGTGCCACGCACAACTATTGAGTTTCTCATTCTTTCGTGCCATGCACAACTATAGAATTTCTCTCATGCTTTCGTGCCACGCACAACTATAGAGTTTCTCTCATTCTCTCGTGCCAAGCACAAGTATAGAGTTTCTCTCATACTTTCGAGCCACGCACAACTATAGAATTCATCTCAGGCTTTCGCGCAACGCAAGACTGTAGAGTTTCTCTCATGCTTTCGTGCGACGCACAACTATAAAGTGTCTCTCATGCTTTCGGGCCACACACAACTATAGAGTTTCGCATTCTTTCGTACAAAGTACAACTATAGAGTTTCTCTCATTCTTTCGAGCCACGCTCAACTTTAGAGTTTCTCTCAGGCTTTCGTGTCACGCACAACTATAGAGTTTCTCTCATTCTTTCGTGCCACACACAACTATAGAGTTTCTCTCATTCTTTCGTGCCACGCACAACTATAAAGTTTCTCCCATGCTTTCGTATGACGCACAACAATAGAGTTTGTCTCACGCTTTTGTGCCACGCACTACAATAGAGTTTTTCTCATGCTTTCGTTCCACGCACAACTATAGAGTTTTTCTCATTCTTTCGTGCCAAGCACAACTATAGAGTTTCTCTCATTCTTTCGAGCCACGCACAACTATAGAGTTTCTCTCATTCGTTTGTGCCACGCACTACAATAGAGTTTTTCTCATGCTTTCGTTCCACGCACAACTATAGAGTTTCTCTCATTCTTTCGTGCCACGCACAACTATACAGTTTCTCTCATGCTTTCGTGCAACGCAAGACTATAGAGTTTCTCTCATGCTTTCGTGCCACGCACAACTATAAACTTTCTCTCATGCTTTCGGGCCACACACAACTATAGAGTTTCGCATTCTTTCGTACAAAGTACAACTATAGAGTTTCTCTTATTCTTTCGTGCCACGCACAACTATAGAGTTTCCCTCATTCTTTTGTGCCACGCACTACAATAGAGTTTTTCTCATGCTTTCGTTCCACGCACAACTATAGAGTTTCTCTCATTCTTTCGTGCCAAGCACAACTATAGAGTTTCTCTCATTCTTTCGAGCCACGCTCAACTTTAGAGTTTCTCTCATTCTTTCGTGCCACACACAACCATAGAGTTTCTCTCATTCTTTCGTGCCACGCACAACTATAAAGTTTCTCTCATGCTTTCGTATTACGCACAAGAATAGAGTTTGTCTCATGCTTTTGTGCCACACAGAACTATAGAGTTTCTCTCATGCTTTCGTGCCACGCACAACTATAGAGTTTCTCTCATTCTGTCGCGCCAAGCACAACTATAGAGTTTCTCTCATTCTTTCGTGCCACGCACAAATATAGAGTTTCCCTCATTCTTTCGTGCAACGTACAACTATAGAGTTTCTCTCATGCTTCCGTGCCACGCACAACTATAGAGTTTTTCTCATTCTTTCCTGCCACGTACAACTATAGAGTTTTTCTATAAATCGTGCTATGCTCAATTATAGAGTTTCTCTCATTCTTTCGTGCCACACACAACTATAGAGTTTCTCTCATTTTTTCGTGCCACGCACAACTATAAAGTTTCTCTCATGCTTTCGTATCACGCACAACAATAGAGCTTGTCTCACGCTTTCGTGCCACGCACAACTATAGAGTTTCTCTCATGCTTTCGTGCCACGCACAACTATAGAGTCTCTCATTCTTTCGTGCCACGCACAACTATAGAGTTTCTCTCATTCTTTCGTGCCACGCACCAATATAGAGTTTCTCTCATTCTTTCGTGCAACGCACAACTATAGAGTTTCTCTCATGCTTTCGTGCCACGCACAACTATAGAGTTTCTGTATTTCTTTTGTGCCACGCTCAACTATAGAGTTTCTCTCATTCTTTTGTGCCACGCACAACAATTGAGTTTTTCTCATTCTTTCGTGCCACGCACAACTATACAGTTTCTATCATGCTTTCGTGCCACGCAAGACTATAGAGTTTCTCTCATGCTTTCGTGCCAAGCACAACTATAGAGTTTCTCTCATGCTTTTCTGCCACGCACTATAGAGTTTCTGTCATTTTTTCGTGCAAAGTACAACTATAGATTTTCTCTCATTGTTTTGTGCCACGCACTACAATAGAGTTTTTCTCATGCTTTCGTTCCACGCACAACTATAGAGTTTTTCTCATTCTTTCGTGCCAAGCACAACTATAGAGTTTCTCTCATTCTTTCGAGCCACGCACAACTATAGAGTTTCTCTCATTCGTTTGTGCCACGCACTACAATAGAGTTTTTCTCATGCTTTCGTTCCACGCACAACTATAGAGTTTCTCTCAATCTTTCGTGCCACGCACAACTATACAGTTTCTCTCATGCTTTCGTGCAACGCAAGACTATAGAGTTTCTCTCATGCTTTCGTGCCACGCACAACTATAAAGTTTCTCTCATGCTTTCGTGCCACACACAACTATAGAGTTTCTCTCATTCTTTCGAGCCACGCTCAACTTTAGAGTTTCTCTCATTCTTTCGTGCCACACACAACTATAGAGTTTCTCTCATTCTTTCGTGCCACGCACAACGATAAAGTTTCTCTCATGCTTTCGTATTACGCACAAGAATAGAGTTTGTCTCATGCTTTCGTGCCACACAGAACTATAGAGTTTCTCTCATGCTTTCGTGCCACGCACAACTATAGAGTTTCTCTCATTCTTTCGCGCCAAGCACAACTATAGAGTTTCTCTCATTCTTTCGTGCCACGCACAAATATAGAGTTTCTCTCATTCTTTCGTGCAACGTACAACTATAGAGTTTCTCTCATGCTTCCGTGCCACGCATAACTATAGAGTTTTTCTCATTCTTTCCTGCCACGTACAACTATAGAGTTTTTCTATAAATCGTGCTATACTCAATTACAGAGTTTCTCTCATTCTTTCGTGCCACACACAACTATAGAGTTTCTCTCATTCTTTCGTGCCACGCACAACTATACAGTTTCTATCATGCTTTCGTGCCACGCAAGACTATAGAGTTTCTCTCATGCTTTCGTGCCAAGCACAACTATAGGGTTTCACTCATGCTTTCGTGCCACGCACTATAGAGTTTCTGTCATTCTTTCGTGCAAAGTACAACTATAGATTTTCTCTCATTCTTTTGTGCCACGCACTACAATGGAGTTATTCTCATGCTTTCGTTCCATGCACAACTATAGAGTTTTTCTCATTCTTTCGTGCCACGCACAACTATAGAGTTTCTCTCATTCGTTTGTGCCACGCACTACAATAGAGTTTTTCTCATGCTTTCGTTCCACGCACAACTATAGAATTTCTCTCATTCTTTCGTGCCACGCACAACTATACAGTTTCTCTCATGCTTTCGTGCAACGCAAGACTATAGAGTTTCTCTCATGCTTTCGTGCCACGCACAACTATAGAGTTTCTGTCATTCTTTCGTGCCAAGCACAACTATAGAGTTTCTCTCATTCAATCGTGCTATACTCAATTATAGAGTTTCTCTCGTTCTTTCGTGCCGCGCACAACTATAGAGTTTCTCTCATTCTTTTGTGCCACCCACAACAATAGAGTTTTTCTCATTCTTTCGTGCCACGCAAGACTATAGAGTTTCTCTCATGCTTTCGTGCCACGCACAACTATAGAGCTTCTCTCATGCTTTCGTGCCACGCACTATAGAGTTTCTCATTCTTTCGTGCAAAGTACAACTGTAGAGTTTCTCTCATTCTTTCGTGCCATGCACAACTATAGAGTTTCTCTCATGCTTTCGTGCCACGCACAACTATAGATTTTCTCTCATTTGTTCGTGCCACGCACAACTATTGAGTTTCTCATTCTTTCGTGCCATGCACAACTATAGAATTTCTCTCATGCTTTCGTGCCACGCACAACTATAGAGTTTCTCTCAATCTCTCGTGCCAAGCACAAGTATAGAGTTTCTCTCATACTTTCGAGCCACGCACAACTATAGAATTTATCTCAGGCTTTCGCGCAACGCAAGACTATAGAGTTTCTCTCATGCTTTCGTGCGACGCACAACTATAAAGTGTCTCTCATGCTTTCGTGCCACAGACAACTATAGAGTTTCGCATTCTTTCGTACAAAGTACAACTATAGAGTTTCTCTCATTCTTTCGAGCCACGCTCAACTTTAGAGTTTCTCTCAGGCTTTCGTGTCACGCACAACTATAGAGTTTCTCTCATTCTTTCGTGCCACACACAACTATAGAGTTTCTCTCATTCTTTCGTGCCACGCACAACTATAAAGTTTCTCCCATGCTTTCGTATGACGCACAACAATAGAGTTTGTCTCACGCTTTTGTGCCACGCACTACAATAGAGTTTTTCTCATGCTTTCGTTCCACGCACAACTATAGAGTTTTTCTCATTCTTTCGTGCCAAGCACAACTATAGAGTTTCTCTCATTCTTTCGAGCCACGCACAACTATAGAGTTTCTCTCATTCGTTTGTGCCACGCACTACAATAGAGTTTTTCTCATGCTTTCGTTCCACGCACAACTATAGAGTTTCTCTCATCCTTTCGTGCCACGCACAACTATACAGTTTCTCTCATGCTTTCGTGCAACGCAAGACTATAGAGTTTCTCTCATGCTTTCGTGCCACGCACAACTATAAACTTTATCTCATGCTTTCGGGCCACACACAACTATAGAGTTTCGCATTCTTTCGTACAAAGTACAACTATAGAGTTTCTCTTATTCTTTCGTGCCACGCACAACTATAGAGTTTCCCTCATTCTTTTGTGCCACGCACTACAATAGAGTTTTTCTCATGCTTTTGTTCCACGCACAACTATAGAGTTTCTCTCATTCTTTCGTGCCAAGCACAACTATAGAGTTTCTCTCATTCTTTCGAGCCACGCTCAACTTTAGAGTTTCTCTCATTCTTTCGTGCCACACACAACTATAGAGTTTCTCTCATTCTTTCGTGCCACGCACAACTATAAAGTTTCTCTCATGCTTTCGTATTACGCACAAGAATAGAGTTTGTCTCATGCTTTCGTGCCACACAGAACTATAGAGTTTCTCTCATGCTTTCGTGCCACGCACAACTATAGAGTTTCTCTCATTCTGTCGCGCCAAGCACAACTATAGAGTTTCTCTCATTCTTTCGTGCCACGCACAAATATAGAGTTTCCCTCATTCTTTCGTGCAACGTACAACGATAGAGTTTCTCTCATGCTTCCGTGCCACGCACAACTATAGAGTTTTTCTCATTCTTTCCTGCCACGTACAACTATAGAGTTTTTCTATAAATCGTGCTATGCTCAATTATAGAGTTTCTCTCATTTTTTCGTGCCACACACAACTATAGAGTTTCTCTCATTTTTTCGTGCCACGCACAACTATAAAGTTTCTCTCATGCTTTCGTATCACGCACAACAATAGAGCTTGTCTCGCGCTTTCGTGCCACGCACAACTATAGAGTTTCTCTCATGCTTTCGTGCCACGCACAACTATAGAGTTTCTCTCATTCTTTCGTGCCAAGCACAACTATAGAGTTTCTCTCATTCTTTCGTGCCACGCACCAATATAGAGTTTCTCTCATTCTTTCGAGCAACGCACAACTATAGAGTTTCTCTCATGCTTTCGTGCCACGCACAACTATAGAGTTTCTGTATTTCTTTCGTGCCACGCTCAACTATAGAGTTTCTCTCATTCTTTTGTGCCACGCACTACAATGGAGTTATTCTCATGCTTTCGTTCCATGCACAACTATAGAGTTTTTCTCATTCTTTCGTGCCACGCACAACTATAGAGTTTCTCTCATTCGTTTGTGCCACGCACTACAATAGAGTTTTTCTCATGGTTTCGTTCCACGCACAACTATAGAATTTCTCTCATTCTTTCGTGCCACGCACAACTATACAGTTTCTCTCATGCTTTCGTGCAACGCAAGACTATAGAGTTTCTCTCATGCTTTCGTGCCACGCACAACTATAGAGTTTCTGTCATTCTTTCGTGCCAAGCACAACTATAGAGTTTCTCTCATTCAATCGTGCTATACTCAATTATAGAGTTTCTCTCGTTCTTTCGTGCCGCGCACAACTATAGAGTTTCTCTCATTCTTTTGTGCCACCCACAACAATAGAGTTTTTCTCATTCTTTCGTGCCACGCAAGACTATAGAGTTTCTCTCATGCTTTTGTGCCACGCACAACTATAGAGCTTCTCTCATGCTTTCGTGCCACGCACTATAGAGTTTCTCATTCTTTCGTGCAAAGTACAACTGTAGAGTTTCTCTCATTCTTTCGTGCCATGCACAACTATAGAGTTTCTCTCATGCTTTCGTGCCACGCACAACTATAGATTTTCTCTCAATCTCTCGTGCCAAGCACAAGTATAGAGTTTCTCTCATACTTTCGAGCCACGCACAACTATAGAATTTATCTCAGGCTTTCGCGCAACGCAAGACTATAGAGTTTCTCTCATGCTTTCGTGCGACGCACAACTATAAAGTGTCTCTCATGCTTTCGTGCCACACACAACTATAGAGTTTCGCATTCTTTCGTACAAAGTACAACTATAGAGTTTCTCTCATTCTTTCGAGCCACGCTCAACTTTAGAGTTTCTCTCAGGCTTTCGTGTCACGCACAACTATAGAGTTTCTCTCATTCTTTCGTGCCACACACAACTATAGAGTTTCTCTCATTCTTTCGTGCCACGCACAACTATAAAGTTTCTCCCATGCTTTCGTATGACGCACAACAATAGAGTTTGTCTCACGCTTTTGTGCCACGCACTACAATAGAGTTTTTCTCATGCTTTCGTTCCACGCACAACTATAGAGTTTTTCTCATTCTTTCGTGCCAAGCACAACTATAGAGTTTCTCTCATTCTTTCGAGCCACGCACAACTATAGAGTTTCTCTCATTCGTTTGTGCCACGCACTACAATAGAGTTTTTCTCATGCTTTCGTTCCACGCACAACTATAGAGTTTCTCTCATCCTTTCGTGCCACGCACAACTATACAGTTTCTCTCATGCTTTCGTGCAACGCAAGACTATAGAGTTTCTCTCATGCTTTCGTGCCACGCACAACTATAAACTTTATCTCATGCTTTCGGGCCACACACAACTATAGAGTTTCGCATTCTTTCGTACAAAGTACAACTATAGAGTTTCCCTCATTCTTTTGTGCCACGCACTACAATAGAGTTTTTCTCATGCTTTTGTTCCACGCACAACTATAGAGTTTCTCTCATTCTTTCGTGCCAAGCACAACTATAGAGTTTCTCTCATTCTTTCGAGCCACGCTCAACTTTAGAGTTTCTCTCATTCTTTCGTGCCACACACAACTATAGAGTTTCTCTCATTCTTTCGTGCCACGCACAACTATAAAGTTTCTCTCATGCTTTCGTATTACGCACAAGAATAGAGTTTGTCTCATGCTTTCGTGCCACACAGAACTATAGAGTTTCTCTCATGCTTTCGTGCCACGCACAACTATAGAGTTTCTCTCATTCTGTCGCGCCAAGCACAACTATAGAGTTTCTCTCATTCTTTCGTGCCACGCACAAATATAGAGTTTCCCTCATTCTTTCGTGCAACGTACAACGATAGAGTTTCTCTCATGCTTCCGTGCCACGCACAACTATAGAGTTTTTCTCATTCTTTCCTGCCACGTACAACTATAGAGTTTTTCTATAAATCGTGCTATGCTCAATTATAGAGTTTCTCTCATTCTTTCGTGCCACACACAACTATAGAGTTTCTCTCATTTTTTCGTGCCACGCACAACTATAAAGTTTCTCTCATGCTTTCGTATCACGCACAACAATAGAGCTTGTCTCGCGCTTTCGTGCCACGCACAACTATAGAGTTTCTCTCATGCTTTCGTGCCACGCACAACTATAGAGTTTCTCTCATTCTTTCGTGCCAAGCACAACTATAGAGTTTCTCTCATTCTTTCGTGCCACGCACCAATATAGAGTTTCTCTCATTCTTTCGAGCAACGCACAACTATAGAGTTTCTCTCATGCTTTCGTGCCACGCACAACTATAGAGTTTCTGTATTTCTTTCGTGCCACGCTCAACTATAGAGTTTCTCTCATTCTTTTGTTCCACGCACAACAATTGAGTTTTTCTCATTCTTTCGTGCCACGCACAACTATACAGTTTCTATCATGCTTTCGTGCCACGCAAGACTATAGAGTTTCTCTCATGCTTTCGTGCCAAGGACAACTATAGAGTTTCTCTCATGCTTTTCTGCCACGCACTATAGAGTTTCTATCATTTTTTCGTGCAAAGTACAACTATAGATTTTCTCTCATTGTTTTGTGCCACGCACTACAATAGAGTTTTTCTCATGCTTTCGTTCCACGCACAACTATAGAGTTTTTCTCATTCTTTCGTGCCAAGCACAACTATAGAGTTTCTCTCATTCTTTCGAGCCACGCACAACTATAGAGTTTCTCTCATTCGCTTGTGCCACGCACTACAATAGAGTTTTTCTCATGCTTTCGTTCCACGCACAACTATAGAGTTTCTCTCATTCTTTCGTGCCACGCACAACTATACAGTTTCTCTCATGCTTTCGTGCAACGCAAGACTATAGAGTTTCTCTCATGCTTTCGTGCCACGCACAACTATAGAGTTTCTCTCAATCTCTCGTGCCAAGCACAAGTATAGAGTTTCTCTCATACTTTCGAGCCACGCACAACTATAGAATTTATCTCAGGCTTTCGCGCAACGCAAGACTATAGAGTTTCTCTCATGCTTTCGTGCGACGCACAACTATAAAGTGTCTCTCATGCTTTCGTGCCACACACAACTATAGAGTTTCGCATTCTTTCGTACAAAGTACAACTATAGAGTTTCTCTCATTCTTTCGAGCCACGCTCAACTTTAGAGTTTCTCTCAGGCTTTCGTGTCACGCACAACTATAGAGTTTCTCTCATTCTTTCGTGCCACATACAACTATAGAGTTTCTCTCATTCTTTCGTGCCACGCACAACTATAAAGTTTCTCCCATGCTTTCGTATGACGCACAACAATAGAGTTTGTCTCACGCTTTTGTGCCACGCACTACAATAGAGTTTTTCTCATGCTTTCGTTCCACGCACAACTATAGAGTTTTTCTCATTCTTTCCTGCCACGTACAACTATAGAGTTTTTCTATAAATCGTGCTATGCTCAATTATAGAGTTTCTCTCATTCTTTCGTGCCACACACAACTATAGAGTTTCTCTCATTTTTTCGTGCCACGCACAACTATAAAGTTTCTCTCATGCTTTCGTATCACGCACAACAATACAGCTTGTCTCACGCTTTCGTGCCACGCACAACTATAGAGTTTCTCTCATGCTTTCGTGCCACGCACAACTATAGAGTTTCTCTCATTCTTTCGTGCCAAGCACAACTATAGAGTTTCTCTCATTCTTTCGTGCCACGCACCAATATAGAGTTTCTCTCATTCTTTCGTGCAACGCACAACTATAGAGTTTCTCTCATGCTTTCGTGCCACGCACAACTATAGAGTTTCTGTATTTCTTTCGTGCCACGCTCAACTATAGAGTTTCTCTCATTCTTTTGTGCCACGCACAACAACTGAGTTTTTCTCATTCATTCGTGCCACGCACAACTATACAGTTTCTATCATGCTTTCGTGCCACGCAAGACTATAGAGTTTCTCTCATGCTTTCGTGCCAAGCACAACTATAGAGTTTCTCTCATGCTTTTCTGCCACGCACTATAGAGTTTCTATCATTTTTTCGTGCAAAGTACAACTATAGATTTTCTCTCATTGTTTTGTGCCACGCACTACAATAGAGTTTTTCTCATGCTTTCGTTCCACGCACAACTATAGAGTTTTTCTCATTCTTTCGTGCCAAGCACAACTATAGAGTTTCTCTCATTCTTTCGAGCCACGCACAACTGTAGAGTTTCTCTCATTCGCTTGTGCCACGCACTACAATAGAGTTTTTCTCATGCTTTCGTTCCACGCACAACTATAGAGTTTCTCTCATTCTTTCGTGCCACGCACAACTATACAGTTTCTCTCATGCTTTCGTGCAACGCAAGACTATAGAGTTTCTCTCATGCTTTCGTGCCACGCACAACTATAAAGTTTCTCTCATGCTTTCGTGCCACACACAACTATAGAGTTTCTCTCATTCTTTTGTGCCACGCACTAAAATAGAGTTTTTCTCATGCTTTCGTTCCACGCACAACTATAGAGTTTCTCTCATTCTTTCGTGCCAAGCACAACTATAGAGTTTCTCTCATTCTTTCGAGCCACGCTCAACTTTAGAGTTTCTCTCATTCTTTCGTGCCACACACAACTATAGAGTTTCTCTCATTCTTTCGTGCCACGCACAACTATAAAGTTTCTCTCATGCTTTCGTATTACGCACAAGAATAGAGTTTGTCTCATGCTTTCGTGCCACACAGAACTATAGAGTTTCTCTCATGCTTTCGTGCCACGCACAACTATAGAGTTTCTCTCATTCTTTCGCGCCAAGCACAACTATAGAGTTTCTCTCATTCTTTCGTGCCACGCACAAATATAGAGTTTCTCTCATTCTTTCGTGCAACGTACAACTATAGAGTTTCTCTCATGCTTCCGTGCCACGCATAACTATAGAGTTTTTCTCATTCTTTCCTGCCACGTACAACTATAGAGTTTTTCTCTAAATCGTGCTATACTCAATTACAGAGTTTCTCTCATTCTTTCGTGCCACACACAACTATAGAGTTTCTCTCATTCGTTTGTGCCACGCACAATAGAGTTTTTCTCATGCTTTCGTTCCACGCACAACTATAGAATTTCTCTCATTCTTTCGTGCCATGCACAACTATACAGTTTCTCTCATGCTTTCGTGCAACGCAAGACTATAGAGTTTCTCTCATGCTTTCGTGCCACGCACAACTATAGAGTTTCTCTCATTTTTTCGCGCCAAGCACAACTATAGAGTTTCTCTCATTCTTTCGTGCCACGCACAAATATAGAGTTTCTCTCATTCTTTCGTGCCAAGCACAACTATAGAGTTTCTCTCATTCTTTCGAGCCACGCTCAACTTTAGAGTTTCTCTCATTCTTTCGTGCCACACACAACTATAGAGTTTCTCTCATTCTTTCGTGCCACGCACAACTATAAAGTTTCTCTCATGCTTTCGTATTACGCACAAGAATAGAGTTTGTCTCATGCTTTCGTGCCACACAGAACTATAGAGTTTCTCTCATGCTTTCGTGCCACGCACAACTATAGAGTTTCTCTCATTCTGTCGCGCCAAGCACAACTATAGAGTTTCTCTCATTCTTTCGTGCCACGCACAAATATAGAGTTTCCCTCATTCTTTCGTGCAACGTACAACTATAGAGTTTCTCTCATGCTTCCGTGCCACGCACAACTATAGAGTTTTTCTCATTCTTTCCTGCCACGTACAACTATAGAGTTTTTCTATAAATCGTGCTATGCTCAATTATAGAGTTTCTCTCATTCTTTCGTGCCACACACAACTATAGAGTTTCTCTCATTTTTTCGTGCCACGCACAACTATAAAGTTTCTCTCATGCTTTCGTATCACGCACAACAATAGAGCTTGTCTCACGCTTTCGTGCCACGCACAACTATAGAGTTTCTCTCATGCTTTCGTGCCACGCACAACTATAGAGTTTCTCTCATTCTTTCGTGCCAAGCACAACTATAGAGTTTCTCTCATTCTTTCGTGCCACGCACCAATATAGAGTTTCTCTCATTCTTTCGTGCAACGCACAACTATAGAGTTTCTCTCATGCTTTCGTGCCACGCACAACTATAGAGTTTCTGTATTTCTTTCGTGCCACGCTCAACTATAGAGTTTCTCTCATTCTTTTGTGCCACGCACAACAATTGAGTTTTTCTCATTCTTTCGTGCCACGCACAACTATACAGTTTCTATCATGCTTTCGTGCCACGCAAGACTATAGAGTTTCTCTCATGCTTTCGTGCCAAGCACAACTATAGAGTTTCTCTCATGCTTTTCTGCCACGCACTATAGAGTTTCTATCATTTTTTCGTGCAAAGTACAACTATAGATTTTCTCTCATTGTTTTGTGCCACGCACTACAATAGAGTTTTTCTCATGCTTTCGTTCCACGCACAACTATAGAGTTTTTCTCATTCTTTCGTGCCAAGCACAACTATAGAGTTTCTCTCATTCTTTCGAGCCACGCACAACTATAGAGTTTCTCTCATTCGCTTGTGCCACGCACTACAATAGAGTTTTTCTCATGCTTTCGTTCCACGCACAACTATAGAGTTTCTCTCATTCTTTCGTGCCACGCACAACTATACAGTTTCTCTCATGCTTTCGTGCAACGCAAGACTATAGAGTTTCTCTCATGCTTTCGTGCCACGCACAACTATAAAGTTTCTCTCATGCTTTCGTGCCACACACAACTATAGAGTTTCTCTCATTCTTTTGTGCCACGCACTACAATAGAGTTTTTCTCATGCTTTCGTTCCACGCACAACTATAGAGTTTCTCTCATTCTTTCGTGCCAAGCACAACTATAGAGTTTCTCTCATTCTTTCGAGCCACGCTCAACTTTAGAGTTTCTCTCATTCTTTCGTGCCACACACAACTATAGAGTTTCTCTCATTCTTTCGTGCCACGCACAACTATAAAGTTTCTCTCATGCTTTCGTATTACGCACAAGAATAGAGTTTGTCTCATGCTTTCGTGCCACACAGAACTATAGAGTTTCTCTCATGCTTTCGTGCCACGCACAACTATAGAGTTTCTCTCATTCTTTCGCGCCAAGCACAACTATAGAGTTTCTCTCATTCTTTCGTGCCACGCACAAATATAGAGTTTCTCTCATTCTTTCATGCAACGTACAACTATAGAGTTTCTCTCATGCTTCCGTGCCACGCATAACTATAGAGTTTTTCTCATTCTTTCCTGCCACGTACAACTATAGAGTTTTTCTCTAAATCGTGCTATACTCAATTACAGAGTTTCTCTCATTCTTTCGTGCCACACACAACTATAGAGTATCTCTCATTCGTTTGTGCCACGCACAATAGAGTTTTTCTCATGCTTTCGTTCCACGCACAACTATAGAATTTCTCTCATTCTTTCGTGCCACGCACAACTATACAGTTTCTCTCATGCTTTCGTGCAACGCAAGACTATAGAGTTTCTCTCATGCTTTCGTGCCACGCACAACTATAGAGTTTCTCTCATTTTTTCGCGCCAAGCACAACTATAGAGTTTCTCTCATTCTTTCGTGCCACGCACAAATATAGAGTTTCTCTCATTCTTTCGTGCAACGTACAACTATAGAGTTTCTCTCATGCTTCCGTGCCACGCACAACTATAGAGTTTTTCTCATTCTTTCCTGCCACGTACAACTATAGAGTTTTTCTATAAATCGTGCTATACTCAATTATATGGTTTCTCTTTCTTTCGTGCCATGTGCAACAATAGAGTTTTTCTCATTATTTCGTGCCACGCACAACTACACAGTTTCTCTCATGCTTTCGTGCCACGCAAGACTATAGAGTTTCTCTCATGCTTTCGTGCCACGCACTATAGAGTTTCTCTCATTCTTTCGTGCAAAGTACAACTATAGCATTTCTCTCATTCTTTCGTGCCATGCGCAACTATAGAGTTTCCCTCTTGCTTTCGTGCCACGCACAACTATATATTTTCTCTCATTCGTTCGTGCCACGCACAACTATAGTTTCTCTCATTCTATCGTGCCAAGCACAACTATAGAGTTTCTCTCTTTCTTTCGTGCCACGCACAACTATACAGTTTCTCTCATGCTTTCGTGCAACGCAGGACTATAGAGTTTCTCTCATGCTTTCGTGCCACGCACAACTATAAAGTTTCTCTCATGCTTTCGTGCCACACACAACTATAGAGTTTCGCATTCTTTCGTACAAAGTACAACTATAGAGTTTCTCTTATTCTTTCGTGCCACGCACAACTATAGAGTTTCTCTCATTCTTTCGTGCCACGCCCTACAATAGAGTTTTTCTCATGCTTTCGTTCCACGCACAACTATAGAGTTTCTCTCATTCTTTCGTGCCAAACACAACTACAGAGTTTCTCTCATTCTTTCGAGCCACGCTCAACTTTAGAGTTTCTCTCATTCTTTCGTGCCAAGCGCAACTATAGTGTTTCTCTCATTCTTTCGTGCCTTGCACAAATATAGAGTTTCTCTCATGCTTTCGTGCCAAGCACAACTATATAGTTTCTCTCATGCTTTCGTGCCACGCACTATAGAGTTGCTGTCATTCTTTCGTGCAAAGTACAACTATAGATTTTCTCTCAATCTTTTGTGCCACGCACTACAATAGAGTTTTTCTCATGCTTTCGTTCCACGCACAACCATAGAGCTTTTTTCATTCTTTCGTGCCATGCATAACTATAGAGTTTCTCTCATTCTTTCAAGCCACGCTCAACTTTACAGTTTCTCTCAGGCTTTCGTGCCACGCACAACTATAGAGTTTCTCCCATTCTTTCGTGCCAAGCACAACTATAGAGTTTCTCTCATTCTTTCGTACCACACACAACTATAGAGTTTCTCTCATTCTTTCGTGCCACGCACAACTATAAAGTTTCTCTCATGCTTTCGTATCACGCACAACAATGGAGTTTGTCTCATGCTTTCGTGCCAGGCACAACTATAGAGTTTCTCTCATGCTTTCGTGCCACGCACAACTATAGAGTTTCTCTCATTCTTACGTGCCAAACACAACTATTGAGTTTCTCTCATTCTTTCGTGCCACGCACAAATATAGAGTTTCTGTCATTCTTTCGTGCCAAGCACAACTATAGAGTTTCTCTCATTCAATCGTGCTATACTCAATTATAGAGTTTCTCTCGTTCTTTCGTGCCGCGCACAACTATAGAGTTTCTCTCATTCTTTTGTGCCACCCACAACAATAGAGTTTTTCTCATTCTTTCGTGCCACGCAAGACTATAGAGTTTCTCTCATGCTTTCGTGCCACGCACAGCTATAGAGTTTCTCTCATGCTTTCGTGCCACGCACTATAGAGTTTCTCATTCTTTCGTGCAAAGTACAACTGTAGAGTTTCTCTCATTCTTTCGTGCCATGCACAACTATAGAGTTTCTCTCATGCTTTCGTGCCACGCACAACTATAGATTTTCTCTCATTCGTTCGTGCCACGCACAACTATTGAGTTTCTCATTCTTTCGTGCCATGCACAACTATAGAATTTATCTCAGGCTTTCGCGCAACGCAAGACTATAGAGTTTCTCTCATTCTTTCGTGCGACGCACAACTATAAAGTGTCTCTCATGCTTTCGTGCCACACACAACTGTAGAGTTTCGCATTCTTTCGTACAAAGAACAACTATAGAGTTTCTCTCATTCTTTCGAGCCACGCTCAACTTTAGAGTTTCTCTCAGGCTTTCGTGTCACGCACAACTATAGAGTTTCTCTCATTCTTTCGTGCCACACACAACTATAGAGTTTCTCTCATTCTTTCGTGCCACGCACAACTATAAAGTTTCTCCCATGCTTTCGTATCACGCACAACTATAAAGTTTTTCTCATTCTTTCGTGCCAAGCACAACTATAGAGTTTCTCTCACTCTTTCGAGCCACGCACAACTATAGAGTTTCTCTCATTCGTTTGTGCCACGCACTACAATAGAGTTTTTCTCATTCTTTCGTGCCACGCACAACTATACAGTTTCTCTCATGCTTTCGTGCAACGCAAGACTATAGTTTCTCTCATGCTTTCGTGCCACGCACAACTATAAACTTTCTCTCATGCTTTCGGGCCACACACAACTATAGAGTTTCGCATTCTTTCGTACAAAGTACAACTATAGAGTTTCTCTTATTCTTTCGTGCCACGCACAACTATAGAGTTTCCCTCATTCTTTTGTGCCACGCACTACAATAGAGTTTTTCTCATGCTTTCGTTCCACGCACAACTATAGAGTTTCTCTCATTCTTTCGTGCCAAGCACAACTATAGAGTCTCTCTCATTCTTTCGAGCCACGCTCAACTTTAGAGTTTCTCTCATTCTTTCGTGCCACACACAACTATAGAGTTTCTCTCATTCTTTCGTGCCACGCACAACTATAAAGTTTCTCTCATGCTTTCGTATTACGCACAAGAATAGTGTTTGTCTCATGCTTTCGTGCCACACAGAACTATAGAGTTTCTCTCATGCTTTCGTGCCACGCACAACTATAGAGTTTCTCTCATTCTGTCGCGCCAAGCACAACTATAGAGTTTCTCTCATTCTTTCGTGCCACGCACAAATATAGAGTTTCCCTCATTCTTTCGTGCAACGTACAACTATAGAGTTTCTCTCATGCTTCCGTGCCACGCACAACTATAGAGTTTTTCTCATTCTTTCCTGCCACGTACAACTATAGAGTTTTTCTATAAATCGTGCTATGCTCAATTATAGAGTTTCTCTCATTCTTTCGTGCCACACACAACTATAGAGTTTCTCTCATTTTTTCGTGCCACGCACAACTATAAAGTTTCTCTCATGCTTTCGTATCACGCACAACAATAGAGCTTGTCTCACGCTTTCGTGCCACGCACAACTATAGAGTTTCTCTCATGCTTTCGTGCCACGCACAACTATAGAGTTTCTCTCATTCTGTCGCGCCAAGCACAACTATAGAGTTTCTCTCATTCTTTCGTGCCACGCACAAATATAGAGTTTCCCTCATTCTTTCGTGCAACGTACAACTATAGAGTTTCTCTCATGCTTCCGTGCCACGCACAACTATAGAGTTTTTCTCATTCTTTCCTGCCACGTACAACTATAGAGTTTTTCTATAAATCGTGCTATGCTCAATAATAGAGTTTCTCTCATTCTTTCGTGCCACACACAACTATAGAGTTTCTCTCATTTTTTCGTGCCACGCACAACTATAAAGTTTCTCTCATGCTTTCGTATCACGCACAACAATAGAGCTTGTCTCACGCTTTCGTGCCACGCACAACTATAGAGTTTCTCTCATGCTTTCGTGCCACGCACAACTATAGAGTTTCTCTAATTCTTTCGTGCCAAGCACAACTATAGAGTTTGTCTCATTCTTTCGTGCCACGCACAAATATAGAGTTTCGCTCATTCTTTCGTGCAACGCCCAACTATAGAGTTTCTCTCATGCTTTCGTGCCACGCACAACTATAGAGTTTCTGTATTTCTTTCGTGCCACGCTCAACTATAGAGTTTCTCTCATTCTTTTGTGCCACGCACAACAATAGAGTTTTTCTCATTCTTTCGTGCCACGCACAACTATACAGTTTCTATCATGCTTTCGTGCCACGCAAGACTATAGAGTTTCTCTCATGCTTTCGTGCCACGCACAACTATAGATTTTCTCTCATTCGTTCGTGCCACGCACAACTATAGAGTTTCTCTCATTCTTTCGTGTCAAGCACAACTATAGAGTTTCTCTCATTCGAGCCACGCACAACTGTAGAATTTATCTCAGGCTTTCGTGCAACGCAAGACTATAGAGTTTCTCTCATGCTTTCTTGCGACGCACAACTATAAAGTGTCTCTCATGCTTTCGTGCCACACACAACTATAGAGTTTCGCATTCATTCGCACAAAGAACAACTATAGAGTTTCTCTCATTCTTTCATGCCAAGCACTACTATAGAGTTTCTCTCATTCTTTCGAGCCACGCTCAACTTTAGAGTTTCTCTCAGGCTTTCGTGCCACGAACAACTATAGAGTTTCTCTTACACTTTCGTGCCACACACAACTATAGAGTTACTCTCATTCTTTCGTGCCACGCACAACTATAAAGTTTCTCTCATGCTTTCGTGCCACGCAAGACTATAGAGTTTCTCTCATGCTTTCGTGCCACGCACAACTATAGATTTTCTCTCAGTCGTTCGTGCCACGCACAACTATAGAGTTTCTCTCATTCTTTCGTGTCAAGCACAACTATAGAGTTTCTCTCATACGAGCCACGCACAACTGTAGAATTTATCTCAGGCTTTCGTGCAACGCAAGACTATAGAGTTTCTCTCATGCTTTCGTGCGACGCACAACTATAAAGTGTCTCTCATGCTTTCGTGCCACACACAACTATAGAGTTTCGCATTCATTCGTACAAAGAACAACTATTGAGTTTCTCTCATTCTTTCATGCCAAGCACTACTATAGAGTTTCTCTCATTCTTTCGAGCCACGCTCACCTTTAGAGTTTCTCTCAGGCTTTCGTGCCACGAACAACTATAGAGTTTCTCTCACACTTTCGTGCCACACACAACTATAGAGTTACTCTCATTCTTTCGTGCCACGCACAACTATAAAGTTTCTCTCATGCTTTCGTATCACGCACAACAATAGAGTTTCTCTCACGCTTTCGTGCCACGCACAACTATAAAGTTTCTCTCATTCTATTGTGGTACACGCAACCATAGAGTTTCTCTCATACTCTCGTGCCACGCACAACTATAGAGTTTCTCTCATTAAATCGTGCTATAGCAACTATAGAGTTTCTCTCATTCTTTTGTGCCATGCACAACAATAGAGATTTTCTTATGCTTTTGTGCCATGCACAACTATAGAGTTTCTCTCAATCTCTTGTGCCAAGCACAACTATAGAGTTTCTCTCAATCTTTTGTGCCAAGCACAACTATAGAGTTTCTCTCATTCTTTCGAGCCACGCACAACTATTGAATTTATCTCAGGCTTTCGTGCCACGCACAATTATAGAGTTTCTCTCATGCTTTCGTGCCACACACAACTATAGAGTTTCGCATTCTTTCGTACAAAGTACAACTATAGAGATTCTCTTATTCTTTCGTACCACACACAACTATAGAGTTTCTCTCATTCTTTCGTGCCACGCACAACTATAAAGTTTCTCTCATGCTTTCGTATTATGCACAAGAATAGAGTTTGCCTCATGCTTTCGTGCCACACAGAACTATAGAGTTTCTCTCATGCTTTCGTGCCACGCACAACTATAGAGTTTCTCTCATTCCTTCGCGCCAAGCACAACTATAGAGTTTCTCTCATTCTTTCGTGCCACGCACAAATATAGAGTTTCTCTCATTCTTTCGTGCAACATACAACTATAGAGTTTCTCTCATGCTTCCGTGCCACGCACAACTATAGAGTTTTTCTATAAATCGTGCTATACTCAATTATAGAGTTTCTCTCATTCTTTCGTGCCACACACAACTATAGAGTTTCTCTCATGCTTTCGTGCCACGCGCAACTATAGAGTTTCTCTCATTCTTTCGCGCCAAGCACAACTATAGAGTTTCTCTCATGCTTTAGTGCCACGCACAAATATACAGTTTCTCTCATTCTTTCGTGCAACGCACAACTTTAGAGTTTCTCTCATGGTTTCGTGCCACGCACAACTATAGAGTTTCTGTATTTCTTTCGTTCCACGCTCAACTATAGAGTTTCTCTCATTCTTCTGTGCCACGCACAACAATAGAGTTTTTCTCATTCTTTCGTGCCACGCACAACTATACAGTTTCTATCATGCTTTCGTGCCACGCAAGACTATAGCGTTTCTCTCATGCTTTCGTGCCAAGCACAACTATAGAGTTTCTCTCATTCAATCGTGCTATACCCAATTATAGAGTTTCTCTCTTTCTTCCGTGCCGCGCACAACTATAGAGTTTCTCTCATTCTTTTGTGCCACGCACAACAATAGAGTTTTTCTCATTCTTTCATGCCACGCACAGCTATAGAGTTTCTCTCAAGCTTTCGTGCCACGCCAGACTATAGAGTTTCTCTCATGCTTTCGTGCCACGCACAACTATAGAGTTTCTCTCATGCTTTCGTGCCACGCACTATAGAGTTTCTCATTGTTTCGTGCAAAGGACAACTATAGAGTTTCTCTCATTCTTTCGTGCCATGCACAACTATAGAGTTTCTCTCATGCTTTCGTGCAGCGCACAACTATAGATTTTCTCTCATTCGTTCGAGCAACGCAAGACTATAGAGTTTCTCTCATGCTTTCGTGCGACCCACAACTATAAAGTGTCTCTCATGCTTTCGTGCCACACACAACCATAGAGTTTCGCATTCCATCGTACAAAGTACAACTATAGAGTTTCACTCATTCTTTCGTGTCACACTCAACTATATAGTTTCTCTCATTCTTTCGTGCCACGCACAACTATAGAGTTTCTCTCGTGCTTTCGTGCCACGCACAACTATAAAGTTTCTCTCATTCTATTGTGGTACACGCAACCATAGAGTTTCTCTCATACTCTCGTGCCACGCACAACTATAGAGTTTCTCTCATTAAATCGTGCTATAGCAACTATAGAGTTTCTCTCATTCTTTTGCGCCATGCACAACAATAGAGTTTTTCTTATGCTTTTGTGCCATGCACAACTATAGAGTTTCTCTCAATCTTTTGTGCCAAGCACAACTATAGAGTTTCTCTCAATCTTTTGTGCCAAGCACAACTATAGAGTTTCTCTCTTTCTTTCGAGCCATGCACAACTATTGAATTTATCTCAGGCTTTCGTGCTACGCACAACTATAGAGTTTCTCTCATGCTTTCGTGCCACACACAACTATAGAGTTTCGCATTCTTTGGTACAAAGTACAACTATAGAGATTCTCTTATTCTTTCGTGCCACGCACAACTGTAGAGTTTCTCTCTTTCTTTTGTGCCACGCACTATAATAGAGTTTTTCTCATGCTTTCGTTCCACGCACAACTATAAAGTTTCTCTCATTCTTTCGTGCCAAGCACAACTATAGAGTTTCTCTCATTCTTTCGAGCCACGCTCAACTTTAGAGTTTCTCTCATTCTTTCGTGCCACACACAACTATAGAGTTTCTCTCATTCTTTCGTGCCACGCACAAATATAAAGTTTCTCTCATGCTTTCGTATTACGCACAAGAATAGAGTTTGTCTCATGCTTTCGTGCCACACAGAACTATAGAGTTTCTCTCATGCTTTCGTGCCACGCACAACTATAGAGTTTCTCTCATTCTTTCGCGCCAAGCACAACTATAGAGTTTCTCTCATTCTTTCGTGCCACGCACAAATATAGAGTTTCTCTCATTCTTTCGTGCAACGTACAACTATAGAGTTTCTCTCATGCTTTCGCGCCAAGCACAACTATAGAGTTTCTCTCATTCTTTCGTGCCACGCACAAATATAGAGTTTCTCTCATTCTTTCGTGCCACGCACAACTATAAAGTTTCTCTCATGCTTTCGTATCACGCACAACAATGGAGTTTGTCTCATGCTTTCTTGCCAGGCACAACTATAGAGTTTCTCTCATGATTTCGTGCCACGCACAACTATAGAGTTTCTCTCATTCTTACGTGCCAAGCACAACTATTGAGTTTCTCTCATTCTTTCGTGCCACGCACAAATATAGAGTTTCTGTCATTCTTTCGTGCCAAGCACAACTATAGAGTTTCTCTCATTCAATCGTGCTATACTCAATTATAGAGTTTCTCTCATTCTTTCGAGACACGCTCAACTTTAGAGTTTCTCTCATTCTTTCGTGCCACACACAACTATAGAGTTTCTCTCATTCTTTCGTGCCACGCACAACTATAAAGTTTCTCTCATGCTTTCGTATTACGCACAAGAATAGAGTTTGTCTCATGCTTTCGTGCCACACAGAACTATAGAGTTTCTCTCATGCTTTCGTGCCACGCACAACTATAGAGTTTCTCTCATTCTTTCGCGCCAAGCACAACTATAGAGTTTCTCTCATTCTTTCGTGCCACGCACAAATATAGAGTTTCTCTCATTCTTTCGTGCAACGTACAACTATAGAGTTTCTCTCATGCTTCCGTGCCACGCACAACTATAGCGTTTTTCTCATTCTTTCCTGCCACGCACAACTATAGAGTTTTTCCATAAATCGTGCTATACTCAATTATAGAGTTTCTCTCATTCTTTCGTGCCAAGCACAACTATACAGTTTCTCTCATTCTTTCGAGCCACGCTCAACTTTAGAGTTTCTCTCAGGCTTTCGTGCCACGCACAACTATAGAGTTTCTCTCATTCTTTCGTGCCACACACAACAATAGAGTTTCTCTCATTCTTTCGTGCCACGCACAACTATAAAGTTTCTCTCATGCTTTCGTATCACGCACAACAATGGAGTTTGTCTCATGCCTTCGTGCCACGCACAACTGTAGAGTTTCTCTCATGCTTTCGTGCCACGCACAACTATAAAATTTCTCTCATTCTATTGTGCTACACGCAACCATAGAGTTTCTCTCATACTTTCGTGCCACGCACAACTATAGAGTTTCTCTCATTAAATCGTGCTATACGCAACTACAGAGTTTCTCTCATTCTTTTGTGCCATGCACAACAATAGAGTTTTTCTTATGCTTTTGTGCCACGCACAACTATAGAGTTTCTCTCAATCTCTTGTGCCAAGCACAACTATAGAGTTTCTCTCAATCTTTTGTGCCAAGCACAACTATAGAGTTTCTCTCATTCTTTCGAGCCACGCACAACTATTGAATTTATCTCAGGCTTTCGTGCCACGAACAACTATAGAGTTTCTCTCATCCTTTCGTGCCACGCACAACTATACAGTTTCTCTCATGCTTTCGTGCAACGCAGGACTATAGAGTTTCTCTCATGCTTTCATGCCACGCACAACTATAAAGTTTCTCTCATGCATTCGTGCCACACACAACTATAGAGTTTCGCATTCTTTCGTACAAAGTACAACTATAGAGATTCTCTTATTCTTTCGTGCCACGCACAACTATAGAGTTTCTCTCATTCTTTTGTGCCACGCACTACAATAGAGTTTTTCTCATGCTTTCGTTCCACGCACAACTATAGTGTTTCTCTCATTCTTTCGTGCCAAGCACAACTATAGAGTTTCTCTCATTCTTTCGAGCCACGCTCAACTTTAGAGTTTCTCTCAGGCTTTCGTGCCACGCACAACTATAGAGTTTCTCTCATTCTTTCGTGCCACACACAACTATAGAGTTTCTCTCATTCTTTCGTGCCAGGCACAACTATAAAGTTTCTCTCATGCTTTCGTATCACGCACAACAATAGAGTTTGTCTCACGCTTTCGTGCCACGCCCAACTATAGAGTGTCTCTCATTCTTTCGTGCCAAGCACAATTATAGAGTTTCTCTCATTCTTTCGTGCCACGCACTATAGAGTTTCTGTCATTCTTTCGTGCAAAGTACAAATATAGATTTTCACTCATTCTTTTGTGCCACGCACTACAAGAGAGTTTTTCTCATGCTTTCGTTCCACGCACAACTAAAGAGTTTTTCTCATTCTTTCGTGCCAAGCACAACTATAGAGTTTCTCTCATTCTTTCAAGCCACGCTCAACTTTACAGTTTCTCTCAGGCTTTCTTGCCACGCACAACTATAGAGTTTCTCCCATTCTTTCGTGCCAAGCACAACTATAGAGTTTCTCTCATTCTTTCGCGCCAAGCACAACTATAGAGTTTCTCTCATTCTTTCGTGCCACGCACAAATATAGAGTTTCTCTCATTCTTTCGTGCAACGTACAACTATAGAGTTTCTCTCATGCTTCCGTGCCACGCACAACTATAGCGTTTTTCTCATTCTTTCCTGCCACGCACAACTATCGAGTTTTTCCATAAATCGTGCTATACTCAATTATAGAGTTTCTCTCATTCTTTCGTGCCAAGCACAACTATAGAGTTTCTCTCATTCTTTCGAGCCACGCTCAACTTTAGAGTTTCTCTCAGGCTTTCGTGCCACGCACAACTATAGAGTTTCTCTCATTCTTTCGTGCCACACACAACTATAGAGTTTCTCTCATTCATTCGTGCCACGCACAACTATAAAGTTTCTCTCATGCTTTCGTATCACGCACAACAATGGAGTTTGTCTCATGCCTTCGTGCCACGCACAACTATAGAGTTTCTCTCACACTTTCGTGCCACACACAACTATAGAGTTACTCTCATTCTTTCGTGCCACGCACAACTATAAAGTTTCTCTCATGCTTTCGTATCACGCACAACAATAGAGTTTCTCTCACGCTTTCGTGCCACGCACAACTATAAAGTTTCTCTCATTCTATTGTGGTACACGCAACCATAGAGTTTCTCTCATACTCTCGTGCCACGCACAACTATAGAGTTTCTCTCATTAAATCGTGCTATAGCAACTATAGAGTTTCTCTCATTCTTTTGTGCCATGCACAACAATAGAGATTTTCTTATGCTTTTGTGCCATGCACAACTATAGAGTTTCTCTCAATCTCTTGTGCCAAGCACAACTATAGAGTTTCTCTCAATCTTTTGTGCCAAGCACAACTATAGAGTTTCTCTCATTCTTTCGAGCCACGCACAACTATTGAATTTATCTCAGGCTTTCGTGCCACGCACAATTATAGAGTTTCTCTCATGCTTTCGTGCCACACACAACTATAGAGTTTCGCATTCTTTCGTACAAAGTACAACTATAGAGATTCTCTTATTCTTTCGTACCACACACAACTATAGAGTTTCTCTCATTCTTTCGTGCCACGCACAACTATAAAGTTTCTCTCATGCTTTCGTATTATGCACAAGAATAGAGTTTGCCTCATGCTTTCGTGCCACACAGAACTATAGAGTTTCTCTCATGCTTTCGTGCCACGCACAACTATAGAGTTTCTCTCATTCCTTCGCGCCAAGCACAACTATAGAGTTTCTCTCATTCTTTCGTGCCACGCACAAATATAGAGTTTCTCTCATTCTTTCGTGCAACATACAACTATAGAGTTTCTCTCATGCTTCCGTGCCACGCACAACTATAGAGTTTTTCTATAAATCGTGCTATACTCAATTATAGAGTTTCTCTCATTCTTTCGTGCCACACACAACTATAGAGTTTCTCTCATGCTTTCGTGCCACGCGCAACTATAGAGTTTCTCTCATTCTTTCGCGCCAAGCACAACTATAGAGTTTCTCTCATGCTTTAGTGCCACGCACAAATATACAGTTTCTCTCATTCTTTCGTGCAACGCACAACTTTAGAGTTTCTCTCATGGTTTCGTGCCACGCACAACTATAGAGTTTCTGTATTTCTTTCGTTCCACGCTCAACTATAGAGTTTCTCTCATTCTTCTGTGCCACGCACAACAATAGAGTTTTTCTCATTCTTTCGTGCCACGCACAACTATACAGTTTCTATCATGCTTTCGTGCCACGCAAGACTATAGCGTTTCTCTCATGCTTTCGTGCCAAGCACAACTATAGAGTTTCTCTCATTCAATCGTGCTATACCCAATTATAGAGTTTCTCTCTTTCTTCCGTGCCGCGCACAACTATAGAGTTTCTCTCATTCTTTTGTGCCACGCACAACAATAGAGTTTTTCTCATTCTTTCATGCCACGCACAGCTATAGAGTTTCTCTCAAGCTTTCGTGCCACGCCAGACTATAGAGTTTCTCTCATGCTTTCGTGCCACGCACAACTATAGAGTTTCTCTCATGCTTTCGTGCCACGCACTATAGAGTTTCTCATTGTTTCGTGCAAAGGACAACTATAGAGTTTCTCTCATTCTTTCGTGCCATGCACAACTATAGAGTTTCTCTCATGCTTTCGTGCAGCGCACAACTATAGATTTTCTCTCATTCGTTCGAGCAACGCAAGACTATAGAGTTTCTCTCATGCTTTCGTGCGACCCACAACTATAAAGTGTCTCTCATGCTTTCGTGCCACACACAACCATAGAGTTTCGCATTCCATCGTACAAAGTACAACTATAGAGTTTCACTCATTCTTTCGTGTCACACTCAACTATATAGTTTCTCTCATTCTTTCGTGCCACGCACAACTATAGAGTTTCTCTCGTGCTTTCGTGCCACGCACAACTATAAAGTTTCTCTCATTCTATTGTGGTACACGCAACCATAGAGTTTCTCTCATACTCTCGTGCCACGCACAACTATAGAGTTTCTCTCATTAAATCGTGCTATAGCAACTATAGAGTTTCTCTCATTCTTTTGCGCCATGCACAACAATAGAGTTTTTCTTATGCTTTTGTGCCATGCACAACTATAGAGTTTCTCTCAATCTTTTGTGCCAAGCACAACTATAGAGTTTCTCTCAATCTTTTGTGCCAAGCACAACTATAGAGTTTCTCTCTTTCTTTCGAGCCATGCACAACTATTGAATTTATCTCAGGCTTTCGTGCTACGCACAACTATAGAGTTTCTCTCATGCTTTCGTGCCACACACAACTATAGAGTTTCGCATTCTTTGGTACAAAGTACAACTATAGAGATTCTCTTATTCTTTCGTGCCACGCACAACTGTAGAGTTTCTCTCTTTCTTTTGTGCCACGCACTATAATAGAGTTTTTCTCATGCTTTCGTTCCACGCACAACTATAAAGTTTCTCTCATTCTTTCGTGCCAAGCACAACTATAGAGTTTCTCTCATTCTTTCGAGCCACGCTCAACTTTAGAGTTTCTCTCATTCTTTCGTGCCACACACAACTATAGAGTTTCTCTCATTCTTTCGTGCCACGCACAAATATAAAGTTTCTCTCATGCTTTCGTATTACGCACAAGAATAGAGTTTGTCTCATGCTTTCGTGCCACACAGAACTATAGAGTTTCTCTCATGCTTTCGTGCCACGCACAACTATAGAGTTTCTCTCATTCTTTCGCGCCAAGCACAACTATAGAGTTTCTCTCATTCTTTCGTGCCACGCACAAATATAGAGTTTCTCTCATTCTTTCGTGCAACGTACAACTATAGAGTTTCTCTCATGCTTTCGCGCCAAGCACAACTATAGAGTTTCTCTCATTCTTTCGTGCCACGCACAAATATAGAGTTTCTCTCATTCTTTCGTGCCACGCACAACTATAAAGTTTCTCTCATGCTTTCGTATCACGCACAACAATGGAGTTTGTCTCATGCTTTCTTGCCAGGCACAACTATAGAGTTTCTCTCATGATTTCGTGCCACGCACAACTATAGAGTTTCTCTCATTCTTACGTGCCAAGCACAACTATTGAGTTTCTCTCATTCTTTCGTGCCACGCACAAATATAGAGTTTCTGTCATTCTTTCGTGCCAAGCACAACTATAGAGTTTCTCTCATTCAATCGTGCTATACTCAATTATAGAGTTTCTCTCATTCTTTCGAGACACGCTCAACTTTAGAGTTTCTCTCATTCTTTCGTGCCACACACAACTATAGAGTTTCTCTCATTCTTTCGTGCCACGCACAACTATAAAGTTTCTCTCATGCTTTCGTATTACGCACAAGAATAGAGTTTGTCTCATGCTTTCGTGCCACACAGAACTATAGAGTTTCTCTCATGCTTTCGTGCCACGCACAACTATAGAGTTTCTCTCATTCTTTCGCGCCAAGCACAACTATAGAGTTTCTCTCATTCTTTCGTGCCACGCACAAATATAGAGTTTCTCTCATTCTTTCGTGCAACGTACAACTATAGAGTTTCTCTCATGCTTCCGTGCCACGCACAACTATAGCGTTTTTCTCATTCTTTCCTGCCACGCACAACTATAGAGTTTTTCCATAAATCGTGCTATACTCAATTATAGAGTTTCTCTCATTCTTTCGTGCCAAGCACAACTATACAGTTTCTCTCATTCTTTCGAGCCACGCTCAACTTTAGAGTTTCTCTCAGGCTTTCGTGCCACGCACAACTATAGAGTTTCTCTCATTCTTTCGTGCCACACACAACAATAGAGTTTCTCTCATTCTTTCGTGCCACGCACAACTATAAAGTTTCTCTCATGCTTTCGTATCACGCACAACAATGGAGTTTGTCTCATGCCTTCGTGCCACGCACAACTGTAGAGTTTCTCTCATGCTTTCGTGCCACGCACAACTATAAAATTTCTCTCATTCTATTGTGCTACACGCAACCATAGAGTTTCTCTCATACTTTCGTGCCACGCACAACTATAGAGTTTCTCTCATTAAATCGTGCTATACGCAACTACAGAGTTTCTCTCATTCTTTTGTGCCATGCACAACAATAGAGTTTTTCTTATGCTTTTGTGCCACGCACAACTATAGAGTTTCTCTCAATCTCTTGTGCCAAGCACAACTATAGAGTTTCTCTCAATCTTTTGTGCCAAGCACAACTATAGAGTTTCTCTCATTCTTTCGAGCCACGCACAACTATTGAATTTATCTCAGGCTTTCGTGCCACGAACAACTATAGAGTTTCTCTCATCCTTTCGTGCCACGCACAACTATACAGTTTCTCTCATGCTTTCGTGCAACGCAGGACTATAGAGTTTCTCTCATGCTTTCATGCCACGCACAACTATAAAGTTTCTCTCATGCATTCGTGCCACACACAACTATAGAGTTTCGCATTCTTTCGTACAAAGTACAACTATAGAGATTCTCTTATTCTTTCGTGCCACGCACAACTATAGAGTTTCTCTCATTCTTTTGTGCCACGCACTACAATAGAGTTTTTCTCATGCTTTCGTTCCACGCACAACTATAGTGTTTCTCTCATTCTTTCGTGCCAAGCACAACTATAGAGTTTCTCTCATTCTTTCGAGCCACGCTCAACTTTAGAGTTTCTCTCAGGCTTTCGTGCCACGCACAACTATAGAGTTTCTCTCATTCTTTCGTGCCACACACAACTATAGAGTTTCTCTCATTCTTTCGTGCCAGGCACAACTATAAAGTTTCTCTCATGCTTTCGTATCACGCACAACAATAGAGTTTGTCTCACGCTTTCGTGCCACGCCCAACTATAGAGTGTCTCTCATTCTTTCGTGCCAAGCACAATTATAGAGTTTCTCTCATTCTTTCGTGCCACGCACTATAGAGTTTCTGTCATTCTTTCGTGCAAAGTACAAATATAGATTTTCACTCATTCTTTTGTGCCACGCACTACAAGAGAGTTTTTCTCATGCTTTCGTTCCACGCACAACTAAAGAGTTTTTCTCATTCTTTCGTGCCAAGCACAACTATAGAGTTTCTCTCATTCTTTCAAGCCACGCTCAACTTTACAGTTTCTCTCAGGCTTTCTTGCCACGCACAACTATAGAGTTTCTCCCATTCTTTCGTGCCAAGCACAACTATAGAGTTTCTCTCATTCTTTCGCGCCAAGCACAACTATAGAGTTTCTCTCATTCTTTCGTGCCACGCACAAATATAGAGTTTCTCTCATTCTTTCGTGCAACGTACAACTATAGAGTTTCTCTCATGCTTCCGTGCCACGCACAACTATAGCGTTTTTCTCATTCTTTCCTGCCACGCACAACTATCGAGTTTTTCCATAAATCGTGCTATACTCAATTATAGAGTTTCTCTCATTCTTTCGTGCCAAGCACAACTATAGAGTTTCTCTCATTCTTTCGAGCCACGCTCAACTTTAGAGTTTCTCTCAGGCTTTCGTGCCACGCACAACTATAGAGTTTCTCTCATTCTTTCGTGCCACACACAACTATAGAGTTTCTCTCATTCATTCGTGCCACGCACAACTATAAAGTTTCTCTCATGCTTTCGTATCACGCACAACAATGGAGTTTGTCTCATGCCTTCGTGCCACGCACAACTATAGAGTTTCTCTCATGCTTTCGTGCCACGCACAACTATAAAATTTCTCTCATTCTATTGTGCTACACGCAACCATAGAGTTTCTCTCATACTTTCGTGCCACGCACAACTATAGAGTTTCTCTCATTAAATCGTGCTATACGCAACTACAGAGTTTCTCTCATTCTTTTGTGCCATGCACAAAAATAGAGTTTTTCTTATGCTTTTGTGCCACGCACAACTATAGAGTTTCTCTCAATCTCTTGTGCCAAGCACAACTATAGAGTTTCTCTCAATCTTTTGTGCCAAGCACAACTATAGAGTTTCTCTCATTCTTTCGAGCCACGCACAGCTATTGAATTTATCTCAGGCTTTCGTGCCACGCACAACTATAGAGTTTCTCTCATCCTTTCGTGCCACGCACAACTATACAGTTTCTCTCATGCTTTCGTGCAACGCAGGACTATATAGTTTCTCTCATGCTTTCGTGCCACGCAAAACTATAAAGTTTCTCTCATGCTTTCGTGCCACACACAACTATAGAGTTTCGCATTCTTTCGTACAAAGTACAACTATAGAGATTCTCTTATTCTTTCGTGCCGCGCACAACTATAGAGTTTCTCTCATTCTTTTGTGCCACGCACTACAATAGAGTTTTTCTCATGCTTTCGTTCCACGCACAACTATAGTGTTTCTCTCATTCTTTCGTGCCAAGCACAACTATAGAGTTTCTCTCAATCTTTCGAGCCACGCTCAACTTTAGAGTTTCTCTCAGGCTTTCGTGCCACGCACAACTATAGAGTTTCTCTCATTCTTTCGTGCCACACACAACTATAGAGTTTCTCTCATTCTTTCGTCCCAGGCACAACTATAAAGTTTCTCTCATGCTTTCGTATCACGCACAACAATAGAGTTTGTCTCACGCTTTCGTGCCACGCACAACTATAGAGTGTCTCTCATTCTTTCGTGCCAAGCACAATTATAGAGTTTCTCTCATTCTTTCGTGCCACGCACTATAGAGTTTCTGTCATTCTTTCGTGCAAAGTACAAATATAGATTTTCTCTCATTCTTTTGTGCCACGCACTACAAGAGAGTTTTTCTCATGCTTTCGTTCCACGCACAACTACAGAGTTTTTCTCATTCTTTCGTGCCAAGCACAACTATAGAGTTTCTCTCATTCTTTCAAGCCACGCTCAACTTTACAGTTTCTCTCAGGCTTTCGTGCCACGCACAACTATAGAGTTTCTCCCATTCTTTCGTGCCAAGCACAACTATAGAGTTTCTCTCATTCTTTCGTGCCACACACAACTATAGAGTTTCTCTCATTCTTTCGTGCCACGCACAACTATAAAGTTTCTCTCATGCTTTCGTATCACGCACAACAATGGAGTTTGTCTCATGCTTTCGTGCCAGGCACAACTATAGAGTTTCTCTCATGCTTTCGTGCCACGCACAACTATAGAGTTTCTCTCATTCTTTCGTGCCACGCACAAATATAGAGCTTCTCTCATTCTTTCGTGCCATGCACAACTATAGAGTTTCTCTCATTCAATCGTGCTATACTCAATTATAGAGTTTCTTTCTTCCGTGCCGCGCACAATTATAGAGTTTCTCTCATTCTTTTGTGCCACGCACAACAATAGAGTTTTTCTCATTCTTTCGTGCCACGCACAGGTATAGAGTTTCTCTCATGCTTTCGTGCCACGCCAGACTATAGAGTTTCTCTCATGCTTTCGTGCCACGCACAACTATAGAGTTTCTTTCATGCTTTCGTGCCACGCACTATAGAGTTTCTCATTCTTTCTTGCAAAGTACAACTATAGAGTTTCTCTCATTCTTTCGTGCCATGCACAACTATAGAGTTTCTCTCATGCTTTCGTGCCACACACAACGATAGATTTTCTCTCATTCGTTCGTGCCCCGCACAACTATTGAGTTTCTCATTCTTTCGTGCCATGCACAACTATAGAATTTCCCTCATGCTTTCGTGCCACGCACAACTATAGAGTTTCTCTCATTCTTTCGTGTCAAGCACAACTATAGAGTTTCTCTCATTCGAGCCACGCACAACTATAGAATTTATCTCAGGCTTTCGTGCAACGCAAGACTATAGAGTTTCTCTCATGCTTTCGTGCGACGCACAACTATAAAGTGTCTCTCATGCTTTCGTGCCACACACAACTATAGAGTTTCGCATTCCTTCGTACAAAGTACAACTATAGAGTTTCTCTCATTCTTTCGTGCCAAGCACAACTATAGAGTTTCTCTGATTCTTTCGAGCCACGCTCAACTTTTGAGTTTCTCTCACACTTTCGTGCCACACACAACTATAGAGTTTCTCTCATTCTTTCGTGCCACGCACAACTATAAAGTTTCTCTCACGCTTTCGTATCACGCACAACAATAGAGTTTGTCTCATGCCTTCGTGCCACGCACAACTATAGAGTTTCTCTCATTAAATCGTGCCACACACAACTATAGAGTTTCTCTCATTCTTTCGTGCCACGCACAACTATAAAGTTTCTCTCATGCTTTCGTATCACGCACAACAATGGAGTTTGTCTCAATCTTTTGTGTCAAGCACAACTATAGAGTTTCTTTCAATCTTTTGTGCCAAGCACAACTATAGAGTTTCTCTCATTCTTTCGAGCCACGCACAACTATTGAATTTATCTCAGGCTTTCGTGCCACGCACAACTATAGAGTTTCTCTCATGCTTTCGTGCCACACACAACTATAGAGTTTCGCATTCTTTCGTACAAAGTACAACTATAGAGATTCTCTTATTCTTTCGTGCCACGCACAACTGTAGAGTTTCTCTCATTCTTTTGTGCCACGCACTACAATAGAGTTTTTCTCATGCTTTCGTTCCACGCACAACTATAGTTTCACTCATTCTTTCGTGCCACACACAACTACAGAGTTTCTCTCATTCTTTCGTATCACGCACAACAATAGAGTTTGTCTCATGCTTTCGTATCACGCACAACAATAGAGTTTGTCTCACGCTTTCGTGCCACGCACAACTATAGAGTGTCTCTCATTCTTTCGTGCCAAGCACAATTATAGAGTTTCTCTCATTCTTTCGTGCCACGCACTATAGAGTTTCTCTCATTCTTTCGTGCAAAGTACAAATATAGATTTTCTCTCATTCTTTTGTGCCACGCACTACAAGAGAGTTTTTCTCATGCTTTCGTTCCACGCACAACTACAGAGTTTTTCTCATTCTTTCGTGCCAAGCACAACTATAGAGTTTCTCTCATTCTTTCAAGCCACGCTCAACTTTACAGTTTCTCTCAGGCTTTCGTGCCACGCACAACTATAGAGTTTCTCCCATTCTTTCGTGCCAAGCACAACTATAGAGTTTCTCTCATTCTTTCGTGCCACACACAACTATAGAGTTTCTCTCATTCTTTCGTGCCACGCACAACTATAAAGTTTCTCTCATGCTTTCGTATCACGCACAACAATGGAGTTTGTCTCATGCTTTCGTGCCAGGCACAACTATAGAGTTTCTCTCATGCTTTCGTGCCACGCACAACTATAGAGTTTCTCTCATTCTTTTGTGCCACGCACAACAATAGAGTTTTTCTCATTCTTTCGTGCCACGCACAGGTATACAGTTTCTCTCATGCTTTCGTGCCACGCCAGACTATAGAGTTTCTCTCATGCTTTCGTGCCACGCACAACTATAGAGTTTCTTTCATGCTTTCGTGCCACGCACTATAGAGTTTCTCATTCTTTCTTGCAAAGTACAACTATAGAGTTTCTCTCATTCTTTCGTGCCATGCACAACTATAGAGTTTCTCTCATGCTTTCGTGCCACGCACAACTATAGATTTTCTCTCATTCGTTCGTGCCCCGCACAACTATTGAGTTTCTCATTCTTTCGTGCCATGCACAACTATAGAATTTCCCTCATGCTTTCGTGCCACGCACAACTATAGAGTTTCTCTCATTCTTTCGTGTCAAGCACAACTATAGAGTTTCTCTCATTCGAGCCACGCACAACTATAGAATTTATCTCAGGCTTTCGTGCAACGCAAGACTATAGAGTTTCTCTCATGCTTTCGTGCGACGCACAACTATAAAGTGTCTCTCATGCTTTCGTGCCACACACAACTATAGAGTTTCGCATTCCTTCGTACAAAGTACAACTATAGAGTTTCTCTCATTCTTTCGTGCCAAGCACAACTATAGAGTTTCTCTCATTCTTTCGAGCCACGCTCAACTTTAGAGTTTCTCTCACACTTTCGTGCCACACACAACTATAGAGTTTCTTTCATTCTTTCGTGCCACGCACAACTATAAAGTTTCTCTCACGCTTTCGTATCACGCACAACAATAGAGTTTGTCTCATGCCTTCGTGCCACGCACTACTATAGAGTTTCTCTCATTAAATCGTGCCACACACAACTATAGAGTTTCTCTCATTCTTTCGTGCCACGCACAACTATAAAGTTTCTCTCATGCTTTCGTATCACGCACAACAATGGAGTTTGTCTCAATCTTTTGTGCCAAGCACAACTATAGAGTTTCTCTCAATCTTTTGTGCCAAGCACAACTATAGAGTTTCTCTCATTCTTTCGAGCCACGCACAACTATTGAATTTATCTCAGGCTTTCGTGCCACGCACAACTATAGAGTTTCATTCTTTTGTGCCACGCACTACAATAGAGTTTTTCTCATGCTTTCGTTCCACGCACAACTATAGAGTTTCTCTCATTCTTTCGTGCCAAGCACAACTATAGAGTTTCTCTCATTCTTTCGAACCACGCTCAACTTTAGAGTTTCTCTCAGGCTTTCGTGCCACGCACAACTATAGAGTTTCTCTCATTCTTTCGTGCCACACACAACTATAGAGTTTCTCTCATTCTTTCGTGCCATGCACAACTATAAAGTTTCTCTCATGCTTTCGTATCACGCACAACGATAGAGTTTGTCTCACGCTTTCGTGCCACGCACAACTATAGAATTTCTCTCATGCTTTCGTGCCACGCACATTTATAGAGTTTCTCTCATTCTTTCAAGCCACGCTCAACTTTACAGTTTCTCTCAGGCTTTCGTGCCACGCACAACTATAGAGTTTCTCCCATTCTTTCGTGCCAAGCACAACTATAGAGTTTCTCTCATTCTTTCGTGCCACACACAACTATAGAGTTTCTCTCATTCTTTCGTGCCACGCACAACTATAAAGTTTCTCTCATGCTTTCGTATCACGCACAACAATGGAGTTTGTCTCATGCTTTCGTGCCAGGCACAACTATAGAGTTTCTCTCATGCTTTCGTGCCACGCACAACTATAGAGTTTCTCTCATTCTTTTGTGCCACGCACAACAATAGAGTTTTTCTCATTCTTTCGTGCCACGCACAGGTATACAGTTTCTCTCATGCTTTCGTGCCACGCCAGACTATAGAGTTTCTCTCATGCTTTCGTGCCACGCACAACTATAGAGTTTCTTTCATGCTTTCGTGCCACGCACTATAGAGTTTCTCATTCTTTCTTGCAAAGTACAACTATAGAGTTTCTCTCATTCTTTCGTGCCATGCACAACTATAGAGTTTCTCTCATGCTTTCGTGCCACGCACAACTATAGATTTTCTCTCATTCGTTCGTGCCCCGCACAACTATTGAGTTTCTCATTCTTTCGTGCCATGCACAACTATAGAATTTCCCTCATGCTTTCGTGCCACGCACAACTATAGAGTTTCTCTCATTCTTTCGTGTCAAGCACAACTATAGAGTTTCTCTCATTCGAGCCACGCACAACTATAGAATTTATCTCAGGCTTTCGTGCAACGCAAGACTATAGAGTTTCTCTCATGCTTTCGTGCGACGCACAACTATAAAGTGTCTCTCATGCTTTCGTGCCACACACAACTATAGAGTTTCGCATTCCTTCGTACAAAGTACAACTATAGAGTTTCTCTCATTCTTTCGTGCCAAGCACAACTATAGAGTTTCTCTCATTCTTTCGAGCCACGCTCAACTTTAGAGTTTCTCTCACACTTTCGTGCCACACACAACTATAGAGTTTCTTTCATTCTTTCGTGCCACGCACAACTATAAAGTTTCTCTCACGCTTTCGTATCACGCACAACAATAGAGTTTGTCTCATGCCTTCGTGCCACGCACTACTATAGAGTTTCTCTCATTAAATCGTGCCACACACAACTATAGAGTTTCTCTCGTTCTTTCGTGCCACGCACAACTATAAAGTTTCTCTCATGCTTTCGTATCACGCACAACAATGGAGTTTGTCTCAATCTTTTGTGCCAAGCACAACTATAGAGTTTCTCTCAATCTTTTGTGCCAAGCACAACTATAGAGTTTCTCTCATTCTTTCGAGCCACGCACAACTATTGAATTTATCTCAGGCTTTCGTGCCACGCACAACTATAGAGTTTCATTCTTTTGTGCCACGCACTACAATAGAGTTTTTCTCATGCTTTCGTTCCACGCACAACTATAGAGTTTCTCTCATTCTTTCGTGCCACGCACAACTATACAGTTTCTCTCATGCTTTCGTGCAACGCAGGACTATATAGTTTCTCTCATGCTTTCGTGCCACGCAAAACTATAAAGTTTCTCTCATGCTTTCGTGCCACACACAACTATAGAGTTTCGCATTCTTTCGTACAAAGTACAACTATAGAGATTCTCTTATTCTTTCGTGCCGCGCACAACTATAGAGTTTCTCTCATTCTTTTGTGCCACGCACTACAATAGAGTTTTTCTCATGCTTTCGTTCCACGCACAACTATAGTGTTTCTCTCATTCTTTCGTGCCAAGCACAACTATAGAGTTTCTCTCAATCTTTCGAGCCACGCTCAACTTTAGAGTTTCTCTCAGGCTTTCGTGCCACGCACAACTATAGAGTTTCTCTCATTCTTTCGTGCCACACACAACTATAGAGTTTCTCTCATTCTTTCGTCCCAGGCACAACTATAAAGTTTCTCTCATGCTTTCGTATCACGCACAACAATAGAGTTTGTCTCACGCTTTCGTGCCACGCACAACTATAGAGTGTCTCTCATTCTTTCGTGCCAAGCACAATTATAGAGTTTCTCTCATTCTTTCGTGCCACGCACTATAGAGTTTCTGTCATTCTTTCGTGCAAAGTACAAATATAGATTTTCTCTCATTCTTTTGTGCCACGCACTACAAGAGAGTTTTTCTCATGCTTTCGTTCCACGCACAACTACAGAGTTTTTCTCATTCTTTCGTGCCAAGCACAACTATAGAGTTTCTCTCATTCTTTCAAGCCACGCTCAACTTTACAGTTTCTCTCAGGCTTTCGTGCCACGCACAACTATAGAGTTTCTCCCATTCTTTCGTGCCAAGCACAACTATAGAGTTTCTCTCATTCTTTCGTGCCACACACAACTATAGAGTTTCTCTCATTCTTTCGTGCCACGCACAACTATAAAGTTTCTCTCATGCTTTCGTATCACGCACAACAATGGAGTTTGTCTCATGCTTTCGTGCCAGGCACAACTATAGAGTTTCTCTCATGCTTTCGTGCCACGCACAACTATAGAGTTTCTCTCATTCTTTCGTGCCACGCACAAATATAGAGCTTCTCTCATTCTTTCGTGCCATGCACAACTATAGAGTTTCTCTCATTCAATCGTGCTATACTCAATTATAGAGTTTCTTTCTTCCGTGCCGCGCACAATTATAGAGTTTCTCTCATTCTTTTGTGCCACGCACAACAATAGAGTTTTTCTCATTCTTTCGTGCCACGCACAGGTATAGAGTTTCTCTCATGCTTTCGTGCCACGCCAGACTATAGAGTTTCTCTCATGCTTTCGTGCCACGCACAACTATAGAGTTTCTTTCATGCTTTCGTGCCACGCACTATAGAGTTTCTCATTCTTTCTTGCAAAGTACAACTATAGAGTTTCTCTCATTCTTTCGTGCCATGCACAACTATAGAGTTTCTCTCATGCTTTCGTGCCACGCACAACGATAGATTTTCTCTCATTCGTTCGTGCCCCGCACAACTATTGAGTTTCTCATTCTTTCGTGCCATGCACAACTATAGAATTTCCCTCATGCTTTCGTGCCACGCACAACTATAGAGTTTCTCTCATTCTTTCGTGTCAAGCACAACTATAGAGTTTCTCTCATTCGAGCCACGCACAACTATAGAATTTATCTCAGGCTTTCGTGCAACGCAAGACTATAGAGTTTCTCTCATGCTTTCGTGCGACGCACAACTATAAAGTGTCTCTCATGCTTTCGTGCCACACACAACTATAGAGTTTCGCATTCCTTCGTACAAAGTACAACTATAGAGTTTCTCTCATTCTTTCGTGCCAAGCACAACTATAGAGTTTCTCTGATTCTTTCGAGCCACGCTCAACTTTTGAGTTTCTCTCACACTTTCGTGCCACACACAACTATAGAGTTTCTCTCATTCTTTCGTGCCACGCACAACTATAAAGTTTCTCTCACGCTTTCGTATCACGCACAACAATAGAGTTTGTCTCATGCCTTCGTGCCACGCACAACTATAGAGTTTCTCTCATTAAATCGTGCCACACACAACTATAGAGTTTCTCTCATTCTTTCGTGCCACGCACAACTATAAAGTTTCTCTCATGCTTTCGTATCACGCACAACAATGGAGTTTGTCTCAATCTTTTGTGTCAAGCACAACTATAGAGTTTCTTTCAATCTTTTGTGCCAAGCACAACTATAGAGTTTCTCTCATTCTTTCGAGCCACGCACAACTATTGAATTTATCTCAGGCTTTCGTGCCACGCACAACTATAGAGTTTCTCTCATGCTTTCGTGCCACACACAACTATAGAGTTTCGCATTCTTTCGTACAAAGTACAACTATAGAGATTCTCTTATTCTTTCGTGCCACGCACAACTGTAGAGTTTCTCTCATTCTTTTGTGCCACGCACTACAATAGAGTTTTTCTCATGCTTTCGTTCCACGCACAACTATAGTTTCACTCATTCTTTCGTGCCACACACAACTACAGAGTTTCTCTCATTCTTTCGTATCACGCACAACAATAGAGTTTGTCTCATGCTTTCGTATCACGCACAACAATAGAGTTTGTCTCACGCTTTCGTGCCACGCACAACTATAGAGTGTCTCTCATTCTTTCGTGCCAAGCACAATTATAGAGTTTCTCTCATTCTTTCGTGCCACGCACTATAGAGTTTCTCTCATTCTTTCGTGCAAAGTACAAATATAGATTTTCTCTCATTCTTTTGTGCCACGCACTACAAGAGAGTTTTTCTCATGCTTTCGTTCCACGCACAACTACAGAGTTTTTCTCATTCTTTCGTGCCAAGCACAACTATAGAGTTTCTCTCATTCTTTCAAGCCACGCTCAACTTTACAGTTTCTCTCAGGCTTTCGTGCCACGCACAACTATAGAGTTTCTCCCATTCTTTCGTGCCAAGCACAACTATAGAGTTTCTCTCATTCTTTCGTGCCACACACAACTATAGAGTTTCTCTCATTCTTTCGTGCCACGCACAACTATAAAGTTTCTCTCATGCTTTCGTATCACGCACAACAATGGAGTTTGTCTCATGCTTTCGTGCCAGGCACAACTATAGAGTTTCTCTCATGCTTTCGTGCCACGCACAACTATAGAGTTTCTCTCATTCTTTTGTGCCACGCACAACAATAGAGTTTTTCTCATTCTTTCGTGCCACGCACAGGTATACAGTTTCTCTCATGCTTTCGTGCCACGCCAGACTATAGAGTTTCTCTCATGCTTTCGTGCCACGCACAACTATAGAGTTTCTTTCATGCTTTCGTGCCACGCACTATAGAGTTTCTCATTCTTTCTTGCAAAGTACAACTATAGAGTTTCTCTCATTCTTTCGTGCCATGCACAACTATAGAGTTTCTCTCATGCTTTCGTGCCACGCACAACTATAGATTTTCTCTCATTCGTTCGTGCCCCGCACAACTATTGAGTTTCTCATTCTTTCGTGCCATGCACAACTATAGAATTTCCCTCATGCTTTCGTGCCACGCACAACTATAGAGTTTCTCTCATTCTTTCGTGTCAAGCACAACTATAGAGTTTCTCTCATTCGAGCCACGCACAACTATAGAATTTATCTCAGGCTTTCGTGCAACGCAAGACTATAGAGTTTCTCTCATGCTTTCGTGCGACGCACAACTATAAAGTGTCTCTCGTGCTTTCGTGCCACACACAACTATAGAGTTTCGCATTCCTTCGTACAAAGTACAACTATAGAGTTTCTCTCATTCTTTCGTGCCAAGCACAACTATAGAGTTTCTCTCATTCTTTCGAGCCACGCTCAACTTTAGAGTTTCTCTCACACTTTCGTGCCACACACAACTATAGAGTTTCTTTCATTCTTTCGTGCCACGCACAACTATAAAGTTTCTCTCACGCTTTCGTATCACGCACAACAATAGAGTTTGTCTCATGCCTTCGTGCCACGCACTACTATAGAGTTTCTCTCATTAAATCGTGCCACACACAACTATAGAGTTTCTCTCATTCTTTCGTGCCACGCACAACTATAAAGTTTCTCTCATGCTTTCGTATCACGCACAACAATGGAGTTTGTCTCAATCTTTTGTGCCAAGCACAACTATAGAGTTTCTCTCAATCTTTTGTGCCAAGCACAACTATAGAGTTTCTCTCATTCTTTCGAGCCACGCACAACTATTGAATTTATCTCAGGCTTTCGTGCCACGCACAACTATAGAGTTTCATTCTTTTGTGCCACGCACTACAATAGAGTTTTTCTCATGCTTTCGTTCCACGCACAACTATAGAGTTTCTCTCATTCTTTCGTGCCAAGCACAACTATAGAGTTTCTCTCATGCTTTCGTGCAACGCAGGACTATATAGTTTCTCTCATGCTTTCGTGCCACGCAAAACTATAAAGTTTCTCTCATGCTTTCGTGCCACACACAACTATAGAGTTTCGCATTCTTTCGTACAAAGTACAACTATAGAGATTCTCTTATTCTTTCGTGCCGCGCACAACTATAGAGTTTCTCTCATTCTTTTGTGCCACGCACTACAATAGAGTTTTTCTCATGCTTTCGTTCCACGCACAACTATAGTGTTTCTCTCATTCTTTCGTGCCAAGCACAACTATAGAGTTTCTCTCAATCTTTCGAGCCACGCTCAACTTTAGAGTTTCTCTCAGGCTTTCGTGCCACGCACAACTATGGAGTTTCTCTCATTCTTTCGTGCCACACACAACTATAGAGTTTCTCTCATTCTTTCGTCCCAGGCACAACTATAAAGTTTCTCTCATGCTTTCGTATCACGCACAACAATAGAGTTTGTCTCACGCTTTCGTGCCACGCACAACTATAGAGTGTCTCTCATTCTTTCGTGCCAAGCACAATTATAGAGTTTCTCTCATTCTTTCGTGCCACGCACTATAGAGTTTCTGTCATTCTTTCGTGCAAAGTACAAATATAGATTTTCTCTCATTCTTTTGTGCCACGCACTACAAGAGAGTTTTTCTCATGCTTTCGTTCCACGCACAACTACAGAGTTTTTCTCATTCTTTCGTGCCAAGCACAACTATAGAGTTTCTCTCATTCTTTCAAGCCACGCTCAACTTTACAGTTTCTCTCAGGCTTTCGTGCCACGCACAACTATAGAGTTTCTCCCATTCTTTCGTGCCAAGCACAACTATAGAGTTTCTCTCATTCTTTCGTGCCACACACAACTATAGAGTTTCTCTCATTCTTTCGTGCCACGCACAACTATAAAGTTTCTCTCATGCTTTCGTATCACGCACAACAATGGAGTTTGTCTCATGCTTTCGTGCCAGGCACAACTATAGAGTTTCTCTCATGCTTTCGTGCCACGGACAACTATAGAGTTTCTCTCATTCTTTCGTGCCACGCACAAATATAGAGCTTCTCTCATTCTTTCGTGCCATGCACAACTATAGAGTTTCTCTCATTCAATCGTGCTATACTCAATTATAGAGTTTCTTTCTTCCGTGCCGCGCACAATTATAGAGTTTCTCTCATTCTTTTGTGCCACGCACAACAATAGAGTTTTTCTCATTCTTTCGTGCCACGCACAGGTATAGAGTTTCTCTCATGCTTTCGTGCCACGCCAGACTATAGAGTTTCTCTCATGCTTTCGTGCCACGCACAACTATAGAGTTTCTTTCATGCTTTCGTGCCACGCACTATAGAGTTTCTCATTCTTTCTTGCAAAGTACAACTATAGAGTTTCTCTCATTCTTTCGTGCCATGCACAACTATAGAGTTTCTCTCATGCTTTCGTGCCACGCACAACGATAGATTTTCTCTCATTCGTTCCTGCCCCGCACAACTATTGAGTTTCTCATTCTTTCGTGCCATGCACAACTATAGAATTTCCCTCATGCTTTCGTGCCACGCACAACTATAGAGTTTCTCTCATTCTTTCGTGTCAAGCACAACTATAGAGTTTCTCTCATTCGAGCCACGCACAACTATAGAATTTATCTCAGGCTTTCGTGCAACGCAAGACTATAGAGTTTCTCTCATGCTTTCGTGCGACGCACAACTATAAAGTGTCTCTCATGCTTTCGTGCCACACACAACTATAGAGTTTCGCATTCCTTCGTACAAAGTACAACTATAGAGTTTCTCTCATTCTTTCGTGCCAAGCACAACTATAGAGTTTCTCTGATTCTTTCGAGCCACGCTCAACTTTTGAGTTTCTCTCACACTTTCGTGCCACACACAACTATAGAGTTTCTCTCATTCTTTCGTGCCACGCACAACTATAAAGTTTCTCTCACGCTTTCGTATCACGCACAACAATAGAGTTTGTCTCATGCCTTCGTGCCACGCACAACTATAGAGTTTCTCTCATTAAATCGTGCCACACACAACTATAGAGTTTCTCTCATTCTTTCGTGCCACGCACAACTATAAAGTTTCTCTCATGCTTTCGTATCACGCACAACAATGGAGTTTGTCTCAATCTTTTGTGTCAAGCACAACTATAGAGTTTCTTTCAATCTTTTGTGCCAAGCACAACTATAGAGTTTCTCTCATTCTTTCGAGCCACGCACAACTATTGAATTTATCTCAGGCTTTCGTGCCACGCACAACTATAGAGTTTCTCTCATGCTTTCGTGCCACACACAACTATAGAGTTTCGCATTCTTTCGTACAAAGTACAACTATAGAGATTCTCTTATTCTTTCGTGCCACGCACAACTGTAGAGTTTCTCTCATTCTTTTGTGCCACGCACTACAATAGAGTTTTTCTCATGCTTTCGTTCCACGCACAACTATAGTTTCACTCATTCTTTCGTGCCACACACAACTACAGAGTTTCTCTCATTCTTTCGTATCACGCACAACAATAGAGTTTGTCTCATGCTTTCGTATCACGCACAACAATAGAGTTTGTCTCACGCTTTCGTGCCACGCACAACTATAGAGTGTCTCTCATTCTTTCGTGCCAAGCACAATTATAGAGTTTCTCTCATTCTTTCGTGCCACGCACTATAGAGTTTCTCTCATTCTTTCGTGCAAAGTACAAATATAGATTTTCTCTCATTCTTTTGTGCCACGCACTACAAGAGAGTTTTTCTCATGCTTTCGTTCCACGCACAACTACAGAGTTTTTCTCATTCTTTCGTGCCAAGCACAACTATAGAGTTTCTCTCATTCTTTCAAGCCACGCTCAACTTTACAGTTTCTCTCAGGCTTTCGTGCCACGCACAACTATAGAGTTTCTCCCATTCTTTCGTGCCAAGCACAACTATAGAGTTTCTCTCATTCTTTCGTGCCACACACAACTATAGAGTTTCTCTCATTCTTTCGTGCCACGCACAACTATAAAGTTTCTCTCATGCTTTCGTATCACGCACAACAATGGAGTTTGTCTCATGCTTTCGTGCCAGGCACAACTATAGAGTTTCTCTCATGCTTTCGTGCCACGCACAACTATAGAGTTTCTCTCATTCTTTTGTGCCACGCACAACAATAGAGTTTTTCTCATTCTTTCGTGCCACGCACAGGTATACAGTTTCTCTCATGCTTTCGTGCCACGCCAGACTATAGAGTTTCTCTCATGCTTTCGTGCCACGCACAACTATAGAGTTTCTTTCATGCTTTCGTGCCACGCACTATAGAGTTTCTCATTCTTTCTTGCAAAGTACAACTATAGAGTTTCTCTCATTCTTTCGTGCCATGCACAACTATAGAGTTTCTCTCATGCTTTCGTGCCACGCACAACTATAGATTTTCTCTCATTCGTTCGTGCCCCGCACAACTATTGAGTTTCTCATTCTTTCGTGCCATGCACAACTATAGAATTTCCCTCATGCTTTCGTGCCACGCACAACTATAGAGTTTCTCTCATTCTTTCGTGTCAAGCACAACTATAGAGTTTCTCTCATTCGAGCCACGCACAACTATAGAATTTATCTCAGGCTTTCGTGCAACGCAAGACTATAGAGTTTCTCTCATGCTTTCGTGCGACGCACAACTATAAAGTGTCTCTCGTGCTTTCGTGCCACACACAACTATAGAGTTTCGCATTCCTTCGTACAAAGTACAACTATAGAGTTTCTCTCATTCTTTCGTGCCAAGCACAACTATAGAGTTTCTCTCATTCTTTCGAGCCACGCTCAACTTTAGAGTTTCTCTCACACTTTCGTGCCACACACAACTATAGAGTTTCTTTCATTCTTTCGTGCCACGCACAACTATAAAGTTTCTCTCACGCTTTCGTATCACGCACAACAATAGAGTTTGTCTCATGCCTTCGTGCCACGCACTACTATAGAGTTTCTCTCATTAAATCGTGCCACACACAACTATAGAGTTTCTCTCATTCTTTCGTGCCACGCACAACTATAAAGTTTCTCTCATGCTTTCGTATCACGCACAACAATGGAGTTTGTCTCAATCTTTTGTGCCTGCACAACTATAGAGTTTCTCTCAATCTTTTGTGCCAAGCACAACTATAGAGTTTCTCTCATTCTTTCGAGCCACGCACAACTATTGAATTTATCTCAGGCTTTCGTGCCACGCACAACTATAGAGTTTCATTCTTTTGTGCCACGCACTACAATAGAGTTTTTCTCATGCTTTCGTTCCACGCACAACTATAGAGTTTCTCTCATTCTTTCGTGCCAAGCACAACTATAGAGTTTCTCTCATTCTTTCGAACCACGCTCAACTTTAGAGTTTCTCTCAGGCTTTCGTGCCACGCACAACTATAGAGTTTCTCTCATTCTTTCGTGCCACACACAACTATAGAGTTTCTCTCATTCTTTCGTGCCATGCACAACTATAAAGTTTCTCTCATGCTTTCGTATCACGCACAACGATAGAGTTTGTCTCACGCTTTCGTGCCACGCACAACTATAGAATTTCTCTCATGCTTTCGTGCCACGCACATTTATAGAGTTTCTCTCATTCTTTCAAGCCACGCTCAACTTTACAGTTTCTCTCAGGCTTTCGTGCCACGCACAACTATAGAGTTTCTCCCATTCTTTCGTGCCAAGCACAACTATAGAGTTTCTCTCATTCTTTCGTGCCACACACAACTATAGAGTTTCTCTCATTCTTTCGTGCCACGCACAACTATAAAGTTTCTCTCATGCTTTCGTATCACGCACAACAATGGAGTTTGTCTCATGCTTTCGTGCCAGGCACAACTATAGAGTTTCTCTCATGCTTTCGTGCCACGCACAACTATAGAGTTTCTCTCATTCTTTTGTGCCACGCACAACAATAGAGTTTTTCTCATTCTTTCGTGCCACGCACAGGTATACAGTTTCTCTCATGCTTTCGTGCCACGCCAGACTATAGAGTTTCTCTCATGCTTTCGTGCCACGCACAACTATAGAGTTTCTTTCATGCTGTCGTGCCACGCACTATAGAGTTTCTCATTCTTTCTTGCAAAGTACAACTATAGAGTTTCTCTCATTCTTTCGTGCCATGCACAACTATAGAGTTTCTCTCATGCTTTCGTGCCACGCACAACTATAGATTTTCTCTCATTCGTTCGTGCCCCGCACAACTATTGAGTTTCTCATTCTTTCGTGCCATGCACAACTATAGAATTTCCCTCATGCTTTCGTGCCACGCACAACTATAGAGTTTCTCTCATTCTTTCGTGTCAAGCACAACTATAGAGTTTCTCTCATTCGAGCCACGCACAACTATAGAATTTATCTCAGGCTTTCGTGCAACGCAAGACTATAGAGTTTCTCTCATGCTTTCGTGCGACGCACAACTATAAAGTGTCTCTCATGCTTTCGTGCCACACACAACTATAGAGTTTCGCATTCCTTCGTACAAAGTACAACTATAGAGTTTCTCTCATTCTTTCGTGCCAAGCACAACTATAGAGTTTCTCTCATTCTTTCGAGCCACGCTCAACTTTAGAGTTTCTCTCACACTTTCGTGCCACACACAACTATAGAGTTTCTTTCATTCTTTCGTGCCACGCACAACTATAAAGTTTCTCTCACGCTTTCGTATCACGCACAACAATAGAGTTTGTCTCATGCCTTCGTGCCACGCACTACTATAGAGTTTCTCTCATTAAATCGTGCCACACACAACTATAGAGTTTCTCTCGTTCTTTCGTGCCACGCACAACTATAAAGTTTCTCTCATGCTTTCGTATCACGCACAACAATGGAGTTTGTCTCAATCTTTTGTGCCAAGCACAACTATAGAGTTTCTCTCAATCTTTTGTGCCAAGCACAACTATAGAGTTTCTCTCATTCTTTCGAGCCACGCACAACTATTGAATTTATCTCAGGCTTTCGTGCCACGCACAACTATAGAGTTTCATTCTTTTGTGCCACGCACTACAATAGAGTTTTTCTCATGCTTTCGTTCCACGCACAACTATAGAGTTTCTCTCATTCTTTCGTGCCAAGCACAACTATAGAGTTTCTCTCATTCTTTCGAACGACGCTCAACTTTAGAGTTTCTCTCAGGCTTTCGTGCCACGCACAACTATAGAGTTTCTCTCATTCTTTCGTGCCACACACAACTATAGAGTTTCTCTCATTCTTTCGTGCCACGCACAACTATAAAGTTTCTCTCATGCTTTCGTATCACGCACAACGATAGAGTTTGTCTCACGCTTTCGTGCCACGCACAACTATAGAATTTCTCTCATGCTTTCGTGCCACGCACATTTATAGAGTTTCTCTCATTCTTTCGTGCCAAGCGCAACTATAGAGTTTCTCTCATTCTTTCGAGCCACGCACAACTATTGAATTTATCTCAGGCTTTCGTGCCACGCACAACTATAGAGTTTCATTCTTTTGTGCCACGCACTACAATAGAGTTTTTCTCATGCTTTCGTTCCACGCACAACTATAGAGTTTCTCTCATTCTTTCGTGCCAAGCACAACTATAGAGTTTCTCTCATTCTTTCGAACCACGCTCAACTTTAGAGTTTCTCTCAGGCTTTCGTGCCACGCACAACTATAGAGTTTCTCTCATTCTTTCGTGCCACACACAACTATAGAGTTTCTCTCATTCTTTCGTGCCATGCACAACTATAAAGTTTCTCTCATGCTTTCGTATCACGCACAACGATAGAGTTTGTCTCACGCTTTCGTGCCACGCACAACTATAGAATTTCTCTCATGCTTTCGTGCCACGCACATTTATAGAGTTTCTCTCATTCTTTCAAGCCACGCTCAACTTTACAGTTTCTCTCAGGCTTTCGTGCCACGCACAACTATAGAGTTTCTCCCATTCTTTCGTGCCAAGCACAACTATAGAGTTTCTCTCATTCTTTCGTGCCACACACAACTATAGAGTTTCTCTCATTCTTTCGTGCCACGCACAACTATAAAGTTTCTCTCATGCTTTCGTATCACGCACAACAATGGAGTTTGTCTCATGCTTTCGTGCCAGGCACAACTATAGAGTTTCTCTCATGCTTTCGTGCCACGCACAACTATAGAGTTTCTCTCATTCTTTTGTGCCACGCACAACAATAGAGTTTTTCTCATTCTTTCGTGCCACGCACAGGTATACAGTTTCTCTCATGCTTTCGTGCCACGCCAGACTATAGAGTTTCTCTCATGCTTTCGTGCCACGCACAACTATAGAGTTTCTTTCATGCTGTCGTGCCACGCACTATAGAGTTTCTCATTCTTTCTTGCAAAGTACAACTATAGAGTTTCTCTCATTCTTTCGTGCCACGCACAACTATAGATTTTCTCTCATTCGTTCGTGCCCCGCACAACTATTGAGTTTCTCATTCTTTCGTGCCATGCACAACTATAGAATTTCCCTCATGCTTTCGTGCCACGCACAACTATAGAGTTTCTCTCATTCTTTCGTGTCAAGCACAACTATAGAGTTTCTCTCATTCGAGCCACGCACAACTATAGAATTTATCTCAGGCTTTCGTGCAACGCAAGACTATAGAGTTTCTCTCATGCTTTCGTGCGACGCACAACTATAAAGTGTCTCTCATGCTTTCGTGCCACACACAACTATAGAGTTTCGCATTCCTTCGTACAAAGTACAACTATAGAGTTTCTCTCATTCTTTCGTGCCAAGCACAACTATAGAGTTTCTCTCATTCTTTCGAGCCACGCTCAACTTTAGAGTTTCTCTCACACTTTCGTGCCACACACAACTATAGAGTTTCTTTCATTCTTTCGTGCCACGCACAACTATAAAGTTTCTCTCACGCTTTCGTATCACGCACAACAATAGAGTTTGTCTCATGCCTTCGTGCCACGCACTACTATAGAGTTTCTCTCATTAAATCGTGCCACACACAACTATAGAGTTTCTCTCGTTCTTTCGTGCCACGCACAACTATAAAGTTTCTCTCATGCTTTCGTATCACGCACAACAATGGAGTTTGTCTCAATCTTTTGTGCCAAGCACAACTATAGAGTTTCTCTCAATCTTTTGTGCCAAGCACAACTATAGAGTTTCTCTCATTCTTTCGAGCCACGCACAACTATTGAATTTATCTCAGGCTTTCGTGCCACGCACAACTATAGAGTTTCATTCTTTTGTGCCACGCACTACAATAGAGTTTTTCTCATGCTTTCGTTCCACGCACAACTATAGAGTTTCTCTCATTCTTTCGTGCCAAGCACAACTATAGAGTTTCTCTCATTCTTTCGAACCACGCTCAACTTTAGAGTTTCTCTCAGGCTTTCGTGCCACGCACAACTATAGAGTTTCTCTCATTCTTTCGTGCCACACACAACTATAGAGTTTCTCTCATTCTTTCGTGCCACGCACAACTATAAAGTTTCTCTCATGCTTTCGTATCACGCACAACGATAGAGTTTGTCTCACGCTTTCGTGCCACGCACAACTATAGAATTTCTCTCATGCTTTCGTGCCACGCACATTTATAGAGTTTCTCTCATTCTTTCGTGCCAAGCGCAACTATAGAGTTTCTCTCATTCTTTCGTGCCACGCACAAATATAGAGTTTCTCTCATGCTTTCGTGCCAAGCACAACTATAGAGTTTCTCTCATGCTTTCGTGCCACGCACTATAGAGTTGCTGTCATTCTTTCGTGCAAAGTACAACTATAGATTTTCTCTCATTCTTTTGTGCCACGCACTACAATAGAGTTTTTCTCATGCTTTCGTTCCACGCACAACTATAGAGCTTTTCTCATTCTTTCGTGCCATGCACAACTATAGAGTTTCTCTCATTCTTTCAAGCCACGCTCAACTTTACAGTTTCTCTCAGGCTTTCGTGCCACGCACAACTATAGAGTTTCTCCCATTCTTTCGTGCCAAGCACAACTATAGAGTTTCTCTCATTCTTTCGTGCCACACACAACTATAGACTTTCTCTCAATCTTTCGTGCCACGCACAACTATAAAGTTTCTCTCATGCTTTCGTATCACGCACAACAATGGAGTTTGTCTCATGCTTTCGTGCCACGCACAACTATAGAGTTTCTCTCATTCTTACGTGCCAAGCACAACTATTGAGTTTCTCTCATTCTTTCGTGCCACGCACAAATATAGAGTTTCTGTCATTCTTTCGTGCCAAGCACAACTATAGAGTTTCTCTCATTCAATCGTGCTATACTCAATTATAGAGTTTCTCTCGTTCTTTCGTGCCGCGCACAACTATAGAGTTTCTCTCATTCTTTTGTGCCACCCACAACAATAGAGTTTTTCTCATTCTTTCGTGCCACGCACAACTATACAGTTTCTCTCATGCTTTCGTGCCACGCAAGACTATAGAGTTTCTCTCATGCTTTCGTGCCACGCACTATAGAGTTTCTCATTCTTTCGTGCAAAGTACAACTATAGAGTTTCTCTCATTCTTTCGTGCCATGCACAACTATAGAATTTCTCTCATGCTTTCGTGCCACGCACAACTATAGAGTTTCTCTCATTCTCTCGTGCCAAGCACAACTATAGAGTTTCTCTCATACTTTCGAGCCACGCACAACTATAGAATTTATCTCAGGCTTTCTCGCAACGCAAGACTATAGAGTTTCTCTCATGCTTTCGTGCGACGCACAACTATAAAGTGTCTCTCATGCTTTCGTGCCCCACACAACTATAGAGTTTCTCTCATTCTTTCGTGCCACACACAACTATAGAGTTTCTCTCATTCTTTCGTGCAACGCACAACTATAGAGTTTCTCTCATGCTTTCGTGCCACGCACAACTATAGAGTTTTTCTCATTCTTTCGTGCCACGCACAACTATACAGTTTCTATCATGCTTTCGTGCCCCGCAAGACTATAGAGTTTCTCTCATGCTTTCGTGCCAAGCACAACTATAGAGTTTCTCTCATGCTTTCGTGCCACGCACTATAGAGTTTCTGTAATTCTTTCGTGCAAAGTACAACAATAGATTTTCTCTCATTCTTTTGTGCCACGCACTACAATAGAGTTTTTCTCATGCTTTCGTTCCACGCACAACTATAGAGTTTTTCTCATTCTTTCGTGCCAAGCACAACTTTAGAGTTTCTCTCATTCTTTCAAGCCACGCTCAACTTTACAGTTTCTCTCAGGCTTTCGTGCCACGCACAACTATAGAGTTTCTCCCATTCTTGCGTGCCAAGCACAACTATAGAGTTTCTCTCATTCTTTCGTGCCATACACAACTATAGAGTTTCTCTCATTCTTTCGTGCCACGCACAACTATAAAGTTTCTCTCATGCTTTTGTATCACGCACAACAATGGAGTTTGTCTCATGCTTTCGTGCCAGGCACAACTATAGAGTTTCTCTCATGCTTTCGTGCCACGCACAACTATAGTTTCTCTCATTCTTACGTGCCAAGCACAACTATAGAGTTTCTCTCACTCTTTCGTGCCACGCACAACTATAGAGTTTCTCTCATTGAATCGTGCTATACTCAATTATAGAGTTTCTCTCTTTCTTTCGTGCCGCGCACAATTATAGAGTTTCTCTCATTCTTTTGTGCCACGCACAACAATAGAGTTTTTCTCATTCTTTCGTGCCACGCACAGGTATACAGTTTCTCTCATGCTTTCGGGCCACGCCAGACTATAGAGTTTCTCTCATGCTTTCGTGCCACGCACAACTATAGAGTTTCTTTCATGCTTTCGTGCCACGCACTATAGAGTTTCTCATTCTTTCTTGCAAAGTACAACTATAGAGTTTCTCTCATTCTTTCGTGCCATGCACAACTATAGAGTTTCTCTCATGCTTTCGTGCCACGCACAACGATAGATTTTCTCTCATTCGTTCGTGCCCCGCACAACTATTGAGTTTCTCATTCTTTCGTGCCATGCACAACTATAGAATTTCCCTCATGCTTTCGTGCCACGCACAACTATAGAGTTTCTCTCATTCTTTCGTGTCAAGCACAACTATAGAGTTTCTCTCATTCGAGCCACGCACAACTATAGAATTTATCTCAGGCTTTCGTGCAACGCAAGACTATAGAGTTTCTCTCATGCTTTCGTGCGACGCACAACTATAAAGTGTCTCTCATGCTTTCGTGCCACACACAACTATAGAGTTTCGCATTCCTTCGTACAAAGTACAACTATAGAGTTTCTCTCATTCTTTCGTGCCAAGCACAACTATAGAGTTTCTCTCATTCTTTCGAGCCACGCTCAACTTTTGAGTTTCTCTCACACTTTCGTGCCACACACAACTATAGAGTTTCTCTCATTTTTTCGTGCCACGCACAACTATAAAGTTTCTCTCACGCTTTCGTATCACGCACAACAATAGAGTTTGTCTCATGCCTTCGTGCCACGCACAACTATAGAGTTTCTCTCATTAAATCGTGCCACACACAACTATAGAGTTTCTCTCATTCTTTCGTGCCACGCACAACTATAAAGTTTCTCTCATGCTTTCGTATCACGCACAACAATGGAGTTTGTCTCAATCTTTTGTGTCAAGCACAACTATAGAGTTTCTTTCAATCTTTTGTGCCAAGCACAACTATAGAGTTTCTCTCATTCTTTCGAGCCACGCACAACTATTGAATTTATCTCAGGCTTTCGTGCCACGCACAACTATAGAGTTTCTCTCATGCTTTCGTGCCACACACAACTATAGAGTTTCGCATTCTTTCGTACAAAGTACAACTATAGAGATTCTCTTATTCTTTCGTGCCACGCACAACTGTAGAGTTTCTCTCATTCTTTTGTGCCACGCACTACAATAGAGTTTTTCTCATGCTTTCGTTCCACGCACAACTATAGTTTCACTCATTCTTTCGTGCCACACACAACTACAGAGTTTCTCTCATTCTTTCGTATCACGCACAACAATAGAGTTTGTCTCATGCTTTCGTATCACGCACAACAATAGAGTTTGTCTCACGCTTTCGTGCCACGCACAACTATAGAGTATCTCTCATTCTTTCGTGCCAAGCACAATTATAGAGTTTCTCTCATTCTTTCGTGCCACGCACTATAGAGTTTCTGTCATTCTTTCGTGCAAAGTACAAATATAGATTTTCTCTCATTCTTTTGTGCCACGCACTACAAGAGAGTTTTTCTCATGCTTTCGTTCCACGCACAACTACAGAGTTTTTCTCATTCTTTCGTGCCAAGCACAACTATAGAGTTTCTCTCATTCTTTCAAGCCACGCTCAACTTTACAGTTTCTCTCAGGCTTTCGTGCCACGCACAACTATAGAGTTTCTCCCATTCTTTCGTGCCAAGCACAACTATAGAGTTTCTCTCATTCTTTCGTGCCACACACAACTATAGAGTTTCTCTCATTCTTTCGTGCCACGCACAACTATAAAGTTTCTCTCATGCTTTCGTATCACGCACAACAATGGAGTTTGTCTCATGCTTTCGTGCCAGGCACAACTATAGAGTTTCTCTCATGCTTTCGTGCCACGCACAACTATAGAGTTTCTCTCATTCTTTTGTGCCACGCACAACAATAGAGTTTTTCTCATTCTTTCGTGCCACGCACAGGTATACAGTTTCTCTCATGCTTTCGTGCCACGCCAGACTATAGAGTTTCTCTCATGCTTTCGTGCCACGCACAACTATAGAGTTTCTTTCATGCTTTTGTGCCACGCACTATAGAGTTTCTCATTCTTTCTTGCAAAGTACAACTATAGAGTTTCTCTCATTCTTTCGTGCCATGCACAACTATAGAGTTTCTCTCATGCTTTCGTGCCACGCACAACTATAGATTTTCTCTCATTCGTTCGTGCCCCGCACAACTATTGAGTTTCTCATTCTTTCGTGCCATGCACAACTATAGAATTTCCCTCATGCTTTCGTGCCACGCACAACTATAGAGTTTCTCTCATTCTTTCGTGTCAAGCACAACCATAGAGTTTCTCTCATTCGAGCCACGCACAACTATAGAATTTATCTCAGGCTTTCGTGCAACGCAAGACTATAGAGTTTCTCTCATGCTTTCGTGCGACGCACAACTATAAAGTGTCTCTCATGCTTTCGTGCCACACACAACTATAGAGTTTCGCATTCCTTCGTACAAAGTACAACTATAGAGTTTCTCTCATTCTTTCGTGCCAAGCACAACTATAGAGTTTCTCTCATTCTTTCGAGCCACGCTCAACTTTAGAGTTTCTCTCACACTTTCGTGCCACACACAACTATAGAGTTTCTTTCATTCTTTCGTGCCACGCACAACTATAAAGTTTCTCTCACGCTTTCGTATCACGCACAACAATAGAGTTTGTCTCATGCCTTCGTGCCACGCACTACTATAGAGTTTCTCTCATTAAATCGTGCCACACACAACTATAGAGTTTCTCTCATTCTTTCGTGCCACGCACAACTATAAAGTTTCTCTCATGCTTTCGTATCACGCACAACAATGGAGTTTGTCTCAATCTTTTGTGCCAAGCACAACTATAGAGTTTCTCTCAATCTTTTGTGCCAAGCACAACTATAGAGTTTCTCTCATTCTTTCGAGCCACGCACAACTATTGAATTTATCTCAGGCTTTCGTGCCACGCACAACTATAGAGTTTCATTCTTTTGTGCCACGCACTACAATAGAGTTTTTCTCATGCTTTCGTTCCACGCACAACTATAGAGTTTCTCTCATTCTTTCGTGCCAAGCACAACTATAGAGTTTCTCTCATTCTTTCGAACCACGCTCAACTTTAGAGTTTCTCTCAGGCTTTCGTGCCACGCACAACTATAGAGTTTCTCTCATTCTTTCGTGCCACACACAACTATAGAGTTTCTCTCATTCTTTCGTGCCACGCACAACTATAAAGTTTCTCTCATGCTTTCGTATCACGCACAACGATAGAGTTTGTCTCACGCTTTCGTGCCACGCACAACTATAGAATTTCTCTCATGCTTTCGTGCCACGCACATTTATAGAGTTTCTCTCATTCTTTCGTGCCAAGCGCAACTATAGAGTTTCTCTCATTCTTTCGTGCCACGCACAAATATAGAGTTTCTCTCATGCTTTCGTGCCAAGCACAACTATAGAGTTTCTCTCATGCTTTCGTGCCACGCACTATAGAGTTGCTGTCATTCTTTCGTGCAAAGTACAACTATAGATTTTCTCTCATTCTTTTGTGCCACGCACTACAATAGAGTTTTTCTCATGCTTTCGTTCCACGCACAACTATAGAGCTTTTCTCATTCTTTCGTGCCATGCACAACTATAGAGTTTCTCTCATTCTTTCAAGCCACGCTCAACTTTACAGTTTCTCTCAGGCTTTCGTGCCACGCACAACTATAGAGTTTCTCCCATTCTTTCGTGCCAAGCACAACTATAGAGTTTCTCTCATTCTTTCGTGCCACACACAACTATAGACTTTCTCTCATTCTTTCGTGCCACGCACAACTATAAAGTTTCTCTCATGCTTTCGTATCACGCACAACAATGGAGTTTGTCTCATGCTTTCGTGCCACGCACAACTATAGAGTTTCTCTCATTCTTACGTGCCAAGCACAACTATTGAGTTTCTCTCATTCTTTCGTGCCACGCACAAATATAGAGTTTCTGTCATTCTTTCGTGCCAAGCACAACTATAGAGTTTCTCTCATTCAATCGTGCTATACTCAATTATAGAGTTTCTCTCGTTCTTTCGTGCCGCGCACAACTATAGAGTTTCTCTCATTCTTTTGTGCCACCCACAACAATAGAGTTTTTCTCATTCTTTCGTGCCACGCACAACTATACAGTTTCTCTCATGCTTTCGTGCCACGCAAGACTATAGAGTTTCTCTCATGCTTTCGTGCCACGCACTATAGAGTTTCTCATTCTTTCGTGCAAAGTACAACTATAGAGTTTCTCTCATTCTTTCGTGCCATGCACAACTATAGAATTTCTCTCATGCTTTCGTGCCACGCACAACTATAGAGTTTCTCTCATTCTCTCGTGCCAAGCACAACTATAGAGTTTCTCTCATACTTTCGAGCCACGCACAACTATAGAATTTATCTCAGGCTTTCGCGCAACGCAAGACTATAGAGTTTCTCTCATGCTTTCGTGCGACGCACAACTATAAAGTGTCTCTCATGCTTTCGTGCCCCACACAACTATAGAGTTTCTCTCATTCTTTCGTGCCACACACAACTATAGAGTTTCTCTCATTCTTTCGTGCAACGCACAACTATAGAGTTTCTCTCATGCTTTCGTGCCACGCACAACTATAGAGTTTTTCTCATTCTTTCGTGCCACGCACAACTATACAGTTTCTATCATGCTTTCGTGCCCCGCAAGACTATAGAGTTTCTCTCATGCTTTCGTGCCAAGCACAACTATAGAGTTTCTCTCATGCTTTCGTGCCACGCACTATAGAGTTTCTGTCATTCTTTCGTGCAAAGTACAACAATAGATTTTCTCTCATTCTTTTGTGCCACGCACTACAATAGAGTTTTTCTCATGCTTTCGTTCCACGCACAACTATAGAGTTTTTCTCATTCTTTCGTGCCAAGCACAACTTTAGAGTTTCTCTCATTCTTTCAAGCCACGCTCAACTTTACAGTTTCTCTCAGGCTTTCGTGCCACGCACAACTATAGAGTTTCTCCCATTCTTGCGTGCCATACACAACTATAGAGTTTCTCTCATTCTTTCGTGCCACGCACAACTATAAAATTTCTCTCATGCTTTTGTATCACGCACAACAATGGAGTTTGTCTCATGCTTTCGTGCCAGGCACAACTATAGAGTTTCTCTCATGCTTTCGTGCCACGCACAACTATAGTTTCTCTCATTCTTACGTGCCAAGCACAACTATAGAGTTTCTCTCACTCTTTCGTGCCACGCACAACTATAGAGTTTCTCTCATTGAATCGTGCTATACTCAATTATAGAGTTTCTCTCTTTCTTTCGTGCCGCGCACAATTATAGAGTTTCTCTCATTCTTTTGTGCCACGCACAACAATAGAGTTTTTCTCATTCTTTCGTGCCATGCACAGGTATACAGTTTCTCTCATGCTTTCGTGCCACGCCAGACTATAGAGTTTCTCTCATGCTTTCGTGCCACGCACAACTATAGAGTTTCTTTCATGCTTTCGTGCCACGCACTATAGAGTTTCTCATTCTTTCTTGCAAAGTACAACTATAGAGTTTCTCTCATTCTTTCGTGCCATGCACAACTATAGAGTTTCTCTCATGCTTTTGTGCCACGCACAACGATAGATTTTCTCTCATTCGTTCGTGCCCCGCACAACTATTGAGTTTCTCATTCTTTCGTGCCATGCACAACTATAGAATTTCCCTCATGCGTTCGTGCCACGCACAACTATAGAGTTTCTCTCATTCTTTCGTGTCAAGCACAACTATAGAGTTTCTCTCATTCGAGCCACGCACAACTATAGAATTTATCTCAGGCTTTCGTGCAACGCAAGACTATAGAGTTTCTCTCATGCTTTCGTGCGACGCACAACTATAAAGTGTCTCTCATGCTTTCGTGCCACACACAACTATAGAGTTTCGCATTCCTTCGTACAAAGTACAACTATAGAGTTTCTCTCATTCTTTCGTGCCAAGCACAACTATAGAGTTTCTCTCATTCTTTCGAGCCACGCTCAACTTTTGAGTTTCTCTCACACTTTCGTGCCACACACAACTATAGAGTTTCTCTCATTCTTTCGTGCCACGCACAACTATAAAGTTTCTCTCACGCTTTCGTATCACGCACAACAATAGAGTTTGTCTCATGCCTTCGTGCCACGCACAACTATAGAGTTTCTCTCATTAAATCGTGCCACACACAACTATAGAGTTTCTCTCATTCTTTCGTGCCACGCACAACTATAAAGTTTCTCTCATGCTTTCGTATCACGCACAACAATGGAGTTTGTCTCAATCTTTTGTGTCAAGCACAACTATAGAGTTTCTTTCAATCTTTTGTGCCAAGCACAACTATAGAGTTTCTCTCATTCTTTCGAGCCACGCACAACTATTGAATTTATCTCAGGCTTTCGTGCCACGCACAACTATAGAGTTTCTCTCATGCTTTCGTGCCACACACAACTATAGAGTTTCGCATTCTTTCGTACAAAGTACAACTATAGAGATTCTCTTATTCTTTCGTGCCACGCACAACTGTAGAGTTTCTCTCATTCTTTTGTGCCACGCACTACAATAGAGTTTTTCTCATGCTTTCGTTCCACGCACAACTATAGTTTCACTCATTCTTTCGTGCCACACACAACTACAGAGTTTCTCTCATTCTTTCGTATCACGCACAACAATAGAGTTTGTCTCATGCTTTCGTATCACGCACAACAATAGAGTTTGTCTCACGCTTTCGTGCCACGCACAACTATAGAGTGTCTCTCATTCTTTCGTGCCAAGCACAATTATAGAGTTTCTCTCATTCTTTCGTGCCACGCACTATAGAGTTTCTGTCATTCTTTCGTGCAAAGTACAAATATAGATTTTCTCTCATTCTTTTGTGCCACGCACTACAAGAGAGTTTTTCTCATGCTTTCGTTCCACGCACAACTACAGAGTTTTTCTCATTCTTTCGTGCCAAGCACAACTATAGAGTTTCTCTCATTCTTTCAAGCCACGCTCAACTTTACAGTTTCTCTCAGGCTTTCGTGCCACGCACAACTATAGAGTTTCTCCCATTCTTTCGTGCCAAGCACAACTATAGAGTTTCTCTCATTCTTTCGTGCCACACACAACTATAGAGTTTCTCTCATTCTTTCGTGCCACGCACAACTATAAAGTTTCTCTCATGCTTTCGTATCACGCACAACAATGGAGTTTGTCTCAAGCTTTCGTGCCAGGCACAACTATAGAGTTTCTCTCATGCTTTCGTGCCACGCACAACTATAGAGTTTCTCTCATTCTTTTGTGCCACGCACAACAATAGAGTTTTTCTCATTCTTTCGTGCCACGCACAGGTATACAGTTTCTCTCATGCTTTCGTGCCACGCCAGACTATAAAGTTTCTCTCATGCTTTCGTGCCACGCACAACTATAGAGTTTCTTTCATGCTTTCGTGCCACGCACTATAGAGTTTCTCATTCTTTCTTGCAAAGTACAACTATAGAGTTTCTCTCATTCTTTCGTGCCATGCACAACTATAGAGTTTCTCTCATGCTTTCGTGCCACGCACAACTATAGATTTTCTCTCATTCGTTCGTGCCCCGCACAACTATTGAGTTTCTCATTCTTTCGTGCCATGCACAACTATAGAATTTCCCTCATGCTTTCGTGCCACGCACAACTATAGAGTTTCTCTCATTCTTTCGTGTCAAGCACAACTATAGAGTTTCTCTCATTCGAGCCACGCACAACTATAGAATTTATCTCAGGCTTTCGTGCAACGCAAGACTATAGAGTTTCTCTCGTGCTTTCGTGCGACGCACAACTATAAAGTGTCTCTCATGCTTTCGTGCCACACACAACTATAGAGTTTCGCATTCCTTCGTACAAAGTACAACTATAGAGTTTCTCTCATTCTTTCGTGCCAAGCACAACTATAGAGTTTCTCTCATTCTTTCGAGCCACGCTCAACTTTAGAGTTTCTCTCACACTTTCGTGCCACACACAACTATAGAGTTTCTTTCATTCTTTCGTGCCACGCACAACTATAAAGTTTCTCTCACGCTTTTGTATCACGCACAACAATAGAGTTTGTCTCATGCCTTCGTGCCACGCAGTACTATAGAGTTTCTCTCATTAAATCGTGCCACACACAACTATAGAGTTTCTCTCATTCTTTCGTGCCACGCACAACTATAAAGTTTCTCTCATGCTTTCGTATCACGCACAACAATGGAGTTTGTCTCAATCTTTTGTGCCAAGCACAACTATAGAGTTTCTCTCAATCTTTTGTGCCAAGCACAACTATAGAGTTTCTCTCATTCTTTCGAGCCACGCACAACTATTGAATTTATCTCAGGCTTTCGTGCCACGCACAACTATAGAGTTTCATTCTTTTTTGCCACGCACTACAATAGAGTTTTTCTCATGCTTTCGTTCCACGCACAACTATAGAGTTTCTCTCATTCTTTCGTGCCAAGCACAACTATAGAGTTTCTCTCATTCTTTCGAACCACGCTCAACTTTAGAGTTTCTCTCAGGCTTTCGTGCCACGCACAACTATAGAGTTTCTCTCATTCTTTCGTGCCACACACATTTATAGAGTTTCTCTCATTCTTTCGTGCCAAGCGCAACTATAGAGTTTCTCTCATTCTTTCGTGCCACGCACAAATATAGAGTTTCTCTCATGCTTTCGTGCAAGCACAACTATAGAGTTTCTCTCATGCTTTCGTGCCACGCACTATAGAGTTGCTGTCATTCTTTCGTGCAAAGTACAACTATAGATTTTCTCTCATTCTTTTGTGCCACGCACTACAATAGAGTTTTTCTCATGCTTTCGTTCCACGCACAACTATAGAGCTTTTCTCATTCTTTCGTGCCATGCACAACTATAGAGTTTCTCTCATTCTTTCAAGCCACGCTCAACTTTACAGTTTCTCTCAGGCTTTCGTGCCACGCACAACTATAGAGTTTCTCCCATTCTTTCGTGCCAAGCACAACTATAGAGTTTCTCTCATTCTTTCGTGCCACACACAACTATAGACTTTCTCTCATTCTTTCGTGCCACGCACAACTATAAAGTTTCTCTCATGCTTTCGTATCACGCACAACAATGGAGTTTGTCTCATGCTTTCGTGCCAGGCACAACTATAGAGTTTCTCTCATGCTTTCGTGCCACGCACAACTATAGAGTTTCTCTCATTCTTACGTGCCAAGCACAACTATTGAGTTTCTCTCATTCTTTCGTGCCACGCACAAATATAGAGTTTCTGTCATTCTTTCGTGCCAAGCACAACTATAGAGTTTCTCTCATTCAATCGTGCTATACTCAATTATAGAGTTTCTCTCGTTCTTTCGTGCCGCGCACAACTATAGAGTTTCTCTCATTCTTTTGTGCCACCCACAACAATAGAGTTTTTCTCATTCTTTCGTGCCACGCACAACTATACAGTTTCTCTCATGCTTTCGTGCCACGCAAGACTATAGAGTTTCTCTCATGCTTTCGTGCCACGCACTATAGAGTTTCTCATTCTTTCGTGCAAAGTACAACTATAGAGTTTCTCTCATTCTTTCGTGCCATGCACAACTATAGAATTTCTCTCATGCTTTCGTGCCACGCACAACTATAGAGTTTCTCTCATTCTCTCGTGCCAAGCACAACTATAGAGTTTCTCTCATACTTTCGAGCCACGCACAACTATAGAATTTATCTCAGGCTTTCGCGCAACGCAAGACTATAGAGTTTCTCTCATGCTTTCGTGCGACGCACAACTATAAAGTGTCTCTCATGCTTTCGTGCCCCACACAACTATAGAGTTTCTCTCATTCTTTCGTGCCACACACAACTATAGAGTTTCTCTCATTCTTTCGTGCAACGCACAACTATAGAGTTTCTCTCATGCTTTCGTGCCACGCACAACTATAGAGTTTTTCTCATTCTTTCGTGCCACGCACAACAATACAGTTTCTATCATGCTTTCGTGCCCCGCAAGACTATAGAGTTTCTCTCATGCTTTCGTGCCAAGCACAACTATAGAGTTTCTCTCATGCTTTCGTGCCACGCACTATAGAGTTTCTGTCATTCTTTCGTGCAAAGTACAACAATAGATTTTCTCTCATTCTTTTGTGCCACGCACTACAATAGAGTTTTTCTCATGCTTTCGTTCCACGCACAACTATAGAGTTTTTCTCATTCTTTCGTGCCAAGCACAACTTTAGAGTTTCTCTCATTCTTTCAAGCCACGCTCAACTTTACAGTTTCTCTCAGGCTTTCGTGCCACGCACAACTATAGAGTTTCTCCCATTCTTGCGTGCCAAGCACAACTATAGAGTTTCTCTCATTCTTTCGTGCCATACACAACTATAGAGTTTCTCTCATTCTTTCGTGCCACGCACAACTATAAAGTTTCTCTCATGCTTTTGTATCACGCACAACAATGGAGTTTGTCTCATGCTTTCGTGCCAGGCACAACTATAGAGTTTCTCTCATGCTTTCGTGCCACGCACAACTATAGTTTCTCTCATTCTTACGTGCCAAGCACAACTATAGAGTTTCTCTCACTCTTTCGTGCCACGCACAACTATAGAGTTTCTCTCATTGAATCGTGCTATACTCAATTATAGAGTTTCTCTCTTTCTTTCGTGCCGCGCACAACTATAGAGTTTCTCTCATTCTTTTGTGCCACGCACAACAATAGAGTTTTTCTCATTCTTTCATGCCACGCACAGCTATACAGTTTCTCTCATGCTTTCGTGCCACGCGAGACTATAGAGTTTCTCTCATGCTTTCGTGCCACGCACTATAGAGTTTCTCTCATGCTTTCGTGCCACGCACTATAGAGTTTCTCATTCTTTCGTGCAAAGTACAACTATAGAGTTTCTCTCATTCTTTCGTGCCATGCACAACTATACAGTTTCTCTCATGCTTTTGCGCCACGCACAACTATAGATTTTCTCTCATTCGTTCGTGCCACGCACAACTATTGAGTTTCTCATTCTTTCGTGCCATGCACAACTATAGAATTTCTCTCATGCTTTCGTTCCACGCACAACTATAGAGTTTCTCTCATTCTTTCGTGTCAAGCACAACTATAGAGTTTCTCTCATTCGAGCCACGCACAACTATAGAATTTATCTCAGGCTTTCGTGCAACGCAAGACTATAGAGTTTCTCTCATGCTTTCGTGCGACGCACAACTATAAAGTGTCTCTCATGCTTTCGTGCCACACACAACTATAGAGTTTCGCATTCTTTCGTACAAAGTACAACTATAGAGTTTCTCTCATTCTTTCGTGCCAAGCACAACTATAGAGTTTCTCTCATTCTTTCGAGCCACGCTCAACTTTAGAGTTTCTCTCAGGCTTTCGTGCCACGCACAACTATAGAGTTTCTCTCATTCTTTCGTGCCACACACAACTATAGAGTTTCTCTCATTCTTTCGTGCCACGCACAACTATAAAGTTTCTCTCATGCTTTCGTATCACGCACAACAATAGAGTTTGTCTCATGCCTTCGTGCCACGCACAACTATAGAGTTTCTCTCATGCTTTCGTGCCACGCACAACTATAATATTTCTCTCATTCTATTGTGCTACACGCAACCATAGAGTTTTTCTTATGCTTTTGTGCCACGCACAACTATAGAGTTTCTCTCAATCTCTTGTGCCAAGCACAACTATAGAGTTTCTCTCAATCTCTTGTGCCAAGCACAACTATAGAGTTTCTCTCATTCTTTCGAGCCACGCACAACTATTGAATTTATCTCGGGCTTTCGTGCCACGCACAACTATAGAGTTTCTCTCATCCTTTCGTGCCACGCACAACTATACAGTTTCACTCATGCTTTCGTGCAACGCAGGACTATAGAGTTTCTCTCATGCTTTCGTGCCACGCACAACTATAAAGTTTCTCTCATGCTTTCGTGCCACACACAACTATAGAGTTTCGCATTCTTTCGTATAAAGTACAACTATAGAGATTCTCTTATTCTTTCGTGCCACGCACAACTACAGAGTTTCTCTCATTCTTTTGTGCCACGCACTACAATAGAGTTTTTCTCATGCTTTCGTTCCACGCACAACTATAGAGTTTCTCTCATTCTTTCGTGCCAAGCACAACTATAGAGTTTCACTCATTCTTTCGAGCCACGCTCAACTTTAGAGTTTCTCTCATTCTTTCGTGCCACACACAACTATAGAGTTTCTCTCATTCCTTCGTGCCACGCACAACTATAAAGTTTCTCTCATGCTTTCGTATCACGCACAAGAATAGAGTTTGTCTCACGCTTTCGTGCCACACAGAACTATAGAGTTTCTCTCATGCTTTCGTGCCACGCACAACTATAGAGTTTCTCTCATTCTTTCGCGCCAAGCACAACTATAGAGTTTCTCTCATTCTTTCGTGCCACGCACAAATCTAGTTTCTCTCATTCTTTCGTGCAACGTACAACTATAGAGTTTCTCTCATGCTTCCGTGCCACGCACAACTATAGAGTTTTTCTACAAATCGTGCTATACTCAATTATAGAGTTTCTCTCTTTCTTTCGTGCCATGCACAACAATAGAGTTTTTCTCATTATTTCGTGCCACGCACAACTATACAGTTTCTCTCATGCTTTCGTGCCACGCAAGACTATAGAGTTTCTCTCATGCTTTCGTGCCACGCACTATAGAGTTTCTCTCATTCTTGCGTGCAAAGTACAACTATAGCATTTCTCTCATTTTTTCGTGCCATGCACAACTATAGAGTTTCCCTCTTGCTTTCGTGCCACGCACAACTCTATATTATCTCTCTCATTCGTTCGTGCCACGCACAACTATAGAGTTTCTCTCATTCTTTCGTGCCACACACAACTATTCAGTTTCTCTCATTCTTTCGTGCAACGCAAGACTATTGAGTTTCTCTCATGCTTTCGTGCCACGCACAACTATAAAGTTTCTCTCATGCTTTTGTGCCACACACAACTATGGAGCTTCGCATTCTTTCGTACAAAGTACAACTATAGAGTTTCTCTTATTCTTTCGTGCCACGCACAACTATTGAATTTATCTCAGGCTTTCGTGCCACGCACAACTATAGAGTTTCTCTCACGCTTTCGTGCCACGCACAACTATAGAGTGTCTCTCATTCTTACGTGCCAAGCACAACTATAGAGTTTCTCTCACTCTTTCGTGCCACGCACAACTATAGAGTTTCTCTCATTGAATCGTGCTATACTCAATTATAGAGTTTCTCTCTTTCTTTCGTGCCGCGCACAACTATAGAGTTTCTCTCATTCTTTTGTGCCACGCACAACAATAGAGTTTTTCTCATTCTTTCATGCCACGCACAGCTATACAGTTTCTCTCATGCTTTCGTGCCACGCCAGACTATAGAGTTTCTCTCATGCTTTCGTGCCACGCACTATAGAGTTTCTCTCATGCTTTCGTGCCACGCACTATAGAGTTTCTCATTCTTTCGTGCAAAGTACAACTATAGAGTTTCTCTCATTCTTTCGTGCCATGCACAACTATAGAGTTTCTCTCATGCTTTTGTGCCACGCACAACTATAGATTTTCTCTCATTCGTTCGTGCGACGCACAACTATTGAGTTTCTCATTCTTTCGTGCCATGCACAACTATAGAATTTCTCTCATGCTTTCGTTCCACGCACAACTATAGAGTTTCTCTCATTCTTTCGTGTCAAGCACAACTATAGAGTTTCTCTCATTCGAGCCATGCACAACTATAGAATTTATCTCAGGCTTTCGTGCAACGCAAGACTATAGAGTTTCTCTCATGCTTTCGTGCGACGCACAACTATAAAGTGTCTCTCATGCTTTCGTGCCACACACAACTATAGAGTTTCGCATTCTTTCGTACAAAGTACAACTATAGAGTTTCTCTCATTCTTTCGTGCCAAGCACAACTATAGAGTTTCTCTCATTCTTTCGAGCCACGCTCAACTTTAGAGTTTCTCTCAGGCTTTCGTGCCACGCACAACTATAGAGTTTCTCTCATTCTTTCGTGCCACACACAACTATAGAGTTTCTCTCATTCTTTCGTGCCACGCACAACTATAAAGTTTCTCTCATGCTTTCGTATCACGCACAACAATAGAGTTTGTCTCATGCCCTAATGCCACGCACAACTATAGAGTTTCTCTCATGGTTTCGTGCCACGCACAACTATAAAATTTCTCTCATTCTATTGTGCTACACGCAACCATAGAGTTTTTCTTATGCTTTTGTGCCACGCACAACTATAGAGTTTCTCTCAATCTCTTGTGCCAAGCACAACTATAGAGTTTCTCTCAATCTCTTGTGCCAAGCACAACTATAGAGTTTCTCTCATTCTTTCGAGCCACGCACAACTACTGAATTTATCTCAGGCTTTCGTGCCACGCACAACTATAGAGTTTCTCTCATCCTTTCGTGCCACGCACAACTATACAGTTTCTCTCATGCTTTCGTGCAACGCAGGACTATAGAGTTTCTCTCATGCTTTCGTGCCACGCACAACTATAAAGTTTCTCTCATGCTTTCGTGCCACACACAACTATAGAGTTTCGCATTCTTTCGTACAAAGTACAACTATAGAGATTCTCTTATTCTTTCGTGCCACGCACAACTACAGAGTTTCTCTCCTTCTTTTGTGCCACGCACAACTATAGAGTTTCACTCATTCTTTCGAGCCACGCTCAACTTTAGAGTTTCTCTCATTCTTTCGTGCCACACACAACTATAGAGTTTCTCTCATTCCTTCGTGCCACGCACAACTATAAAGTTTCTCTCATGCTTTCGTATCACGCACAAGAATAGAGTTTGTCTCATGCTTTCGTGCCACACAGAACTATAGAGTTTCTCTCATGCTTTCGTGCCACGCACAACTATAGAGTTTCTCTCATTCTTTCGCGCCAAGCACAACTATAGAGTTTCTCTCATTCTTTCGTGCCACGCACAAATATAGAGTTTCTCTCATTCTTTCGTGCAACGTACAACTATAGAGTTTCTCTCATGCTTCCGTGCCACGCACAACTATAGAGTTTTTCTGATTCTTTCCTGCCACGTACAACTATAGAGTTTTTCTATAAATCGTGCTATATTCAATTATAGAGTTTCTCTCTTTCTTTCGTGCCATGCACAACAATAGAGTTTTTCTTATTATTTCGTGCCACGCACAACTATACAGTTTCTCTCATGCTTTCGTGTCACGGAAGACTATAGAGCTTCTCTCACACTTTCGTGCCACACACAACTATAGAGTTTCTCTCATTCTTTCGTGCCACGCACAACTATAAAGTTTCTCTCATGCTTTCGTATCACGCACAACAATAGAGTTTGTCTCATGCCTTCGTGCCACGCACAACTATAGAGTTCCTCTCATGCTTTCGTGCCACGCACAACTATAAACTTTCTCTCATTCTATTGTGCTACAGGCAACCATAGAGTTTCTCTCATACTTTCGTACCACGCACAACTATAGAGTTTCTCTTATTAAATCGTGCTATACGCAACTATAGAGTTTCTCTCATTCTTTTGTGCCATGCACAACAATAGAGTTTTTCTTATGCTTTTGTGCCAAGCACAACTATAGAGTTTCTCTCAATCTTTTGTGCCAAGCACAACTATAGAGTTTCTCTCATTCTTTCGAGCCACGCACAACTATTGAATTTATCTCAGGCTTTCGTGCCACGCACAACTATAGAGTTTCTCTCATGCTTTCGTGCCACGCACAACTATAGAGTTTCTCTCATTCTTTCGTGCCAAGCACAACTATAGAGTTTCTAACATTCTTTCGAGCCACGCTCAACTTTAGAGTTTCTCTCAGGCTTTCGTGCCAAGCGCAACTATAGAGTTTCTCTCATTCTTTCGTGCCAAGCACAACTATAGAGTTTCTCTCATTCTTTCGAGCCACGCACAACTACTGAATTTGTCTCACGCTTTCGTGCCACGCACAACTATAGAATTTCTCTCATGCTTCCGTGCCACGCACAACTATAGAGTTTCTCTCATTCTTTCGTGCCAAGCGCAACTATAGAGTTTCTCTCATTCTTTCGTGCCACGCACAAATATAGAGTTTCTCTCATGCTTTCGTGCCAAGCACAACTATAGAGTTTCTCTCATGCTTTCGTACGACGCACAACTATAAAGTATCTCTCATGCTTTCGTGCCCCACACAAATATAGAGTTTCGCATTCTTTCGTACAAAGTACAACTATAGAGTTTCTCTCATTCTTTCGAGCCACGCTCAACTTTAGAGTTTCTCTCAGGCTTTCGTGCCACGCATAACTATAGAGTTTCTCTCATTCTTTCGTGCCACGCACAACTAGAAAGTTTCTCCCATGCTTTCGTATCACGCACAACAATGGAGTTTGTCTCACGCTTTCGTGCCACGCACAACTATAGAGTTTCTCTCATGCTTTCGTGCCACGCACAACTATAGAGTTTCTCTCATTCTTTCGTGCCAAGCACAACTATAGAGTTTCTCTCATTCTTTCGTGCCACGCACAAATATAGAGTTTCTCTCATTCTTTCGTGCAACGCACAACTATAGAGTTTCTCTCATGCTTTCGTGCCACGCACAACTATAGAGTTTTTCTCATTCTTTCGTGCCACGCACAACTATACAGTTTCTATCATGCTTTCGTGCCCCGCAAGAGTATAGAGTTTCTCTCATGCTTTCGTGCCAAGCACAACTATAGAGTTTCTCTCATGCTTTCGTGCCACGCACTATAGAGTTTCTGTCATTCTTTCGTGCAAAGTACAACTATAGATTTTCTCTCATTATTTTGTGCCACGCACTACAATAGAGTTTTTCTCATGCTTTCGTTCCACGCACAACTATAGAGTTTCTCTCATTCTTTCGTGCCAAGCACAACTATAGAGTTTCTCTCAATCTCTTGTGCCAAGCACAACTATAGAGTTTCTCTCAATCTCTTGTGCCAAGCACAACTATAGAGTTTCTCTCATTCTTTCGAGCCACGCACAACTATTGAATTTATCTCGGGCTTTCGTGCCACGCACAACTATAGAGTTTCTCTCATCCTTTCGTGCCACGCACAACTATACAGTTTCACTCATGCTTTCGTGCAACGCAGGACTATAGAGTTTCTCTCATGCTTTCGTGCCACGCACAACTATAAAGTTTCTCTCATGCTTTCGTGCCACACACAACTATAGAGTTTCGCATTCTTTCGTATAAAGTACAACTATAGAGATTCTCTTATTCTTTCGTGCCACGCACAACTACAGAGTTTCTCTCATTCTTTTGTGCCACGCACTACAATAGAGTTTTTCTCATGCTTTCGTTCCACGCACAACTATAGAGTTTCTCTCATTCTTTCGTGCCAAGCACAACTATAGAGTTTCACTCATTCTTTCGAGCCACGCTCAACTTTAGAGTTTCTCTCATTCTTTCGTGCCACACACAACTATAGAGTTTCTCTCATTCCTTCGTGCCACGCACAACTATAAAGTTTCTCTCATGCTTTCGTATCACGCACAAGAATAGAGTTTGTCTCACGCTTTCGTGCCACACAGAACTATAGAGTTTCTCTCATGCTTTCGTGCCACGCACAACTATAGAGTTTCTCTCATTCTTTCGCGCCAAGCACAACTATAGAGTTTCTCTCATTCTTTCGTGCCACGCACAAATCTAGTTTCTCTCATTCTTTCGTGCAACGTACAACTATAGAGTTTCTCTCATGCTTCCGTGCCACGCACAACTATAGAGTTTTTCTACAAATCGTGCTATACTCAATTATAGAGTTTCTCTCTTTCTTTCGTGCCATGCACAACAATAGAGTTTTTCTCATTATTTCGTGCCACGCACAACTATACAGTTTCTCTCATGCTTTCGTGCCACGCAAGACTATAGAGTTTCTCTCATGCTTTCGTGCCACGCACTATAGAGTTTCTCTCATTCTTGCGTGCAAAGTACAACTATAGCATTTCTCTCATTTTTTCGTGCCATGCACAACTATAGAGTTTCCCTCTTGCTTTCGTGCCACGCACAACTCTATATTATCTCTCTCATTCGTTCGTGCCACGCACAACTATAGAGTTTCTCTCATTCTTTCGTGCCACACACAACTATTCAGTTTCTCTCATTCTTTCGTGCAACGCAAGACTATTGAGTTTCTCTCATGCTTTCGTGCCACGCACAACTATAAAGTTTCTCTCATGCTTTTGTGCCACACACAACTATGGAGCTTCGCATTCTTTCGTACAAAGTACAACTATAGAGTTTCTCTTATTCTTTCGTGCCACGCACAACTATTGAATTTATCTCAGGCTTTCGTGCCACGCACAACTATAGAGTTTCTCTCACGCTTTCGTGCCACGCACAACTATAGAGTGTCTCTCATTCTTACGTGCCAAGCACAACTATAGAGTTTCTCTCACTCTTTCGTGCCACGCACAACTATAGAGTTTCTCTCATTGAATCGTGCTATACTCAATTATAGAGTTTCTCTCTTTCTTTCGTGCCGCGCACAACTATAGAGTTTCTCTCATTCTTTTGTGCCACGCACAACAATAGAGTTTTTCTCATTCTTTCATGCCACGCACAGCTATACAGTTTCTCTCATGCTTTCGTGCCACGCCAGACTATAGAGTTTCTCTCATGCTTTCGTGCCACGCACTATAGAGTTTCTCTCATGCTTTCGTGCCACGCACTATAGAGTTTCTCATTCTTTCGTGCAAAGTACAACTATAGAGTTTCTCTCATTCTTTCGTGCCATGCACAACTATAGAGTTTCTCTCATGCTTTTGTGCCACGCACAACTATAGATTTTCTCTCATTCGTTCGTGCGACGCACAACTATTGAGTTTCTCATTCTTTCGTGCCATGCACAACTATAGAATTTCTCTCATGCTTTCGTTCCACGCACAACTATAGAGTTTCTCTCATTCTTTCGTGTCAAGCACAACTATAGAGTTTCTCTCATTCGAGCCATGCACAACTATAGAATTTATCTCAGGCTTTCGTGCAACGCAAGACTATAGAGTTTCTCTCATGCTTTCGTGCGACGCACAACTATAAAGTGTCTCTCATGCTTTCGTGCCACACACAACTATAGAGTTTCGCATTCTTTCGTACAAAGTACAACTATAGAGTTTCTCTCATTCTTTCGTGCCAAGCACAACTATAGAGTTTCTCTCATTCTTTCGAGCCACGCTCAACTTTAGAGTTTCTCTCAGGCTTTCGTGCCACGCACAACTATAGAGTTTCTCTCATTCTTTCGTGCCACACACAACTATAGAGTTTCTCTCATTCTTTCGTGCCACGCACAACTATAAAGTTTCTCTCATGCTTTCGTATCACGCACAACAATAGAGTTTGTCTCATGCCCTAATGCCACGCACAACTATAGAGTTTCTCTCATGGTTTCGTGCCACGCACAACTATAAAATTTCTCTCATTCTATTGTGCTACACGCAACCATAGAGTTTTTCTTATGCTTTTGTGCCACGCACAACTATAGAGTTTCTCTCAATCTCTTGTGCCAAGCACAACTATAGAGTTTCTCTCAATCTCTTGTGCCAAGCACAACTATAGAGTTTCTCTCATTCTTTCGAGCCACGCACAACTACTGAATTTATCTCAGGCTTTCGTGCCACGCACAACTATAGAGTTTCTCTCATCCTTTCGTGCCACGCACAACTATACAGTTTCTCTCATGCTTTCGTGCAACGCAGGACTATAGAGTTTCTCTCATGCTTTCGTGCCACGCACAACTATAAAGTTTCTCTCATGCTTTCGTGCCACACACAACTATAGAGTTTCGCATTCTTTCGTACAAAGTACAACTATAGAGATTCTCTTATTCTTTCGTGCCACGCACAACTACAGAGTTTCTCTCCTTCTTTTGTGCCACGCACAACTATAGAGTTTCACTCATTCTTTCGAGCCACGCTCAACTTTAGAGTTTCTCTCATTCTTTCGTGCCACACACAACTATAGAGTTTCTCTCATTCCTTCGTGCCACGCACAACTATAAAGTTTCTCTCATGCTTTCGTATCACGCACAAGAATAGAGTTTGTCTCATGCTTTCGTGCCACACAGAACTATAGAGTTTCTCTCATGCTTTCGTGCCACGCACAACTATAGAGTTTCTCTCATTCTTTCGCGCCAAGCACAACTATAGAGTTTCTCTCATTCTTTCGTGCCACGCACAAATATAGAGTTTCTCTCATTCTTTCGTGCAACGTACAACTATAGAGTTTCTCTCATGCTTCCGTGCCACGCACAACTATAGAGTTTTTCTGATTCTTTCCTGCCACGTACAACTATAGAGTTTTTCTATAAATCGTGCTATATTCAATTATAGAGTTTCTCTCTTTCTTTCGTGCCATGCACAACAATAGAGTTTTTCTTATTATTTCGTGCCACGCACAACTATACAGTTTCTCTCATGCTTTCGTGTCACGGAAGACTATAGAGCTTCTCTCACACTTTCGTGCCACACACAACTATAGAGTTTCTCTCATTCTTTCGTGCCACGCACAACTATAAAGTTTCTCTCATGCTTTCGTATCACGCACAACAATAGAGTTTGTCTCATGCCTTCGTGCCACGCACAACTATAGAGTTCCTCTCATGCTTTCGTGCCACGCACAACTATAAACTTTCTCTCATTCTATTGTGCTACAGGCAACCATAGAGTTTCTCTCATACTTTCGTACCACGCACAACTATAGAGTTTCTCTTATTAAATCGTGCTATACGCAACTATAGAGTTTCTCTCATTCTTTTGTGCCATGCACAACAATAGAGTTTTTCTTATGCTTTTGTGCCAAGCACAACTATAGAGTTTCTCTCAATCTTTTGTGCCAAGCACAACTATAGAGTTTCTCTCATTCTTTCGAGCCACGCACAACTATTGAATTTATCTCAGGCTTTCGTGCCACGCACAACTATAGAGTTTCTCTCATGCTTTCGTGCCACGCACAACTATAGAGTTTCTCTCATTCTTTCGTGCCAAGCACAACTATAGAGTTTCTAACATTCTTTCGAGCCACGCTCAACTTTAGAGTTTCTCTCAGGCTTTCGTGCCAAGCGCAACTATAGAGTTTCTCTCATTCTTTCGTGCCAAGCACAACTATAGAGTTTCTCTCATTCTTTCGAGCCACGCACAACTACTGAATTTGTCTCACGCTTTCGTGCCACGCACAACTATAGAATTTCTCTCATGCTTCCGTGCCACGCACAACTATAGAGTTTCTCTCATTCTTTCGTGCCAAGCGCAACTATAGAGTTTCTCTCATTCTTTCGTGCCACGCACAAATATAGAGTTTCTCTCATGCTTTCGTGCCAAGCACAACTATAGAGTTTCTCTCATGCTTTCGTACGACGCACAACTATAAAGTATCTCTCATGCTTTCGTGCCCCACACAAATATAGAGTTTCGCATTCTTTCGTACAAAGTACAACTATAGAGTTTCTCTCATTCTTTCGAGCCACGCTCAACTTTAGAGTTTCTCTCAGGCTTTCGTGCCACGCATAACTATAGAGTTTCTCTCATTCTTTCGTGCCACGCACAACTAGAAAGTTTCTCCCATGCTTTCGTATCACGCACAACAATGGAGTTTGTCTCACGCTTTCGTGCCACGCACAACTATAGAGTTTCTCTCATGCTTTCGTGCCACGCACAACTATAGAGTTTCTCTCATTCTTTCGTGCCAAGCACAACTATAGAGTTTCTCTCATTCTTTCGTGCCACGCACAAATATAGAGTTTCTCTCATTCTTTCGTGCAACGCACAACTATAGAGTTTCTCTCATGCTTTCGTGCCACGCACAACTATAGAGTTTTTCTCATTCTTTCGTGCCACGCACAACTATACAGTTTCTATCATGCTTTCGTGCCCCGCAAGAGTATAGAGTTTCTCTCATGCTTTCGTGCCAAGCACAACTATAGAGTTTCTCTCATGCTTTCGTGCCACGCACTATAGAGTTTCTGTCATTCTTTCGTGCAAAGTACAACTATAGATTTTCTCTCATTATTTTGTGCCACGCACTACAATAGAGTTTTTCTCATGCTTTCGTTCCACGCACAACTATAGAGTTTCTCTCATTCTTTCGTGCCAAGCACAACTATAGAGTTTCTCTCATTCTTTCGTGCCACACACAACTATAGAGTTTCTCTCATTCTTTCGTGCCACGCACAACTATAAAGTTTCTCTCATGCTTTTGTATCACGCACAACAATAGAGTTTGTCTCACGCTTTCGTGCCACGCACAACTATAGAATTTCTCTCATGCTTCCGTGCCACGCACAACTATAGAGTTTCTCTCATTCTTTCGTGCCAAGCGCAACTATAGAGTTTCTCTCATTCTTTCGTACGACGCACTATAAAGTGTCTCTCATGCTTTCGTGCCCCACACAAATATAGAGTTTCGCATTCTTTCGTACAAAGTACAACTATAGAGTTTCTCTCATTCTTTCGAGCCACGCTCAACTTTAGAGTTTCTCTCAGGCTTTCGTGCCACGCACAACTATAGAGTTTCTCTCATTCTTTCGTGCCACACACAACTATAGAGTTTCTCTCATTCTTTCGTGCCACGCACAACTATAAAGTTTCTCCCATGCTTTCGTATCACGCACAACAATAGAGTTTGTCTCACGCTTTCGTGCCACGCACAACTATAGAGTTTCTCTCATGCTTTCGTGCCACGCACAACTAAAGAGTTTCTCTCATTCTTTCGTGCCAAGCACAACTATAGAGTTTCTCTCATTCTTTCGTGCCACGCACAAATATAGAGTTTCTCTCATTCTTTCGTGCAACGCACAATTATAGAGTTTCTCTCATGCTTTCGTGCCTCGCACAACTATAGAGTTTTTCTCATTCTTTCGTGCCACGCACAACTATACAGTTTCTATCATGCTTTCGTGCCCCGCAAGAGTATAGAGTTTCTCTCATGCTTTCGTGCCAAGCACAACTATAGAGTTTCTCTCATGCTTTCGTGCCACGCACTATAGAGTTTCTGTCATTCTTTCGTGCAAAGTACAACTATAGATTTTCTCTCATTATTTTGTGCCACGCACTACAATAGAGTTTTTCTCATGCTTTCGTTCCACGCACAACTATAGAGTTTCTCTCATTCTTTCGTGCCAAGCACAACTATAGAGTTTCTCTCATTCTTTCGAGCCACGCTCAACTTTAGAGTTTCTCTCATTCTTTCGTGCCACACACAACTATAGAGTTTCTCTCATTCTTTCGTGCCACGCACAACTATAAAGTTTCTCTCATGCTTTCGAGCCACGCTCAACTTTAGAGTTTCTCTCAGGCTTTCGTGCCACGCACAACTATAGAGTTTCTCTCATTCTTTCGTGCCACACACAACTATAGAGTTTCTCTCATTCTTTCGTGCCACGCACAACTATAAAGTTTCTCTCATGCTTTCGTATCACGCACAACAATAGAGTTTGTCTCACGCTTTCGTGCCACGCACAACTATAAAGTGTCTCTCATTCTTTGGTGCCAAGCACAATTAAAGAGTTTCTCTCATTCTTTCGTGCCACGCACAACTATAGAGTTTCTCTCATTCTTTCGTGCCACGCACAACTATACAGTTTCTCTCATGCTTTCGTGCAACGCAAGACTATAGAGTTTCTCTCATGCTTTCGTGCCACGCACAACTATAAAGTTTCTCTCATGCTTTCATGCCACACACAACTATAGAGTTTCGCATTATTTCGTACAAAGTACAACTATAGAGTTTCTCTTATTCTTTCGTGCCACGCACAACTATAGAGTTTCTCTCATTCTTTTGTGCCACGCACTACAATAGAGTTTTTCTCACGCTTTCGTTCCACGCACAACTATAGAGTTTCTCTCATTCTTTCGTGCCAAGCACAACTATAGAGTTTCTCTCATTCTTTCGAGCCACGCTCAACTTTAGAGTTTCTCTCAGGCTTTCGTGCCACGCACAACTATAGAGTTTCTCTCATTCTTTCGTGCCACACACAACTATAGAGTTTCTCTCATTCTTTCGTGCCAGGCACAACTATAAAGTTTCTCTCATGCTTTCGTATCACGCACAACAGTAGAGTTTGTCTCACACTTTCGTGCCACGCACAACTATAGAGTGTCTCTCATTCTTTCGTGCAAAGTACAACTATAGAGTTTCTCTCATTCTTTCGTGCCATGCACAACTATAGAGTTTCTCTCATGCTTTCGTGCCACGCACAGGTATACAGTTTCTCTCATGCTTTCGTGCCACGCCAGACTATAGAGTTTCTCTCATGCTTTCGTGCCACGCACAACTATAGAGTTTCTTTCATGCTTTCGTGCCACGCACTATAGAGTTTCTCATTCTTTCGTGCAAAGTACAACTATAGAGTTTCTCTCATTCTTTTGTGCCATGCACAACTATAGAGTTTCTCTCATGCTTTCGTGCCACGCACAACTATAGATTTTCTCTCATTCGTTCGTGCCACGCACAACTATTGAGTTTCTCTCATTCTTTTGTGTCAAGCACAACTATAGAGTTTCTCTCATTCGAGCCACGCACAACTATATAATTTATCTCAGGCTTTCGTGCAACGCAAGACTATAGAGTTTCTCTCAGGCTTTCGTGCCACACACAACTATAGAGTTTCGCATTCCTTCGTAAAAAGTACAACTATAGAGTTTATCTCATTCTTTCGTTCCAAGCACAACTATAGAGTTTCTCTCATTCTTTCGAGCCACGCTCAACTTTAGAGTTTCTCTCAGGCTTTCGTGCCACGCACACCTATAGAGTTTCTCTCACACTTTCGTGCCACACACAACTATAGAGTTTCTCTCATTCTTTCGTGCCACGCACAACTATAAAGTTTCTCTCATGCTTTCGTATCACGCACAACAATAGAGTTTGTCTCATGCCTTCGTGCCACGCACAACTATAGAGTTCCTCTCATACTTTCGTGCCACGCACAACTATAAAGTTTCTCTCATTCTATTGTGCTACAGGCAACCATAGAGTTTCTCTCATACTTTCGTACCACGCACAACTATAGAGTTTCTCTTATTAAATCGTCCTATACGCAACTATAGAGTTTCTCTCATTCTTTTGTGCCATGCACAACAATAGAGTTTTTCTTATGCTTTTGTGCCATGCACAACTATAGAGTTTCTCTCAATCTTTTGTGCCAAGCACAACTATAGAGTTTCTCTCAATCTTTTGTGCCAAGCACAACTATAGAGTTTCTCTCATTCTTTCGAGCCACGCACAACTATTGAATTTATCTCAGGCTTTCGTGCCACGCACAACTATAGAGTTTCTCTCATGCTTTCGTGCCACGCACAACTATAGAGTTTCTCTCATTCTTTCGTGCCAAGCACAACTATAGAGTTTCTAACATTCTTTCCAGCCACGCTTAACTTTAGAGTTTCTCTCAGGCTTTCGTGCCAAGCGCAACTATAGAGTTTCTCTCATTCTTTCGTGCCACACACAACTATAGAGTTTCTCTCATTCTTTCGTGCCACGCACAACTATAAAGTTTCTCTCGTGCTTTTGTATCACGCACAACAATAGAGTTTGTCTCACGCTTTCGTGCCACGCACAACTATAGAATTTCTCTCATGCTTCCGTGCCACGCACAACTATAGAGTTTCTCTCATTCTTTCGTGCCAAGCGCAACTATAGAGTTTCTCTCATTCTTTCGTGCCACGCACAAATATAGAGTTTCTCTCATGCTTTCGTGCCAAGCACAACTATAGAGTTTCTCTCATGCTTTCGTACGACGCACAACTATAAAGTGTCTCTCATGCTTTCGTGCCCCACACAAATATAGAGTTTCGCATTCTTTCGTACAAAGTACAACTATAGAGTTTCTCTCATTCTTTCGAGCCACGCTCAACTTTAGAGTTTCTCTCAGGCTTTCGTGCCACGCACAACTATAGAGTTTCTCTCATTCTTTCGTGCCACACACAACTATAGAGTTTCTCTCATTCTTTCGTGCCACGCACAACTATAAAGTTTCTCCCATGCTTTCGTATCACGCACAACAATAGAGTTTGTCTCACGCGTTCGTGCCACGCACAACTATAGAGTTTCTCTCATGCTTTCGTGCCACGCACAACTATAGAGTTTCTCTCATTCTTTCGTGCCAAGCACAACTATAGAGTTTCTCTCATTCTTTCGTGCCACGCACAAATATAGAGTTTCTCTCATTCTTTCGTGCAACGCACAACTATAGAGTTTCTCTCATGCTTTCGTGCCACGCACAACTATAGAGTTTTTCTCATTCTTTCGTGCCACGCACAACTATACAGTTTCTATCATGCTTTTGTACCCCGCAAGAGTATAGAGTTTCTCTCATGCTTTCGTGCCAAGCACAACTATAGAGTTTCTCTCATGCTTTCGTGCCACGCACTATAGAGTTTCTGTCATTCTTTCGTGCAAAGTACAACTATAGATTTTCTCTCATTATTTTGTGCCACGCACTACAATAGAGTTTTTCACATGCTTTCGTTCCACGCACAACTATAGAGTTTCTCTCATTCTTTAGTGCCAAGCACAACTATAGAGTTTCTCTCATTCTTTCGAGCCACGCTCAACTTTAGAGTTTCTCTCATTCTTTCGTGCCACACACAACTATAGAGTTTCTCTCATTCTTTCGTGCCACGCACAACTATAAAGTTTCTCTCATGCTTTCGAGCCACGCTCAACTTTAGAGTTTCTCTCAGGCTTTCGTGCCACGCACAACTATAGAGTTTCTCTCATTCTTTCGTGCCACGCACAACTATAAAGTTTCTCTCATGCTTTCGTATCACGCACAACAATAGAGTTTGTCTCACGCTTTCGTGCCACGCACAACTATAGAGTGTCTCTCATTCTTTGGTGCCAAGCACAATTAAAGAGTTTCTCTCATTCTTTCGTGCCACGCACAACTATAGAGTTTCTCTCATTCTTTCGTGCCACGCACAACTATACAGTTTCTCTCATGCTTTCGTGCAACGCAAGACTATAGAGTTTCTCTCATGCTTTCGTGCCACGCACAACTATAAAGTTTCTCTCATGCTTTCATGCCACACACAACTATAGAGTTTCGCATTCTTTCGTACAAAGTACAACTATAGAGTTTCTCTTATTCTTTCGTGCCACGCACAACTATAGAGTTTCTCTCATTCTTTTGTGCCACGCACTACAATAGAGTTTTTCTCATGCTTTCGTTCCACGCACAACTATAGAGTTTCTCTCATTCTTTCGTGCCAAGCACAACTATAGAGTTTCTCTCATTCTTTCGAGCCACGCTCAACTTTAGAGTTTCTCTCAGGCTTTCGTGACACGCACAACTATAGAGTTTCTCTCATTCTTTCGTGCCACACACAACTATAGAGTTTCTCTCATTCTTTCGTGCCAGGCACAACTATAAAGTTTCTCTCATGCTTTCGTATCACGCACAACAATAGAGTTTGTCTCACGCTTTCGTGCCACGCACAACTATAGAGTGTCTCTCATTCTTTCGTGCCAAGCACAATTATAGAGTTTCTCTCATTCTTTCGTGCCACGCACTATAGAGTTTCTGTCATTCTTTCGTGCAAAGTACAAATATAGATTTTCTCTCATTCTTTTGTGCCACGCACAGGTATACAGTTTCTCTCATGCTTTCGTGCCACGCCAGACTATAGAGTTTCTCTCATGCTTTCGTGGCACGCACAACTATAGAGTTTCTTTCATGCTTTCGTGCCACGCACTATAGAGTTTCTCATTCTTTCGTGCAAAGTACAACTATAGAGTTTCTCTCATTCTTTCAAGCCACGCTCAACTTTACAGTTTCTCTCAGGCTTTCGTGCCACGCACAACTATAGAGTTTCTCCCATTCTTTCTTGCCAAGCACAACTATAGAGTTTCTCTCATTCTTTCGCGCCAGACACAACTATAGAGTTTCTCTCATTCTTTCGTGCCACGCACAACTATAAAGTTTCTCTCATGCTTTCGTATCACGCACAACAATGGAGTTTGTCTTATGCTTTCGTGCCAGGCACAACTATAGAGTTTCTCTCATGCTTTCGTGCCACGCACAACTATAGAGTTTCTCTCATTCTTTCGTACCAAGCACAAATATAGAGCTTCTCTCATTCTTTCGTGCCATGCACAACTATAGAGTTTCTCTCATTCTTTCGTGCCACGCACAGGTATACAGTTTCTCTCATGCTTTCGTGCCACGCCAGACTATAGAGTTTCTCTCATGCTTTCGTGCCACGCACAACTATAGAGTTTCTTTCATGCTTTCGTGCCACGCACTATAGAGTTTCTCATTCTTTCGTGCAAAGTACAACTATAGAGTTTCTCTCATTCTTTCGTGCCATGCACAACTATAGAGTTTCTCTCATGCTTTCGTGCCACGCACAGGTATACAGTTTCTCTCATGCTTTCGTGCCACGCCAGACTATAGAGTTTCTCTCATGCTTTCGTGCCACGCACAACTATAGAGTTTCTTTCATGTTTTCGTGCCACGCACTATAGAGTTTCTCATTCTTTCGTGCAAAGTACAACTATAGAGTTTCTCTCATTCTTTTGTGCCATGCACAACTATAGAGTTTCTCTCATGCTTTCGTGCCACGCACAACTATAGATTTTCTCTCATTCGTTCGTGCCACGCACAACTATTGAGTTTCTCATTCTTTCGTGCCATGCACAACTATAGAATTTCTCTCATGCTTTCGTGCCACGCACAACTATAGAGTTTCTCTCATTCTTTCGTGTCAAGCACAACTATAGAGTTTCTCTCATTCGAGCCACGCACAACTATAGAATTTATCTCAGGCTTTCGTGCAACGCAAGACTATAGAGTTTCTCTCAGGCTTTCGTGCGACGCACAACTATAAAGTGTCTCTCATGCTTTCGTGCCACACACAACTATAGAGTTTCGCATTCCTTCGTACAAAGTGCAACTATAGAGTTTCTCTGATTCTTTCGTTCCAAGCACAACTAAAGAGTTTCTCTCATTCTTTCGAGCCACGCTCAACTTTAGAGTTTCTCTCAGGCTTTCGTGCCACGCACACCTATAGAGTTTCTCTCACACTTTCGTGCCACACACAACTATAGAGTTTCTCTCATTCTTTCGTGCCACGCACAACTATAAAGTTTCTCTCATGCTTTCGTATCACGCGCAACAATAGCGTTTGTCTCATGCCTTCGTGCCACGCACAACTATAGAGTTCCTCTCATGCTTTCGTGCCACGCACAACTATAAAGTTTCTCTCATTCTATTGTGCTACAGGCAACCATAGAGTTTCTCTCATACTTTCGTACCACGCACAACTATAGAGTTTCTCTTATTAAATCGTGCTATACGCAACTATAGAGTTTCTCTCATTCTTTTATGCCATGCACAACAATAGAGTTTTTCTTATGCTTTTGTGCCATGCACAACTATAGAGTTTCTCTCAATCTTTTGTGCCAAGCACAACTATAGAGTTTCTCTCAATCTTTTGTGCCAAGCACAACTATAGAGTTTCTCTCATTCTTTCGAGCCACGCACAACTATTGAATTTATCTCAGGCTTTCGTGCCACGCACAACTATAGAGTTTCTCTCATGCTTTCGTGCCACGCACAACTATAGAGTTTCTCTCATTCTCTCGTGCCAAGCACAACTATAGAGTTTCTCTCATACTTTCGAGCCACGCACAACTATAGAATTTATCTCAGGCTTTCGCGCAACGCAAGACTATAGAGTTTCTCTCATGCTTTCGTGCGACGCACAACTATAAAGTGTTTCTCATGCTTTCGTGCCCCACACAAATATAGAGTTTCGCATTCTTTCGTACAAAGTACAACTATAGAGTTTCTCTCATTCTTTCGAGCCACGCTCAACTTTAGAGTTTCTCTCAGGCTTTCGTGCCACGCACAACTATAGAGTTTCTCTCATTCTTTCGTGCCACACACAACTATAGAGTTTCTCTCATTCTTTCGTGCCACGCACAGCTTTACAGTTTCTCTCAGGCTTTCGTGCCACGCACAACTATAGAGTTTCTCCCATTCTTTCTTGCCAAGCACAACTATAGAGTTTCTCTCATTCTTTCGTGCCACACACAACTATAGAGTATCTCTCATTCTTTCGTGCCACGCACAACTATAAAGTTTCTCTCATGCTTTCGTATCACGCACAACAATGGAGTTTGTCTCATGCTTTCGTGCCAGGCACAACTATAGAGTTTCTCTCATGCTTTCGTGCCACGCACAACTATAGAGTTTCTCTAATTCTTTCGTGCCACGCACAAATATAGAGCTTCTCTCATTCTTTCGTGCCATGCACAACTATAGAGTTTCTCTCATTCTTTCGCGCCACGCACAGGTATACAGTTTCTCTCATGCTTTCGTGCCACGCCAGACTATAGAGTTTCTCTCATGCTTTCGTGCCACGCACAACTATAGAGTTTCTTTCATGCTTTCGAACCACGCACTATAGAGTTTCTCATTCTTTCGTGCAAAGTACAACTATAGAGTTTCTCTCATTCTTTCGTGCCGTGCACAAATATAGAGTTTCTCTCATGCTTTCGTGCCACGCACAGGTATACAGTTTCTCTCATGCTTTCGTGCCACGCCAGACTATAGAGTTTCTCTCATGCTTTCGTGCAACGCACAACTATAGAGTTTCTTTCATGCTTTCGTGCCACGCACTATAGAGTTTCTCATTCTTTCGTGCAAAGTACAACTATAGAGTTTCTCTAATTCTTTCGTGCCATGCACAACTATAGAGTTTCTCTCATGCTTTCGTGCCACGCACAACTATAGATTTTCTCTCATTCGTTCGTGCCACGCACAACTATTGAGTTTCTCATTCTTTCGTGCCATGCACAACTATAGAATTTCTCTCATGCTTTCGTGCCACGCACAACTATACAGTTTCTCTCATTCTTTCTTGTCAAGCACAACTATAGAGTTTCTCTCATTCGAGCCACGCACAACTATAGAATTTATCTCAGGCTTTCGTGCAACGCAAGACTATAGAGTTTCTCTCAGGCTTTCGTGCGACGCACAACTATAAAGTGTCTCTCATGCTTTCGTGCCACACACAACTATAGAGTTTCGCATTCCTTCGTACAAAGTACAACTATAGAGTTTCTCTCATTCTTTCGTTCCAAGCACAACTATAGAGTTTCTCTCATTCTTTTGTGCCATGCACAACTATAGAGTTTCTCTCATGCTTTCGTGCCACGCACAACTATAGATTTTCTCTCATTCGTTCGTGCCACGCACAACTATTGAGTTTCTCATTCTTTCGTGCCATGCACAACTATAGAATTTCTCTCATGCTTTCGTGCCACGCACAACTATAGAGTTTCTCTCATTCTTTCGTGTCAAGCACAACTATAGAGTTTCTCTCATTCGAGCCACGCACAACTATAGAATTTATCTCAGGCTTTCGTGCAACGCAAGACTATAGAGTTTCTCTCAGGCTTTCGTGCGACGCACAACTATAAAGTGTCTCTCATGCTTTCGTGCCACACACAACTATAGAGTTTCGCATTCCTTCGTACAAAGTGCAACTATAGAGTTTCTCTGATTCTTTCGTTCCAAGCACAACTAAAGAGTTTCTCTCATTCTTTCGAGCCACGCTCAACTTTAGAGTTTCTCTCAGGCTTT